>NC_045602.1:90831813-91138063 GCF_009762305.2 Zalophus californianus | reverse complement strand
AACCAAATTTTCACTTTCTAGCATTCAATAGTAATTCTTGCCTAAATCAATTATTATGACAGTTGTCAAATGGTGATTTTTCTAAATTCATCATTTCTTCTATATGTATTAGTTGGTATTCATTTTACTAGAAGGAAGAATTTCTTCTTTTCCTCCATTATCTGTCTGTCTGTCTATCTACATATCTATCATCTATCTGTCTATCTATCACCTACCTATCTATTGACTCATGGTTTTTAATTTTACTCAATAAGTTATAATCTTTTACCAGTATTTATTCCAATGTTTAAGTTGCCTCAGATCTGGCTCATGGGAGCCCTTTTAAGCTGGTTCTTGTGTTCTGTTGGCATGGACCCATCCATAATGCTTTGAGCTCATCCTTACATTCTGGTAAGACAAGAAATTGTGGGTTCATATTTTAGTTTCTTTGGTTGGAATTCATGGTGAGTTGTATTTAGAAACCAATATCTAGGTGCTAATTGTGCTCATTGCTACCAAGATGCCATTGTGTCTAGACCACTTGTTCTCAACCTGGAGCAATTATGCCTTCTGGGGGACAATTGGTGATGTCTGAAGACATTTCTGGTTTCACAACTTAGAGGGGGCTACTACTGGCATCTAGTCAGTCAGAGATTCTTCTAAACATCCTGTAATACACAGCGTGGCCCCCATAACAAATAATTATTAGGCCTAAAATGTGTACAGTCCTGAGGTTAGGAAACCTTGTTGTAGGCCCCTCAGTAGACAGACCTAAAATATACACACATGAGCACACCATATTGATACCTATTTTTATATTATCCATCTATTTATCTATCTACTAGAAACCATGAGTTCACATTGACACAAATTCCAACACAATCAGACTCATTCTAGTCCTTCCTTTCTGTAGCTGTGGCTCCTTTCTCTGACAGTTAATAACCTATCACATTTTCCCAGCATATATATTTATTTTCTCCATACTAGGTTTAGCAGAAAATAAAATGTATTCTAGATCAGTGTTTCACAATTTATTTTCACAAGACCCTATTTCTGAAAGTGGCTGAAAGGCATTAGCTGTCCTCATACTCTCCCTAAAAAAAGGGCACAAGGATCAAAATCATCTATGAACGTTTGAAGAGGATTAACTAGATTTGTTACTACAGATATTTTCTATTTTAGAGAGTATTCTTAGGAGCACTGGTATCTCTGAGAAGAGGCTGTTGTATACAGAATGTTTTCAAAGTATTGATTCAAGTAATTCTTAATGATTTAACTAAGAACACTTATTAAGCTTAATCCTCAGATCATATTCCTAGTTGTTCAAAATAGTTGGATGTTGATTTAGCTGTGTTTGAGGGACGAGGCAAGCTCAGGGTCCCCCTACGACTCCACCATCTTAACTCCACCCCCATGTCCACAATAGCTAAACTGTGGAAAGAGCCCAGATGTCCATTGACAGATGAATGGATAAAGAAGATGTGGTAAATATATACAAGGTAATATTACTCAGCCATCAAAAAGAATGAAATCTTGGGGCACTTGGGTGGCTCAGTGGGGTGAGTGTCCAGCTCTTGATTTTGGCTCAGGTCATGATCTTGGGGTCCTGGTATCGAGCCCTGCATTGGGCTCTGTGCTCAGTGCAGAGTCTGCTTGGGATTCTTTCTCTCCCTCTCCCTCTGCCCCTCCTCACTGCATGCACACACTCTCTCTCTCAAATAAATAAATAAATCTTAAAAAAGAATTAAATCTTGCCATTTGCAGAGACAGTGAATGGAACTAGAGGGTATTATGCTAAGCAAAATAGGTCAGTCAGAGAAAGACAAATACCATATGATTTCACTCTTATGTGGAATTTAAGATTCAAAACAGTTGAACATAGGGGAAGGGAAGGAAAAATAAGATAAGATAAAAACAGAGAGGGGAGGCAAACCATAAGAGACTCTTAACTATAGGAAACAAACAGGGTTGCTGAAGGGGAGGTGAGTAGGGGGCTGGGGTAACTGGATGTTGGGCATTAAGGAGAGCACTTGATGAAATGAACACTGGGTGTTATAGGCAACTGATGAATCACTAAATTCTACCCCTGAAACTAATAATACACTATATATTAACTAAGTTGAATTTGAATAAAAAAAAATTTAAAAGAACACTTATTAACACATCAAGCTACATTTATGATGCATGCAACAGTTTGCAAAGTACTGTTTTAGATCTCTCTATGTAAGGAACTTTCTTGTTGTTGTTGATTTTTTAGATTTTGCCATGAACATAAAAAGTTTTGTACTTTTGAGGGAATCCAATGTCAAAGAATATTTACAGAGCAAGTTTCTTCCATAATACACCCTTGTCAGATATAGTGTGTGTATGTGTGTATGTGTGTGCACACACATGCACCTCAACAAATGACCAGGCATTGGTCATTCCACAAGGTTCTAAGAGATACCTCTTATCAATCTTGAAATGAGCCTGGATCACCCTCATTCAGGAGCTCCTGTGTTCCCCTTGAGTGTCTTATTGTTTTTCCCAGGATCTCTGAATTAGCACCAGGATTTCTGGAATTATCAGCTGCTTGGCAGCATGGTGGATTTTCTTTAGGTTAACATCACATTGGAGATACACTCACTTTCCCTATAAGCTTTCTACCAACAGCACATCCTACTCCAAGACACCCTCTTTTCATGAGACCCAGGCCAGGGGTCTCATTCACTGATAGGATGCTCATCCACTGTCTTCCGTGCACCTGTAGGTGGTGTCTTTGTGCCTTACATCTGGCACACTATCTCCTTGCTGACTGCTGCTGTCTCAGCCCCCAGCACAGGGCTCAGTAAGTGACTTACTGAATAAATGAATCCTCCCACAATGGTGAGGAACCTGCCAAAAAGAGTGTTAGTGTAGAATTTGTATGCAGGCCCATTACACTCACAGCTGTAATCTTATCAGTGGCACTGCCTGGGGTGTTAGCACTCTCCAGTGAAGTCCCTCTTTAATGTGGAAATTGAATCCATTCATTCAGTCAGCCAAAAAAGTTTATGTTGTGCCTACTGTAAGTCGGGAATGATTTTCTCATCAGCAAGTATATAGCTGCCTATTTTGGGGTTATGAAGAGAAAATGATGACATGTGTTTGGACTTCCACAAATTGCACAAGGAAGCACTTGAGAGAGAGTCACAGGTGTTGATGATGAATGACTCAACCTCTGGAACACCCTTGTGCTTCTACCACCCTTCCCTTGATCATATTGTCATCCCTCCCCAATTTGGCAATTTGATATTTCTTCCCAAGCCTTTGCTATTTTTCAAAAAGATGCAAGGATTATCTATGCTCTGGCAATTGAACATAGGCATTCTAACAAATAACCTCAAAGTCATTACAACCTCCCAGGTACTGCCTGCAAGATGTCCACCCTGGAAAATCTTATCCACACTGGGAACGCCTCTGATGTGCCCATAAGTATATATTCATCCAACATGTGGACTGAATATTGGATGATACTGATTGAATATTGAATACTATACTTGGCATAGACACATTATAGAGAATGAGAGAAATATACTATTGCCTTCAAGGAACTTACTCCAAATAATATCCTACCTAGAAGAAAAAATCAGAAAAGATTATTTGGAAGAGGTGACATTTGAGCTAAAATCTAAAGGAAGAGAAGAGCCTGCTTTAGAAACCAAGGAGAAGGGTGCTTGTAGAAAACAACCACATGAGCTGACCCAGGGGGCAGAAAGGATCTTAACCCTTGAAGCTATTGGATGAAGTGTCAGGGACAGATGGGGTAGGGTAAGGAGACTGGGTTTGACAGATGAGCAGACACTCTCCTTAGAGTGTTTTTTTTTTAAGATTTTTTAAATGTATTTTATTTCAGTAAGGGAGAGTATGAGTGGGGGGAGAGCAGAGGGAGAGAAAGGGAGAAAGGGTATCAAGCAGACTCCCTGCTGAGTGCAGAGCCCATTGAGGGACTTGATCCCAGGACCCTGAGATCATGACTTGAACTGAAACCAGGAGTCTAACTGACCATCGCCCAGGTGCCTCATATTTTATTCAGAGAGTAATGAGAAGCCTTTGAAAGGTTTTACAGGGATGTAACATGAGTGTGGCCACAGTGAGTAGACTGGGTATTAAGTGAGCAGGAATGGAAGCATGGAGAACAGACAGGGGAATATTGCAGATGCCCAGGGAAGAGAGGACTGTGACCTAGCACTATAGCTGCAAGGACACAGAAGTAGAAGAAAGACTCAAGACACAAATGAGAAGTGAACATGCTGAAGTCTTGGGTGTGGATGTAGGGAAGGAATGGAGACCAACTGCAACCCAGGCTTAGGCAAATGGCTGTGACAGTTACTGAGCTGAACTGAGGATGGGCTCATGGCCAGGGCCCTGGGATGGGGGAGGAACAGAGAACTGTTCTGAGATCACTGGAGAGCCATGGTGTAGGACTGTAGAACTTAAATGCCAGCCTATGGATTCCAGCCTAAGGGGCAGCTTTTATTAGTTTAGATTAGAGAGTAAGACATTTGCATATATGATAATGGCCTTCATTTTGGGTGGTATCCAAATGTCTTTTTTTCTAACATAGAGAGAGAGAGAGAGAGAGAGAGAGAGAGAACATGTGAGCGGGGGTGGAGGGGTAGAAGAAGAGAGAGAGAGAGAGAATCTTAAATAAACTCCATGCCCAGCGTGGAGCCCAATGCAGGGCTCGATCTCACAACATTGAGATCCTGACCTGAGACGAAATCAAGAGTTGGACAACTAATTGACTGAACCGCCCTCAAAATGTCTCTTTTAATGAAACAGTGATAGATATTTTTTTCATTGACACTCTTATTTGAAAACACAAAACAGCAAATGTTAATTTAAGAAAGCCCTGATTACATGAATACAATCTGCCACCCACAGTGTAAAGCATGAGACATCAGAGGGACCTTGGGACTGTGTCAAAGTTGGCAGGGTGGGGGACTGTAGGGTTCTGAGAGGCAGAGGGTGTCTGAGGGGAACTAGAAAGGGAAGAGGCCCACAGAGGGGCAATCCCCTCCCACAGTGGAGAGGTTGCTATGCTGAAATGTCAAATACGAAGATGAAGATACCAAGAAGAGAATCCTTAAAGGTGGCACATTAGCCACAAGGCTAAGGGCAATTCCAGTGTCTTTAGTCACTCTGAGCTTTAAGTCCTGCTAAATTTTTGGGTTTGCAGAGAATCTAAGACTTGGACCTGCATCCTGCACTTGATCACAATGACCACCAGAGGGGAATATTCACCCACTGATGATGAGCACAGCTTCTGTGGCTTCATATTACAGCCTCACTGTCTATGCTGCATTTTCTGAAGGTGTCCCTTGTGGTGACATAGGATCCAACTTGAGGAAGGGAATATTACAAGCCAAGTACTCCCATAGTGTTGTCTCGGGTTTTGGAGAACCCCATCTCCTTGGTTCTGTGCTCCCGGCTCTGGGCTACTTGTGGACAACCAGGTGTTACAGAACAGAGCCAATACCAGTAGGTGGCAGCAGCCTCCCATTATAAACTCTGCTGCTCTGCGGGATGCTCAGAAGTGGAACCCCCAGGAGGGAGAGATGGGTCTAGAGGTGGCCATTGTGGAAGACTGAGACCTGAAAGCCTGTGACAATAAGAGTGGTTACCCTTGTGTGCAAGTCTGCTTTCGGCATCCTTTTCTCTTTCCGCCCTCCACCACTTCTCTCTGCTTTCTCACTGCCCTTTCCCCTTTCTGAAGCCATCTACCTCTTCTTGTTCATGGTCATCTCTGAGAGGCAGAGTCATGAGTGTCAGGGGACAGTGCTTTTGTTCCAGTGGTTAACAGAGTGTGTGATTCATTTGTGATGAATATGGTTTCCCATCCAATGTGACATGACTGAAGAGAATTTCAGCAGAGCCCTGAGCTAATGAACCTGCAGACACAGGACTTACCGGCACATGCTCAGGCCTGGTGCTTACTCTCTGTTCCAAGGAGCTTGGTCTTTCCCCACTAAGCTTCACTATTATCACCATCGCCATCAACATTACAATCAACTCTACTGCCACCACCATCACCACTACTATCACCATCACTACCACCATCACCGCCAACATCACCACCACCACAATCACCACTATCATGACCATCACTGCCAGCATCACTTCCATCACCATCACCATCCTTGCCATCATCATCACCATCACCACCACCATCACTACCATCATCACCATCACCACCACCATCACTACCATCATCATCGCCATCATCATCACCATTACCACCACCATCACGACCATCATCATCACCATCACTACGACCATCACCGCCATCATCATCACCATCACCACCACCATCACTGCCATCATCATCACCATCACCATACTACCATCACCGCCATCATCATCACCATCACCATACCATCACTGCCATCATCATCACCATCACCACCACCATCACTGCCATCATCGCCATCACCACCCCCATCAATGCCATCATTGTCCTCATTACCATCACCATCACCATTACCACCACCACCACATCCACCACTCCCAGGTGTCAGCTGTTATTCTGTATCAGACATTGTGTTACACTCTTTACAAACCTTATTTCATTACATAACCACCCTGACTCTATCTTACAGACAAATAAGAGGTTCTGAATCAGTGTGAATTAAGATATGAAAGAATAAGGATTTGATTTCTGCTCTCAAGAACTATCTCTCTTTTTTTAAAAAAATATTTTATTTATTTATTTGACAGAAGGAGAGCACAAGCAGGAGGAGCATCAGGCAGAAAGAGAAGCAAGAGACATGATCTCTGCTGTGCAGGGGGCCTGATGCGGGGCTTGATCTCAGGACCATGGGATCCCAGGACCCTGGCAAGCTGGAGCTCAGTGGATGGGGACCTGAGCTGAAGGCAGATGCCCAATGACTGAGCCACCCAGGTGCCCCTCTCAAGAACTATCTTGAAATAAAAAAAGATGAAAAGACACTTTATTTCTTAGCTCCTATCTTGCTGGACCTTCCCCCAGCTAGCTCTGATCTGGACATCTGTAGCCAGGTACTCTCTGGCCACTTGTCTCATCCTTCAGATTCTGGTTTTCTGGTTCTGAAATTTTTGAAGAGCTGCATCTCCTGTCACATAAAATGCTAGCATCTTGGCCTCTGTAGCTGCAGTTTTGTCCTTCGTGTAGCCTGGTTTCTAGGGTCATTGGACTCCTTGTTGTTTTGCATGCACACACACACACACTCACTTGTCTGGTCTTATATGATTTTGCCTTTCTGGAGAGTTTGCACTCCTCCCTGAACTTTGCTTCCCAAATCCTATTTGTTTTTCAGCTTCAAGTCCGTATGCACCCCATCTATGAATTCCTTTCTGGCTCACTCAGCCGGAAATAAACCTTTCTCTTCAATTCCTACAGCACTTTGTGTTCATCCTTTTACTATTCTTATTTGGGAGTCTTTCTTACTCATATGTATATTTCTGCCCCCATGAGGCCATGAGTTCCTGGAGGTCAGGGTCTGAATCTTTTATTTCCCCGTGTGATTTGCCTGTAAGCATCAAGAAATAGTCACAAACAAAAACTAGCTAATGACAATAATAATAATATCAGCGAACAATGAACACAGCACTCACTAATTCTTTTTAGCTTCACAATAACTATTTGGTAGGTAATACTACTATCCTCATTTTACAGTGAGAAAATTGAGGCACAGAGATGTTAGGAAAGTATCTCAAAGTTCACATCTTATAAATGGAAGAACCAGGATTTTAAGTCATATAGTTTGTGTTCAAAGGCTGTGCTTTTGGCATGAGATTAGATGCCCCAGCTGTTTGCAGTCTTCACATCCTTTGGACATTTGATGGATTCTCTGCTGGTCCATGGTTAAGCCACTTTTGAGCTGGAGCTCAGTGGATGGGGACCTTTAAAACTCCAGGGTCATTGCCCCCTCACACAGATCTTGACACTGATTCACACGCATGTGTCTTGGCCCAGACTCTCTTTCTGTCTGGAATTCCCTTTCCCTTATGTTACTTCAATGACGCTTAATCTGTTGTGATTCAGCAGCTATTACATCTCCATGAAGGCGACTGTCCAGTGTGGGCCACTCAGAAGTAGACCGTGAGGCCAGCAGTTGCAAATATTTACCTGGGAGGTAGTTTTGGGGAATACTTTCAGGGGAGTAGGAAATTTGACAGGCAAGGAAGGCAGCTGATACAGGAAGTATGAATTGTCAGGCAGCTGCTGTGGGCAACTGGGGCTCAGTCTTACTGGGAACTTCTGGGAGATGATGAAGAACAGGTTAGTGGGCATTGGTCAGTGTGTGGGGAATACTGCCAGGGGCACTAGTCCTCTAGCACTTACCTGTGCCACTAGTGGAAATAAACTGATGTTGGTGTTGGTAGTTAGTAGGTGAACAGGTAGGCACTAGAAGGACAAAGGGGATGAGGGCAGCATCTACTACAGCTGCCATGGTGCTCTCTCTTCCCTCAGCCTTCTGGGTGGGTTTGTGCCCCTGCCCTGGGCTCTCCAGGGCCCTATTCTTTCTTTGATCTGTTTGCTTGTTTAGTACTCCACCTGCCATACCAGACTGCACACCCATTTAGGGCCAAAGGCCCTTCCTTCTTGATTTCTCCGGTACCCAACTGAGTGTCTGGCACACAACATATGCTCATAAATATGTGAAGACTGAGGAAATTAGGCCCATATTATGACAAACCTGAAAAAATCTAACTCTTGATTTGAAAACTTTAATTTATGGAGGAATACACTTGAATAATTAAAAGAAAAATATTTTATAGAAGCCGCAGAAACAAAGAGCAAATTGCTTCATGCAATTTAGAAAATCACCCAGGAAAAACTGGAATGCATAACAAGGAAATGGAAGAGAAGGAAAGGGTAATCAACATCCATAAAGCTCAGAAGCAAAATGAGGTAAAAGTGAAAGTAAATCACAGGTGGGGTGAAGCTCATTCTCTTCTGAATAGATAAGAAATCAAGCAAGAAATGCAACCAGAAAAAAAATGCTGGCATCTCAGGGGTTACGAGTGGCATCCAGGGGACAACAGTCACCATGGCATCTTGGTGAACTTGGTGGCTGAACTGGATGAAAAGTTTAAGTGGTCATTTGTGTGCTGTGTTGAGGTGATACATAAAATTCATATGTAGTGGAATGTTTTTGTTCATATACTTTAAGGAGTTTTTAATAACCTAAATTGCATCATATTCCAGTCATGTGGTTTTGGAGCCTCTGTGTCAAAGGTGTCCAGGGAAAAGGAATTGGTATGCAGGGACAAAGTGGCTTTGAGTTCTGAGGCTGCCTCTATACAGCCTGTACTTCCTATAGAAGCTGCAAACATTTACCAGGTGTGTTTAGGAGATATTTGTGGCAGCCACTAGGACTGTCCTCTAAATATTCCTGTTTCTTGTCATGACTACAAGATAGTATCATACTTCCCCTTCCTTTGAGTTGGGTGTAGACACACGATTTGCTTTGGCCAATAGAACAGAAGAGGAAGTGAAGTGTATAACTTCCAGTGGCACTTTTAAGAGCTGGTGCTCACTTCCTGCTGCCTGGTGGTGTTCCCAGTGGTGTTTTGTTCATCATCCTGACCCAGAATGAGTACAGCATGGAGTGGAGCCTCCAACTAACATGTAGAGCATCTGTGGAACAAGAAGACACCCAACTGAGGGTTATGTTGCTGTCTTGTCACTGAGGTCTGTGGGGCTGTTTGTTACCACAGCATAGCCCAGACTGTCCTGACTGCTGCAGCAGTTTCAAAATGTGGAAAATGAGCCTCAGAAAGACTGAGGAACTCTCCTGATTGTACACTGGGTAAGACCTGTACCTGCCTGATAGTGTCTATGCTTTGTGCTTTTGACAATCAGGACTTAGACAAGTTGAGGACAGAAACTTTTATTGTTAACTGAGACCAGGAGAAGAAAGAAGAACACAGAGAAGAGGGAAAGGATGAGTAAGGATGAAAAGGAAAGGAATAGGAATCAGACAACCATATGGGATCTTCATAAGCCTCTCTCTTGAAAAATTTCTCCTTTTTTTTTTGTTCACTATAAAAAAAGAAAAGAAGATCTCTCACTAATTAGGTAAAGGACATCCCTTATAAAAGTTAACTTATATTGAGATATAATTTGCTATATAAGTTTATCTCTAGAATAAAAAGAATCTCCAAAGCATGGATATTTTATTATATTTGAATGAAATGGCCTGGGAAATACCTGCTAGGTATTTCCAAAAATCCTTTGGGCTACATATACAAACAAAAATTCTTACAGCATTTTGAAAAGCCAACTCTCTTACTATAATGGTTGTAATGACTGTATTTGTCTGGTTTAGAGCTCCTACAAACTCAGAATGACTTAAAACACACCACTTTTCCCTGATGGCAGGTAGGTCACATAAAGGACACATATCATCTTGCCCCACTCACAACATGGGACCCTCCGCATTCATTAGCAGAACCATCAGGTGCTTCCAGAAGAGATATTTATGTCTTATCTGAAGTTTTGCTACACACTGAATTAATATCTTTACAACTCCCAAAAACATACCTTGTAGGCAAGGTCTTCTGCAAGGAAAAGGGAGACTTTGGTCCCATGTAACTAAGCACCAAGAATGTCTGGCTGCTCTCAGACTACAAACCAACTCATCTACCTGAAGTCAAGTCTCCTTTGGTTATTCGGGTGTGTCTGATTCTTTTCTGAGAATGAATTCCACGCCTTTCCTTGCACTGACAATTGAGTACTGATGTTTCTGTGGTGACAGCCCTCAGAGAAAAGTGTTTGGTGTGGTTGAGCAAAAAAGGAGGTATTTTAGTTTGCTGTAACAAAGTACCACAGACTGAGTACCTCAAACCACTGAAATTTGTTGTCTGACAGTTCTGGAGGCTGGAGGTCCAAGATCAAGGTGTCTGCATTACTGGTTCCTTCCAAGGGCCGTGAAGGAGCTCTGCTCCTGGCCTTTCTCCCTGGCTTGCGGATGGCCTTCTTCTTTCTATGCCTCTTAATGCCATTCTCCTTCTACGTGTGTCTGCTTCTGTGTCTCAATTATTCCTTTTGTAAGGACATCATTCCTGTTTGATTAATGTGATTACTCCTATGAAGACCCCATCTCCAAATACAGTCACATTCTGAGGTACCGGCATTGGGACTCAACATATGAATTTGGAGTGGAACCCATAACACATGTAAGGGATTTGGGGTGGATGCATCTGTTCCAATTCTCAGTTATGAGTGATGATTCTTCTGCGAACCTGGGCAAGTGATTAACTTCTCCAACCTTCAAAGTATTTTTCTGTAATGTGACCTAAAAATTTATATTGGTCTCAAATCAGTTCAACAAATAATCTTTGTATGAAAAGATGAATTTACCAAAAGTTCACTCTTTTTTAGCTCCAACTCAGAGTGCTTTTGCATTTTAGTATTCTGTCTTTTGTAGGTATCTTTTAGGTATAACTATATAAATATGCCCCAACCACTCCTAAGCTTCACATCTGTATTCCCAGCTCCCCATCCAGCTATCTGAAGCTTAAATCAAGTTCAAAACATCTGCAAATGAGCTCATTATCTCACTTGATAATATCATCACCAACCAGGTGCAGAATTGAAGCTGTAATGCTTAGCTATCACATGTATTTAGCAGATCCAGCCTCCAAGTATCTTGCATCTCTCAGACCTCCTTCCCTGGTCCAAGCACCAGGCTCTTCTACCCCATGTTTACACCAGCTTAATCCTTAGTTTAATACAATAGCTCAATACTGAAGCACCCTGAGTCTCTGCTTCCTTTAAGATGCTTTGCTGGTCTTTAATGAAAAAAAAAGATAGAGAAAAGTATAAAATGTTTATGCATCCACACCAAAAGTCAATGTGGCTGATGTGTGGGTTTTTTTGTTTTTTTTGTTTTTTTGTTTTTTTTTGTATAATAAACTCTTCTGAAGGGATTGCACCATCTTACATTCTCATGAACAATGTTAGATTCCAGTTGCTCCATGTCTTTGCCTTTGAGGCCACCAGTCTTTGTAACTGTAGCCTTTCTGGTGGATGTTAGTTCCATTGCTTTTATTTCCCAGGGCAACTTCTTTCCCCCTCTTTCTTTGGTTGTGCTTTGGGGTAGAAGTTTTATTAATATCTGGTAACTGTGTTTATTTTAAGAGAGGAAGTGAAAAGATGATTGGGAACTCACTGTAGAATGATCTGGCTGTGCTGTTCTGTTGGGGAACCTCTGGGGTTAATATCTTTAGCTCAGCATCTTCAGGATTTCCTTTTAGCTGTTAAGTTTCTCAGGGAAGAGTTTCCTAATTTTCTTTTTGTAGAGGGTTCCTGACTTCCATAGCCAGGTATAAAGGGCTAGGGTCTCTCAGTATCCATCTGCATGCACTCCGTACAACCCAGTCCACCTCTGGACTTACATATCCCAGAAAATAAACCTCTTAAGTTTGGGGCAGGGATCTATGGATTCACTGTTTCTTATTCAATTTGCAACGAAGTGTATTTTACTCCCCCACTCCCCCCATCCAAGGCAACTGACATGATCAGTTCATGTTGTAAAATTGTGTTGTTCTTCCTTAACTTTTTTCTACTTCTGGCCAGGATTTTGTTTCCTATAGAATAAGTCAATTACTTTCATCTACTTTCTTCTGAGTTTCCAAAATCCCTTGCTACTATCTTCTCTTCCATTCATCCTTGTAGATTTATTCCTTAAAATAAAGTATGTGGGGGGGGGCATTGTTCTCAGTTATTGGGGATTCAGGAGGAACCAAGATTAGATGCACATTTGTAGTCTCTCATTTTAATTCGGTAGTTGGTTTATTTTCTTATACAAATAACATAAGATACCACACAAGAACTCATTCACGATCATTAATTCTTACTCACATGTCTGAGGGTGGCTGAGGCTGGCTGTTCCAGGCTACTCTATGCTGGGTGTGCTGGGCATGGTACTGAGGTGCTAGTTGGGTCCAGTTCAGTGCCTCTCTATCTCTCAGTCTCCTTGAAGCAGTGGGCTACCAGGGCATGTTCTACTGGTGATGGCAGGTTGTGACAGTACACTTCAAGTCTTTGCTTGCACCATGTGTATTTACACATTACACAACTTCTCCTCTCTGGTAAGAGTCCTTACAATGTCACATGGCAGCTGTTCAAATATAGGGAGGAGTAAAGATTCAGGAACTCATAATATAATCTACTACACATGGTGGGAAACCCATAATAGAATCTACTAATCATGATTGGGAATCCATGATACAATCTAGTATAGAAGATCAGATCATGCTCTGTTAAATGATCTCTGATTGTTGCCTACTTTTATGAGCTGTTCCTGCCCTCCAAATATGATCCAAGGAATTTTTCTTTATTGTTTTATTACACTCAGTCATACTTGTCAGTAAAGTTCATGTAAATAAAATATCTTATGATCATGGAATTTTAAGAAATGTTTCTGTAAACAAAATCAGTTATGTTTCATTCCTGTTGAAGATCACTGAGAGCTTTTAGTCTGGGGTGGGGAGGGAAGTTTTGTGATTCTCCAAAGCAGGGAGGGGGATTAGTAT
The DNA here is from genome assembly GCF_009762305.2 of Zalophus californianus. Taxonomy (NCBI): domain Eukaryota; kingdom Metazoa; phylum Chordata; class Mammalia; order Carnivora; family Otariidae; genus Zalophus; species Zalophus californianus. The sequence goes on along the minus strand of NC_045602.1, from coordinate 91,124,539 downwards.
ACAATATTTCTCACATTTGGGATATAGATTCCCCTTCTCTGCATCACTGCATAGTGTTGGCCTTCCCATGAAAAAGCATCTACAAAGTAAGGGTTGTGTGCTGATATTCAAAACCACTGGTGTGGAATGAAAGCCATGTCATTACACCATTCCACCTATGTGTTCCATGTTAGTTTTTGTAACTGTTTCTGGACCACTGGCTCAGCCCCCTCATCCAGGGCAGGCCAGTAGGTTGGCTTAGACCATGGGAGGGGACAACTTTATAGATGGCTGCTTGACTCCAACAAATGCCCTGAACCCCAAAATGGGGTCATGATTTGGAATCTGATCGCTTGCCCCTCTCCCTTCCATTCCACCAATGCCCACAGTGCTGTCTCTTAACTACATCTTTAAATAGATTATTTCTCGGCTTAAAAGTTGTTTTAAGATAAAAACAGAGCGGGGGGGAAACTGTAAGAGACGCTTAACTACAGGAAACAAACTGAGAATTACTCGAGGGAGGTGGGGGAATGGGTAATTGGGTGATGGGCATTAGGGCGGGCACTCGATGTAATGAGCACTGGGTGTTATAGGCAACTGATGAATTACTAAATTCTATCCCTGAATCTAATAATATACTATATGTTAACTAAACTCAATTTAAATATAAATAAATAAATAAATAAATAAATAAATAAATAAATAAACAAACAAAAAAGTTGTTTTGGGCTACAACCTATGACCTCATTGGTGTGGCTCACAGCCCTGCTGTCACCATGAACTATCCCTCCTCCAGTATGACACTTTCCACAATGGAGTCTCTATAGGTCCCTCTATACTGTGCTCTCCCCGGCCTGCTTTCTTGTCTTGGGTCTGGAACATCTGTCTTGAGTCTCTTTCTCATCATATCCCCCTAGCCTAGGATTGCAGCACGGGTGGGATCACCTGCAGACAGGTAATCCTCCTGAGCTGGGGTAGGTTTCTCCTCTGTGGCCCCTGACAGAAGGGGAGCTCAGGTTCTAGTAATTGTTGCTGTCTGTCTTTAGCCTCCCTAAAACCATGCCTGGCACACAGTAGGTAGGATTTCTTGGAAGAGGGTATGAACTGATGGCCAAGAGGTGGGACAAAAAAACAGATTGTGTCTAATGTTTATTTTGCATCATTACTATTGGTTTATTTATATATTTTAATATCAGGTATGACAGGTATTTTCTAAATGTTCTTAGCTATTTCTTTTTATTCTTCCAAATGACTTAGCATCTTAAAAATGGTTGAATGTACTTTGAATGGAACAATTTGAAACAAAGTAACATCTTTATCGTATTAATCCTTCTCATGAAAAATATTGTGAAGCTGTAGTTATATAGATGATCTCTTTCTTCTCAGTAAAGTTTTCTTATTCTTCATAAAGAAATCACATGTTTCTTTTAAAATTTATTATGATAAAATATACATAACATTCACCACTTTAACCATTTTTAAGTGTATAGTTCAATGGCATTAATTACATTCACACTCTTGTGCAACCATCACTACCATCCTTCTCTAGAACTGTTTTATTTTTCCATCCTGAAACTGTATATCCACTAAACACTAACTCCCCATTCACCCTTAATCCACTTCCCCCAACCCCTAGCATGCCCCATTCTACTTTTTGTCTCCATGAATTGGACTACTCTAGCAATCTCATGTAAGTGGAATTATACTGTATTCATCACTTTCTGTCTGACTTATTTCAGCATAATGGTTCAGCTGTGCCACAGCATGTCTCAGAACTTTTTAAGGTTGAATAATATCCCAGTGTACAAATAGACATATATATATATGTGTGTGTATATATATATATATATATATATGTGTGTGTGTGTATATATATATATACGTGTGTGTGTATATATATATATATGTGTGTGTATATATATATATATATATATATATGCTTATCTGCTGGTGGACATCTGGATTTCTCTCACCTTTTAGCTTATTGTGAACAATACTGCTATGAATATTTCTGTGCAATGCAGATTTCTTTTTAAGGATATTGCTAAGCATATGGTTGACACTAAAAGAGATTTTTTTTTTCTTTTATAGATTCTAATTGGTTTTTGCTAGTATCTAGGAAAGGTATTGATGTCTGGATTTTTGCTATTGACTCAGCCATGTTACACAACACCTATATCGATTCTTATAATTTTTAAGTTGATTCTTCTGATCTTTACAGACATATGAGAAAATCTAAGATAAGGATCATCATCTTTTCCTTTCCCACATTTGTAGCTAACTGGGTTATATATCTGTTTGCATTTTCAGGAAATGCCATGCCTTACATGTCTATTTCCAGGACTTAGAACAATACAAAGCAAGTAGAGTCAGTTAACAAGCATTCATGGAGTAATTCTGTGCCTCACATAGGGGCATGTTAAATGCCACGTGATGCCAATTTTATTTCCTTTGTCGTGAACATTTTTAATTAACAACAATTATATCTTTTGGTATTCAATTCCATTTTCAAAAACATTCTTTCATTTATAGTGATAACTGTCCCCATTATACAGATGAGTTAACCGAGCCTCAGAGAGATGTTATCACTTGCTCTGTCCAGTACTCTGTGTTGCCCTGTCTTCCCCTCACCAGCCAGTCTCCATTCTCTCAGCTGCTGGGAGTATGGCCACTGATTACTTACAGCTAAATCCTTCTGTGGGATTGATCTGAGCTGAAGAAAGCTGCTTTGCCAGGATCATGCCCCTGCCCTGTCATTACCTTTCTCCAATGAATGGTCTATGTGGGGGGAACAAAGCCTGACTCCTTTGCCTACACATGCAGCAAGTCTGCGTGTCGGGTCGCTCAGAGTTCCAGACTCTCCATGGGGCTAGCTGTGGCTTCTGTGGAGCTGCATCCCTGTGTCCCAGCAGTTGGAGCACACTCCACCATCAGCCTCCTGCACACGGATCTCCACCCCAGAGTCTGTCTCCAGGGAACCCTAGGACCCAAACCATGTCCCGCACCCCTTTTAAGTACAGTGTATATTTGGTCTGGAAACCCTTTGAAGACAGGGTGACTCTTGTCTAGGCCATTCCATATTTCCTTTCTAGGGATGATAAATGTAGTGATTCAAATGTTCTCACACCTGAGACTTGCTCAAGGGAAAATGCTTCATCTGGGAAGCTACCTATTTTCAAAACCTTTCACTTATCCTAATGTTTTCCCCTCTTGTATTCTCTGTAAAATAATAACCAAAGCTTCCATCTGCATTGGGCTTTGGAGACATTTTCACTCACCTAATTTCCTTTGATCCATGCAACAAGGAAGGCTGGGCTGGTACTTTGAACCCCTTTCACTCATGAGGAAATAAGTGGAAAGGAGGTTGAGACAAGACCTATAATTTTCACTTAAGGCACCCCTCCCCCATTGCACAGTGAGCTTCAGTGAAGCCCCTGGCACTGGGACAGTAACCTAGGGTGTGTCACCCTCGTACTCTCATAGGAACATCCTGGCTGCCAGAGGCAGAAATCCTGGAAAACCTGACCTCCCACCTGAGGACACTGGCCACTGACCAGCAACCTATGGGAATGTGGTGGCCACGGAGCTCAGCAGATGGGGCAATGTGGTCAGCAGGGTCCAGGTTGTTTCCTTCCATCTTTTGCATTCTACTCTTGGCACAATGCGTATGGCTAAAAGTTGGCCACCATAGCTCTAGGCATCCTGTCCACACTGCAGCTTCCTTCCATAGGCCAGGAGGAGTAGGAGGTAATCATGGGAGGGCAGAAGGAGGGAAGAGAAAATGCCTTTACCCATGGCCTCTCTCTTTTTATCCAGAATAGACACTTTCCTAGAAGATGCCCAGTAGACTTCTTAGGTGTCATTGGCCGGAATTGGATCCTAGGTCCCTAGGGGTGAGGAAGGCTAGAAATCAATATTCTGGTACTGTCAGCTTTTGTACTGGGGGATTGGTAGGGAGAAGGAAATTGGGAATTGTTGGCCTGGTTTCCATACCAGAGTTTCTTAGTATTAGAGTCCGTAGAGTGCATCTAGAAATACCCCTGAACTCTGAGAATTTTGAATGTGTGTGTGTGTGCGTGCATATACATACATTGCACACACACATGTACGCACACGTGCACACACATATACATATTTCCAGAGATGATGTCCCACAGCTTTAATTAGACTTCCTGATAAGATAGTGACAACAAACTATGACCACTTTTAAGTAGCAGTACTGAAATGTAAATGTAACACCAGTTTCCGATTGCCCTGAAATTAAATGCAGACCATCATCTGGAGATATATATCCTTTATTTTCAAATGCACTGGGCAGCAGGTGATTTCCTTTTAACATTCAACAGTAGTAAAAATAAGAGGATGAAAGAGGATGAAATTGAGTACTGTGGAGCCACACAAGAGGCCACCTGCTAATCCCAGCCATTTAGCCAGCCTCAGTGATGTGTTCCTTGCTGAGATGGGCAATGTGGGGATTGTGAATAGGCTCCCTTTCCCCCAGGGGCACACTGTATCACCTGGAAAGGACATACCTAAAACATTCAGTGCCACTAAAAACCAGAGGAGATGTATTGAACACTAAGTGGATGCCATAATTTAAGGGGCATATGTGGACACCGTATATTAAAAACCAACTCACAGGTTAATTTCTAGTTAATTTAAAACACCATTAAACATATACAGGCATACCAACCATGAAACATTCAGCTGTAGCATTTGTTAGTTTGTAAAATACAGACATACAAAGAGTAAGATGAACAATAACCTATAATGTCATCACCCAAACACCATGGCTGAGTCAAAAACACATATGCATTGCTATAAATTTCAAACAAGACCAAAAAGTGCAAAATTTTTAAAAAGGAAGTCTTGTTACCTATTCTTCTACCACTCTACCTGTCTTCAAATATATGCGCTTTTGTTAATTCCATCTGCTTTCTTCCAGGAAATGAGAAATGCTAGTTTACCACCCCTCCCCCAGCCCATTTGCTCAGATACATTATATTACCACATTCTATACTCCTTACCTTCAAAAAATTATTTAACAATTCTTCCCAGTTTAACACATATATGGCTATCTAATTCTTTCTAGTGGCTGTGTACTGTTCTATCATATGTGTGAACTTTCATTTCTTTAACCAGGCCCCAGTGATAACATCATTTTATGATGATACATAGTCCTGACCCACAGGTGTTACTGAGTGTTGGTGATCATATCTATGATGTTATCCCTAACAGTGATTAATTTAGAGGGTGGGCATGTGACACAGCTCTGGTTCAGGAAACAGACAAGTTTTCTTTTACAAGCACCTGAATGCCTCTCACCTCATCTGATGCCTGTGAACTTCTCTCCTACAAGGTTTTCTCCTACTCTTACTTCTTCCTCAGGTCTCTTCCCATTTTTGTGGCTGGTGGATATGCATCCTCACTGTATCACCACTGCCCACCCCACTCTTGCAATGTAGCGGAGTCTGTTCCTGCTATTGTCACAAGAGGGTGGTCCCTGACATTAATGTGGTGGAGGGCAGGGCTCTTCACAAACCTCAGTGAGGCTGAGAGGGGCCTGAACAGCAGGTTTCCTCCAGCATGTGGTTGGTTTGTTCGTTTGTCTGTTGTAATAAAAAAAAGATGAAATATTTCTGTGGCAGTCAGTTAAGAACATAGTGTATTTCCATTCTGACTTCCCCCATCACATTATTCTCTTGTGGGGTGGCCACAGGCATTGTTGGTATCTGTTCCAAGTTGAGTTGGGATGCATTTAACTAAGGGTGAGGAGAACCTATTTCCGTGTTTCTCAGTCACTCCTGTGTATAGTTATGTATCTTTAGCTGTCCTCGTGTAGAATGTGCTCCATACACAACACTGCCCTCTACTTGGGTTTTGACCCAAAGACACAGGGTCAGAAGATGGATCATGATCAGGAAGTGTCTTATTGCACCTCACTAGGGAAGTATAGGCTTCCCTGCTATGGGAAAGTGGAGCATTGCTACAGAAACTTTTGTACACTGAAAAGGTATAAAATTAAGAAGCAATTGACATTAATTTATATGGAAAAAGATTTGAGCGTTCCCAGAGCCAACAAAATCACCTCTCTTAGGCTTTTCTGATACCGCAGGGCACATCTTGCTAACAGACTCACAAAATAAATCAAGACAAAGCACTGATGCTCACAGGCAAAGTTTAAAGCTATGGCAGCTCAATGCTGAGATGCTGATTGTGGTTCAGAAGGCAGGACCTTGTCAGGGCCAAACTGAGCGTGTGCTGCCTCTCAGCAAAACAAGTGCCAAACACAATTTTCTCCTTTCCCTGTTTTCATAAAAGCAAAATCCTCTTAGGATTTCTATCAGTTAGTGAAAACAGGCTTGAATGTAGGTCTTTTGTAGAAATGAAGTGGTATAGCTTGAACTTTCAAAGTGGGAGGGATACCTGTATGTAATTAGTGGAGAAAACAAGGTTTGAAATGCATGAAACAAGAAGCTGGCTTGTTGAACATTCTTCCTGTCCCAAAACATGTAAAATTATGAGTGGAAGATTTGGTCCTTTTTGACGCCTGGTCAAAAATGTATTTTTCCTATGTAAATATATTCACTAATTATGGCATATGCAATAATTTATGTATCTTGCATTTTAAAATTTTTCATGGGAATTGGATGAAGTAGAATTCCTCAGACTTCCTCATTGTAGGAATGCAGACCTGTAGAGTGTAACCATCCACAGCAAGGACGTGTGTGTGAAGTGGCATACATCCAATATACAGGGTCTGTCCTCTCACATCCCCTTCTCCTGGGGAATTCTGGCAGTTCCAGACAGGACAGGTGTAAAGTCCTGACCTTCAGAGGAAGTTGTCCTGAAGAAACACTTGATTCAATACAAAATCCTTATGCAGATTCAATAAACTAATCAATGCAGCATCAAATTATATTATTACATAATTTTGATGTTCAAGACAATGTAGTGACGACTTAAAAATGCTGTGTTTAGTGAGCTTTGTCAATATAAAGTATCTTTAGGATTTACCAATCTGAAGTAAAAAAAAAAAAAACACCTTAGGAAGTTCTAAAATTTTAGAGATCACATATATAAGAAAACTGACAGAAGCTTGCCTCCTCAAAGAACTTTTTGTGATATTACCTATTATGAATTTTGAATAAGAAAGAAAACATTATATACCATCAATTCTTAAAAACTGATCAGTAATGTTGTGGAAACACTGGTTTAGCTTTCCATTATATTTATAGTAAACAATCTTAAAAAAATCAATGTCGTATGATGAAGCAATCCAATAGTCATTAATTAACTGAGGGTGGAAATATAAAGGGAGGTTTTTACAGAGTTGTCAAGAAGTTACTTAATAAAATATTTTCTGAGAAGGTAAAAATAACATGGTTTAAGGAAAGAAAAATCTACCCTTTCAACCACAGGATGGGTGAATGGATAAAAGGAAAAGTCAGTTGCAACAACAGGAAATAGTAATTCTCCCATCTGCAGCTTTAAAATATCAAAACAATGTCTTCTCATTTAAGGAAAGACCTTGTGCTCTAGATTCAGGGACTATCAGAAACTTCTGTCATCAGTAAGAAAACATCCCACTACGAGGAAGACCTAGTCAATTCCACCCAAAGAAGCAGTCTGCACACACAGAAGCACAGAAATTCAGAGAATAGTTTTGGACAAAATGCCCCCCATCTGGCTGCCCTGTATGATTTCCTGGAAGATTGGACCTGGATCCTATTTTGCGCTATAGACCAGACATTGACACATTTTACACACAGCTGTGCTTTGCTCTGTGTCCCTCAAAATATTACTTCAAAGCCCCTTCCCCAAAGCCTGTAATAACTCTCTTCTGTGCTTGATGAGATGCTCCAGGTTGCTCTGGTGTGATTTCATTCCCTTATTGTGACATATCAATAATTGTGACTTTGTTGACTCTAGGCTAGGTTTTGGTGAGCTGACTGTTCTACAACATATGTTACTTTTCTCGATGTGGTAGTGTTTGTGGTATTTATGAACATTTTAGAATTTGTAATATGCCATGATTTATCTTCTCTTCTAAATTAATATAACTTTTGTGCTTGGTTTGGTATTGGTAATATTGTGGCATTTTTCATAAAGACTGAATTGTCCAAGCTGCAGGTCCCACAGTACCTGGCCTGCCTTTGGCTGCCACACCCATGTCCACCCACCCAAGGAAGGATCACACCTGCTTGTGCTCCTGTCCTACAAGGAAATCATGTGTCTTTTGCCAGGGACTTGCATGAATTGGGGGCATTTCTAACCTCTTGAGTTTCAACTTTTTACAACTGACTTGTGACATTATTTTTGCTCAAGAAATTCTAAGAAGAGGCATAATATTTCTAAAATGTTGACCTGATGGATTCTCCCTTATATTACTCAAAAGATTTGATTCCAGGAGGCAACCCAGCATGTGTAGCCTGACAGGCCTGATGAAAGCTGCTTACCCTCTGGCCTCCCCTCCCCCTACTACCATCATAGATCACAGCCCGGTGCCTCAGCCATGGGGCATTGCAGGCAACCTCCCAAACCTGCCATTGGAGCCTCTGCCTCTGCTGTCTCATTTGCTTGGATTGATCTTGCTATCTGGTTATGATTGCCTCTGTGTGACCTTGGGAGGGCTAAGAAACCCTAGCACATGACCTGTTTTTGTCAAGCAGCATTCCAAACCTGTACGGAATTTAGACAGTTGCTTATATGTCTCTTCTTTCATAGCCTGGAATACTTAATCCTAGTCCTAAAGGGTAATATTTTAGCATCAAATTTATTAAGACCATTATTAGTTATAAATACCACAGAGCCAATTAGATACTGGGGAGTCAGACTCAGTAAAAAGAGAAACAGCAATGGCCCTTGTGCAATCTGTGAAGACTTGAACTTTGCTTTATCTTTTTTTTTTTTTTTAAGAAATTCATATTAAGTTGGGATTCACCATGTGTCTCTGGTGGTAATATTATTGTAAATAATAATAATAATGTCAATGGTTATAACTTCCCCTCACTAATTTTGGGTCAGATTCTTCAAGGTGGGGTGGGTAGGTGTGGGGCCTTGGACTCTAAAGGCTGATGCCAAACTCATGTGACCCCAGACAGCTGGATAATTTTAACTCTTGGTTTCTGTGTCCATAAACAGGTGCAGTGATGTCATCCACCTCATCAAGAGGAATAGATGAAGTGATAGATGCAGAGCCCTGAGCATCCCATTGGGCCCATCAGCTGAACTTGCTCAAGGACTGGTATTGTTTTTCCTATTCTGTTTCTGCTTGCAGAAGTCAAACACATTATTTCACACATATTTGGGGTTCATGAGGATTGGAGAATGTCAAGACTTGGAATTGACTTTTCAATCCAGGTAAACCCTCTGCTGTGCAATCATGGAATCTGCTTTTCTCAGTATCATGCAGAGTCAGGTGAATATCTATGTCATTGACTTCCATCTAGTGCCTTCTTCTACATTCATGCAAGGAATTCAGAAAGCTGTTGAAATCCTAAGCCACGATGGAGTTATTAACTGACATTAAATAATCATTAATTAATTGAGAAAGTCACCAGGAAAGGGGAACCACATACCTGGACAGGGGTGAAGATGTCAAGGGCTTAACAGTGATAAGGTTTTGATTTCAGCGTGATGGTGGTTCTTAGCTGGCTGGTCCTGGAGGAGGCAGAGCCTGCAATGCCATCATTTTTAACAACAAAGTGTCCTGTTCAGATATTTGAGTTTTTAATTTCCAACCCAGTAAGATCTGATTAAAAACTGGTGCTGTTACAAGTATCAAGGTTGAACAATATGGTATCTTATTTTCATTCTGATATTCCCCCCCTTCATTTTTCCCTTCCTTCCCCTAATGTCCTCCATGCTATTCCTTATGTTCCACAAATAAGTGAAACCATATGATAATTGACTTTCTCTGCTTGACTTATTTCACATAGCATAATCCCTCCTGTTCCATCCAAGTAGATGCAAATGGTGGGTATTCATCCTTTCTGATGGCTGAGTAATATTCCATTGTATATATGGACCACATCTTCTTTATCCATTCATCTGTTGAAGGGCATCTCGGCTCCTTCCACAGTTTGGCTATTGTGGACATTGCTGCTATGAACATTGGGATGCATGTGCCCCTTCTTTTCACTACATCTGTATCTTTGGGGTAAATTACCTAGTAGTGCAATTGCTGGGTCATAGTGTAGATCTATTTATAACTTTTTGAGGAACCTCCATACTGTTTTCCAGAGTGGCTTTACTAGCTTGCATTTATAGCAGCAATGTCCATAATAACCAAACTATGGAAAGAGCCAGATGTCCATTGACAGATGAATGGATAAAAAATATGTGGTATGTGTATATATATATATATATATATATATATATACACACACACACACAATGGAACATTATGCAGCCATCAAAAAAAATGAAATCTTAACCATTTGCAATGACATGGGTGGAACTAGAGGGTATTATGCTAAGTGAAATAAGTCAATCAGAAAAAGCTTTTTATCTTGATGAAGTCCCAAAAGTTCATTTTTGCTTTTGTTTCCCTTGCCTTTGGAGACCTGTCTTTTTTTTTTTTTTAAGATTTTATTTATTCATTTGAGACACAGAGATACAGAGAGAGAGAGAGCATGAGCAGGGGGGAGAGGCAGAGGGAGAGGGAGAAGCAGGCTCCCCGCTGAGCCAGGAGCCTGATGTGGGGCTCGATCCCAGGAAGCTGGGATCATGACCTGAGCTGAAGGCAGACGCTTAACCATCTGAGCCACCCAGGCGCCCCTGGAGACCTGTCTTGAAAGAAGCAGCTGTGGCCGATATTGAAGAGGTCATTGCCTATGTTCTCCTCTAGGATTTTGATGGATTCCTGTCTCACATTGAGGTCTTTCATCCATTTAGAGTTTATCTTTGTGTATGGTGTAAGAGAATGGTCCAGTTTCTTTCTTCTGTATGTAGCTGTCCAATTTTGCCAGCAACATTTGCTGTAGGTGAAGTGTACTTCCAAGTCTGAAATAACTCCTTCCAACTTAGGTTTCAGATTTTATTGTTTTCTTTCAGAGTCTCTCTTAGCACACACACACACACACACACACACACACACACACACACACACACACAAAAGAAGAAAATTGCAAACAATGGTCAGTGGCATTAACTTATAAAAGTGTTTTGGAAAATATTTGCAAAACATGGCATTTTTTATACATGACAGTTTCTACATCTGAGGAGCTCATAGGAAACAATTAAGAAACATTCCAACAGCATAATAAAAAATATGAATGGAGGCAATGAATATGGCCTGTCATTTCAAGAATGTCAGTAGTGAACTGTTTTGTTGAGTTCTATATTTTAATTAAGCTTTTTATATTGAGATAATTATAAATTTACATGCTGCTATAAGAAATAATAAGGGATCCATGTTCCCTTTACCTGTTGTGCTTATAGAGCAATATCACAACTAGATACTGATATCAATATGGTCAAAGTGCAGAATATTTCCTCTACCCCAAGGATCCCTCTTGTTGCTTTCTCATAGCAATACTGACTTCCCTCAGTCCTCCATCTCCTTGTTAACCCCTGCAATCTTTATTCCATTCTCCATTGCTATAATTCTATCATTTCAAGAATGTTATATCAAAAGTATCATTATATTACATGCAGTATGTTATCCTTGGGGATTGCCTTTTTTTCATGCAGCATAATTCCCTTGGTAATTCATTGGAATTGTTGCATATGTCAATAATTGTTCTTTTTCATTGCTGAATATGAATTCATCATGTGTTTAAACATTCACCTGTTGAAGGACAGGCATTTAATTATGTCAGTCTGAGTCTATTGTGAGTAAGGTAGGCTGCTGTAAACATTCATGTACAGATTTTTCTGTGAATATAAATTTTCAACTTCCTGGTATAAGTACCCAAGAGTGAAACTATTGGATATGTAAGTTGTATGTTTGGTTTGATAATAAACTTCCCAATTGTTTTCTAGAGTTGCTATGTCATTTTTCCATTTCTACCAGCAATGCATGTGTGATCCAGTTCTCATGCATCTTGGTCAGCACTTAATAGTGACACTAATTTTTATTTTAGCTGTTGTGATCAGTGTGTAGTAATATCTCATTACATTTTTAATGGGCATTTTCCTATGGTTAATAATGTTGAGCATCTTTTCATGTGTGTTTTTCTCTCTATTGTCTGTTGTGAAATGTTTGTTCATGTATTTTGCCCATACTCTCATTGGATTTTTTTTGTTTTTTAACTGTTGCTTTTTGAGAGGTCTTTATACATTCTAGATACTAGTCCTTTGCAGGAAATATGGTTTACTCACTTTGTTATCCTCTTAACAGGGTCATTCAGAGTGCAAATGTTTTATTTCCCATATAGTTCATTTTTTCCTTGTAATAATCATACATTTTTGGCAAGTCTAAGAGGTCTTTGACTAGCTCTACATCCAAAAGATATACTCCTATGTCTTTTTTTCTACAAACTTTATAGTTGTATATTATATTTAAGTCTGTGATCCATTTGGAGTTAATTTTTGTATAAGGTACGAGGTTTAGATTAAGGGTTTTTCTCTTTTCTCTTTTGGCTTTTGGATATAAATTCCAACACTACTTATTGAAAAGGCTCTCTTTCTTCTATTGGGTGGCTTTAGTACCTTAGCCATAAATCAGTTGGGTATATTTGATGGATCTCTTTCTGGGTTCTCTACAATGTTCTACTGATCTAGGAGTCTGCCCCTCAGCCAAACCTGTCTTGAATACCATTGGTATAAATTAGGCCTTAATATTGTGGAGAGTCTCCCTCTCACTTTACTATCTTTTGTCAAGATTGTCTTAGTTATTCTAGAGCCTGTGCTATTCCATACAAATTTTTAACAAGCTTCTCTGTGTCTGTAAACAACCTTACTAAAACTGGATTAACCAAAACAATATTTGAAAAAGAAGAGCAAAATTGTAGTTCTCAGTTTCAAAACTTACTAAAAAACTACAGAATTAAATCAGCATGGTAGTGGTAGAAGAGTAGACATACAGGTCAAAGGAATAGAATTGAATCTAGAAATATCTCTTACTTTATGGTCAGTTGGTTTTTGACTAGGGTGTCAAGATAATCCAAGGGTGAAAAAACAGTGTTTTCAACAATTACTGCCAGAAAGACTGGATAATCATGGAAAAGAATGATGTTGGCTCCTTCCTTATACTATATACAAAAATTGACAAAAAATGAATCATAAACTTAACTGTAAGAGCAAAAACTATGAAATTCTTAGAAGAAAACAAACATACCAGTAAATCTTTGTGACTTGGGTAAAGATATTTTTAAAAGTATGATATCAAGGGCGCCTGGGTGGCTCAGTTGTTAAGCGTCTGCCTTTGGCTCAGGTCATGATCCCAGGGTCTGGGATCAAGTCCCACACCGGGCTCCCTGCTCAGCGGGAAGCCTGCTTCTCCCTCTCCCACTCCCACTGCTTGTATTCCTGCTCTCGCTGTGTCTCTCTGTCAAATAAATAAATAAAATCTTTAAAAAAATAAAAAAATAAAAATATGACACCAAAATCACACACAAAACTTAAAATATATAAACTGGTCTTCATTAAATTAAACATTTTTTTCCTGCAAACAAAACCAACAAGAAAGTGAAAAGACAACCCACAGAAATAGAGTGAATTCAGAATATGTAACTTGTATCATGCAATAATAAAAATATAAATAATCCAATTAAATGTATGGAAGTATTGAATCACTACATTGTACATCTGAAACTAATATTACACCATATGTTAACTAACGAATTGAAACAAAAATTTAAAAAATAAAATGGGCAAAATATTTGATTAGATATTTTTCCAGAGATATACAAATTACCAATAAGCACATAAAAGTGTGTGTTTTGCTCTCCATACATTGTCTTTTGTGAAATGTTCATATTCATTAGCCAATCCTCATCAACCCCAAATATGTGTGAGATAATGTGTTTGGCTTCTACAAGAAGAAACAGAATGGCCATTAAGAAAATGAAAATCAAGATTAAGATATTGTGTTTGTTTAGGGGTCACGAGAAGATGGTAGTGGAGTAGGAGGACCTTAGGCTTGTCTCATCCCATGGACACAACTAGATAACTATCAAATCATCCTAAATACTCCAGAAATCAACCTGAAGACTGACAGAACAAACTCCACAACTAAAAGGAGAGAGGAGGCTACATCAAAGAAAGTAGGAAGTGTGGAGACATGGTTTGGGGGAGATTGCAGGTGCTGTGAAGGGGAGGGAGCCATGGTCATGGTGAAAAGCAAGAGGGAGAGAAGAATACAAGGGAATGCACAAGGAGAACCTTTCACAAAACCATTGGCTGGGAAAACAAGAGGGGCTGAATTTCATGAGTTATTGCAACCAGTGGGGCTTAAAGCCTGGAGTTTTAAATGTCAGCAGACTTGGCTGAGATAGAGTCTGGACTGCACTGTACTGCTCCTGAAGAGAAGGGGGGGGGAGCAGATGGCATGGAAATAGTGATCTGAAGACTGTCTGGGCCACAAAGTGAGGAGATTATTAACTCTTCTTGGAGCATGTCCCTTGGAGACAATATTCATGGAGATGCCTCTCTGGGGACAATGGAGTTGGCTGGCACCATTTTGATCCCCTGCTCCTCAGCATAAAGACAGAACCACCTGCAGGAAACAGCACAGTGATGGCACAGGCTGTCTAACTTGCTTACACCAAATCCTACTCCCCAGTGTTCTGGCGAGACTGTCCTTCTCAGTCAGGCTTGCTTTAGTCCCAGTGCTGTAGGTCCCTCCACCAGAAGAACAGCAGAAAGCCCTGCCCATACCACATCTCCCGACCAGAGAGTTTTGCATGGCTTCAGCTCTAGTGAATGGAGTATCAGATCTCATTTCACAAGGGCAGACACATCTAGTTAAAATTTGCCACATTCTGGCCAAGGACCAAACACTGCCCATTACAGGCAAGGAGAGGCCCTGCAGATGATTGGCCTGAAGGATAGAGCAGCCAAAACACAGCAGCAGAGTACACCAGGCCCTGGAAACTACATAACCTCTTCTTCATAAAACCATTATTCTCAGGAGCAGGAAATATAACTGGCTTTCTTAACACAGAGAGAAGGCAGAGACTTAGACAAAATGCCAAGATGGAGGAATTCATCCCAAATGAAAGAACAAGATAAGGCCATAGTCAGAGGTCTAAGTGAAACAGATATAAGTAACATGCCTGATGGAGAATTTAAAATAATCATAAGGATACTCCCTGGGCTTGAGAAAAGAATGGAAGACTACAAGGAGGTCCTTACCACAGAGATAAAAGAGTTAAAAAAGAATCAGACAGAAATGAAGAATGCAATAACAGTTTGGGAACAGGCTTGATGAAATGAACAGCAGGCTGGAAGAAGCCAAGGAACAAATAGGGGATACAGAAGACAAAATAATGGGAAATAATGAAGCTGAACAAAAGACAGAAAGAATTATGCAACACAAGAATAGACTTAAGGAACTCAGTGACTCCATCAAACATAATAACATTCATATTATAGGAGTCCCAGAAGGAGAAGAGAGGGAAAAGGAGGGAGAAAATTTATTTGAGGAAATAATAGATGAAAAATTCCCTAATCTGGGGAAGGAAACAGACATCCAAATCCAGGAGGTACAGTAATCTCCCATCAAAATCAACAAAAGCAGGGCAACACCAAGGCCAATAATTACCATATTGTAATTGAATTTGCAAAATATAGTGATAAAGAAAAAAATCTTAAATGTAGCAAGACAAAATAAGTTCTTAACTTAGAAGGGCAGACCCTTAAGGCTAACTGCAGATTTTGCCACAGAAACTTGGCAAGCAGAAGAGAGTGGCAGGATATATTCAAAGTGCTGAGTGGGAAAAATCTAAAGCCAAAAATACTCTATCCAGCAAGCTACAGTAGGAGAGATAAAGTGTGTTTCCCAGACAAATAAAAACTAAAGGAGTTTGTGACCACTAAACCAGCCCTACAAGAAATATTAAAGGGTACTATTTGAGTGGAAAGGAAAAACTAAACGTGACAAAGACAAGAAAGGAACAGAGAGAATCTGCAGAAACAATGATAAAATAAGTAATAAAATGACACTGAATACATATCTATCAATAATTACTCTGGGGGCAACTGGGTGGCTCAGTCAGTTAAGCGGCTGCCTTCGGCTCAGGTCATGATCCCAGGGTCCTGGGATCAAGCCCCACATTGGGCTCCCTGCTCAGCGGGAAGCCTGCTTCTCCCTCTTCCACTCCCCCTGCTTGTGTTCCCTCTCTCGCTGTGTCTCTCTCTGTCAAATAAATAAATAAAATATTAAAAAAAATTACTCTGAATGTAAATGAACTAAATGCTCCAATCAAAAGACATAAGGTGTCAGAATGGATTAAAAAATAAGACCCATCTATACGCTGTCTACAAGAGAAATATTTTAGACCTAAAGAAACATGCAGTTTGAAAGTTAGGAGATATAAAATCATTTATCATACAAAAGGACTTCAGAAGAAAGCCAGAGTAGTAATACCTATATTGGGCAAACTAGACTGTAAAACAAAGACTGTAACAAGAGATGAAGAAGGGTACCATATCATCATAGAGGGGACAATCCAACAAGAAGATCTAACAATTGTAAATATTTATGCACTCAACATGGGAGTATCCAAATATATAAAACAATTAATAAGAAACATGAAGGAAATATTTGATAATAATACAATAATAGTAGGGGACTTTAACACCCCACTTACATCAATGGACGGATCACCTAAACAGAAAATCAACAAGGAAACAATGTCTTTGAATGACACACTGGACCAGATAGACTTAATAGATATATTCAGAACATTCCATCCTAAAACAGCAGAATACACATTCTTTTGTAGTGCACGGTGGGACTTCCTCCAGAATAGATTACATATTAGGGCACAAACCAGGCCTCAACAAATACAAAAAGAATGAGATCATAGTATACAATTTTTCTGCCCACAACTCTATAAAATGACGTCAATCACACAAAAAAATTTGGAAAGACAACAAATACATGGAAGTTAAACAATAAGCTACTAAACAATGAATGGTTCAACCAGAAAATCAAAGAAGAAATAAAAAAAATACATGGGCTGAACATAATAAACACACACACACACACACACACACACACACACAATACATGGACACAAATGAAAATGAAAACACAACGGTCCAAAACTTTTGAGATGCAGCAAAATTGGTCCTAAGAGGGAGGTATATAGCAATACAAGCCTACGTTAAAAACAAAGAAAAATCCCAAATAAAAAAACCTAACCTTACACCTAAAGGAGATAGGAAAAGAACAAATGAAGCCTAAAACTGGCAGAAGGAAGGAAATAATAAAGATTAGAGTAGAAATAAATGATATAGAAACTAAAAACAATACCCATTACCAGGCTATTAAAGAGGGTATGTACTGCATGGAGCACTGTGTGTTATATGGAAACAATGAATCATGGAACACTACATCAAAAACTAATGATGTAATGTATGGTGATTAACATAATAAAAAATAAAGAAAAAAGAAAAAAGAAGCTAAAAACAAAATAAAACAGAAACAAAAACAATAGAACATATCAATGAAACCAGGAGCTATTTTTTTAAATTAATAAAAGTGATAAAACTCTAGTCAGATTCATTAAAAAAGAGAAAGGACCTCCCCAAATAAAATCATAAATGAAAGAGGAAAAATAACCAACACCACAGAAATAAAAACAATTATGAGAGAATACTAGGGAAAACTATATGCCAACAAACTGGACAACTTCCTAGAAACATATAAACTACTAAAACTGAAAGAGGAAGAAATAGAAAATGTGAACAGACCAATAAGTAGCAAAGAAATTGAATCAGTAATAAAAAAAAAATCTCTCAAGAAACAAGATTCCAGGGCCAGGTGGCTTAACAGGCAAATTCTACCAAACATTTGAAGAAGAGTTAATACCTATACTTCTCAAACTATTCCAAAAACCAGAAAAGGAAGGACAGCTTCCAAATTCATTCTATGAGGTCAGCATTACCCTGATACCAAAACCAGATAAAGTCTCCACTAAACAAGAGAACTTCAGGCCAATATCCCTGATGAACATGGATGCAAAAATTGTCTTAGCAAACCAGGGGCTCCTGGATGGCTCAGTCCATTAAGCATCCGACTCTTGATTTCTGACTCTGTGCTCAACAGGGAGTCTTCTTGCAATTCTCTCCCTCTCCCTCTCTTGCTCCCCTGCTCATACACTCTCTCTCTTTCTCTCTCTCCCATCTCTCTCTCAAATAAATAAATAAATCTTTAAAAAGTATTAGTAAGAGGAGGGGTCAAAGATGGTGGAGGAGTAGGAGACCTTAATTCCACCTGGTCCCAGGAATTCAACTAGATAGCTATCAAATCATTCTGAACACCTGTGAATTCAACTGGATGTCAAAGGAAAGAATGGCTGCAACTCTACAAATAGACAAGCTACAATTTTCCACAAGGTAGGAGGTGCAGAGAGGTGAATCCAAGGCGATATATGTGAAGATAGACCACAGGGGGAGGGAGCCTCCATCAGCTGGCTACCAGCAAGTGATAGAACAGGGGAGCACAAAATCAGAACTTTTAGAAGTCTGCTGCTGAGGGACGTCACTCAGGCAGCTAAGTGGGAGGTGGAACCCTCGCTGGGACAGTATGGTCTCAGGATCCTCAGGGGTCATAGGAAGACTAGGGGTGCCTGAGTGTGGTAGAGCTCCCAGGTATCACAGCAGGGAAGCTGGCCACAAAGAGTGAGCCCAGGAGTGGGCTTTCGGCTAGGGCTTGCCATAAACCGTGATCCATGGCAGAGATGGGCCCCTGCTCAAAGAGCAGGGGCCCAACAAGCAGCAGAACCCGGGAGAGCCCCCTTCCTCCCAGCAGAGGAGTGGCATGGGAGTGTGCCACAGGAGCCTGCTGGGTTTGGAGACTCCAAGCGGGGTCATGTGCCAGAGGTAGAAATGCTCAGTCACAGCCTGTGTGAGCACAGAGTGCGGTGGGAGAGCAAGGAGACAGGAGTGATTGAGTGCTTTGCTCTGAGGGCTCACAGAGGAGTGGAGCCCCTAGCTCTTGGGTCCCAGCCAGAGACTGGGAGGCCGTCATTTTCATTCTCATCCTCAAAAGCTGTTCAGAAAGCCTTTAGGGAACAAAAGCCACAAAGAACATATCAGAGCAGATTACTTAGCCTGGTCCTAGGCAAGGGTGGAGCAATTCTTCCTGGGGCAAAGACTTGAGATTCAATGCAACAGGCCCCTCCCCCAGAAGATGCCTGAGTCTGTGGAGTTTGGTAAGGGGAGAGGTGGAGATGGACTGACCTGGAGGATTTATTGAGGGGATGGACTATGACATTGCAGCTCTGGGCCGGAGATTCCTGCATGGCCATGTTTGCTCTGACCCTCTAAAGAGAAGCAGAAAGAATCCAGGGAACAGAAGCTGCACGGTCAACCAGCTCACATTAAGCCCATCCCCTGACAAGGGGTGGGGCAACTCCACCCAGGCAAAGACACCTGAGAGGCCAAGCAGCAGGCCCTTCCCCAAGAAGACAGACTGGAAGAACAGGTGAATAAGCTTAAGCTTATTTCCCATGGAGCTATAGAATTATAGCACCAGGGGAAAATAATATAGGGTGTTCCAGGTGTTCCCTCATGACTCGCTTATACTTCAAGCTAAAATTTTACATTTCTTTATTAGTTTATTTTCTTATTCTTTTTTTAACCCTGCTCTCATTTCAAATAGGTTTATATTTCCCAACCTATGTTTTTAAGTCACTTCTTAGATTTTATTTTCTTTTTCACATATATGTTTTATAGATTTATACCCCATACTAGCCTGATTTTCACTCTATTCAATTTTATCTTGATATGTAAGTTCTGATTTCTTTGCAGTTTGGGGATATAGTGTCTTTTAACACACAGACCAAAAATCAAGCAGGAACAGGCAGATCACCCTGCTGTGTTCACCCTGAGAAATTATAATCTCTCTCCCAGCCCCCCCCTTTTATCTCTTTTATCTTTCTTTTTTATTATTTTGGATCATCTTGGCTTTGGTGGTGTATCTGTGGTAGCTTTCAACCACTTTGGATTTTTTTTGTAGGTGCATTTTGCTTGCAACGTGGTTGATATTTTGGACTCTGTACATTCCCTCAACCATCCATCAACAGAATGACTAGGAGGAGGAACTCCAAACAAAGAAAAGAACCAGAGGCAATGTCCTCTGCCACAGGTCTAATGGACATGGATATAAGCAAGATATCAGAGATAGACTTCATGGTAGCAATTATGAAGTCAATAGCTAGGCTTGAGAAAAGCATTACCAACAATATAGAATCTCTAAAGGCAGAAATGAGAGCTAATCATGCAGAATTTAAAAATGCTATGAATGAGATGGTTTCTAAACTGGATACTCTAACAGCCAGGATAAACGAGGCAGAAGACCAAATTAGTGAGCTAGAAGATAAAATGATAGAAAGGAAGGAAGCCAAGGAGTATAGGGATAAGCAACTAGAAGCCCATGAGAACAGACTTAGAGAGATCAATGACTCCATGAAATGTTCCAGTGTCAGAACTATTGGGATCCCGAGGGTGTGGAGAGAGAGGACTAGAAGGTATATTTGAGCAAATCATAGCTGGGAACTTCCCTAATCTGGGGAAGGAAACAAGCATTCTTATCCAAGAGACAGAGAGGACCCCTCCTAAGATCAATAAAAATAGACCAACACCCCAACATACAGTAGTGAAACTTGCAAATCTTAGAGCCAAGGAAGCTATCCTGAGAGCAGCTAAGGGGAAGAGATTTCTTACTACAGAGGAGGGAACATCAGAATAATGTCAGACCTATACACAGAGACCCAGCAAGCCAGAAAGGGCTGGCAAGACATATTCAGGGTACTAAATGAGAAGAACATGCAGCCAAGAATACTTTATCCAGCAAGGCTATCATTCAGAATGGTTGGAGAGATAAAGAGCTTCCAGGACTGGCAGAAACTGAAAGAATATGTGACCACTAAGCCAGCCCTGCAAGAAACATTAAGGAGGATTCTATAAAAGAAGAAAGACCCCAAGAGTAATATAGACCAGAAATCTTCAGAGACAATCTATAGAAACAGGGACTTTACAGGCAATGTGATGGCACTAAATTCATATCTTTCAATAGTTATGCTCCATGTGAATGGCCTAAATACTTCCATGAAATGGCACAGGATTTCAGATTGGATAAAAAGACATGACCCATCCATATGTTGTCTACAAGAGACTCATTTTGAACCTAAAGATACATCCAGACTGAAAATAAGGGGATGGAGAACCATTTTTTTTTCATGCCAATGGTCCTCAAAAGAAAGCTGGAGTAGCAATCCTCATATCAGACAAACTAGATTTTAAACCTAAAACTGTAGTAAGAGATCTTAAAGGATCTATCCAACAAGAAGATCTAAAAATTGTAAATATCTATGCCCCCAACATGGGAGCAGCCAATTATATAAACCAATTAATAACCAAATAAAGAAACATATTGATAATAATACATTAATAGTAGGAAACATTAAAACTCCACTCACAGCAATGGATAGATCATCTAAGCAGAAGATCAACAAAGAAATGAGCTTTGAATGATACATTGGACCAGCTGGACTTCATAGATAAATATAGAATATTCCATCCTAAAACAACAGAATACACATTCTTCTCGAGTGCACACGGAACGTTCTCCAGAATAGACCACATACTGGGTCACAAATCAGGTCTCAACTGATACCAAAAATTGATATTATCCCCTACATATTTTCAGACCACAATGCTGTGAAACTAGAACTCAACCACAAGAAGAAATTTGGAAGGGATTCAAACACTTGGAAATTAAAGAGCATCCGCTAAAGAATGATTGGGTCAACCAGGAAATTAGAGAAGAACTTAAACAAATCATGGAAACTAATGAGAATGAAAACACATTAATCCAAAACCTATGTGATACAGAAAAGGTGGTCCTAAGGGGGAAGTACATAGGCATCCAAGCCTCTCTCAAAAAATTGGAAAAATCCCAAATATAAAAGCTAACCATACACCTAAAGGACCTGGAGAAAGAACAGCAAATAAGGCCTAAACCAAGCAGGAGAAGAGAAATAATAAAGATTAGAGCAGAGATCAACGAAATAGAAACCAGAAAAACAGTAGAACAGATCAACTAAACTAGAAGCTGGTTCTTTGAAAGAATTAATAAGATCAATAAAACTCTGGCCAGACTTATCCAAAAGAAAAAGGAAAGGACCCAAATCAATAAAATCATGAGCAAAAGGGGAGAGATCATGACTAACACCAAGGAAATAGAAACAACTATTAAAAATTATTATCAGCAATCATATGCCAACAAATTAAGCAACCTGGAAGAAATGGATGCCTTCCTGGAAACTTATAGACTACCAAGACTGAAACAGGAAGAAATAGACAAACCAAACAGACCAATACCAGTAATGAAATTGAAGCAGTAATCAAAAATCTCCCAAAAAACAAGAGTCCAAGGCCAGATGGCTTCCCAGGGGAATTCTACCAAACATTTAAAGAAATAATACCTATTCTTCTGAAACTGTTTCAAAAAATAGAAACAGAAGGAAAAGTTCCAAACTCATTCTATGAGGCCCAAAGACAGGCAAAGACCCCATCCAAAAGGAGAATTACAGACCAATATCCTTGATGAACATGGATGCCAAAATATTCAACAAGATCCTAGCCAATAGGATCCAACAGTACATTAAAAGCATTATCCATCACCACCAGGTGGGATTTATTTCTGGGATGCAAGGGTGGTTCAACATTCACAAAATCAACCAACGTGATAGAGAACACTAATAAAAGGGAAAAAAAAGAAAAGACGAGAACATTATGATCCTCTCAATTGATGCAGAAAAATGATTTGACAAAATACACCATCCTTTACTGAAAGAACTCTTCAGAGTGTAGCGATAGAGGGAACATACCTCAATATCATAAAAGCCATCTATGAAAAGCCCACAGTGAATATCATTCTCAGTGGGGAAAAATTGAGAGCTCTTCTCTTAAGGTCAGGAACACAACCGTGATGCCCACTCTTCACCACTTTTGTTCAACATAGTACTAGAAGTCCTAACATCAGCAATCAGAAAACAAAAAGTGATAAAAGGCATTCAAATTGGCAAAGAAGTCAAATGCTCTCTCTTCACAGATGACATGATACTTTATGTGGAAAACCCAAAAGACTCCACCTCCAAATTATTAAAACTCATACAGCAATTCAGCAACGTGGCAGGATACGAAATCAATGCACAGAAATTAGTTGCATTTTTATACACTAACAATGTGATTGAAGAAAGAAAAATTAAGGAATTGATTCCATTTATAATAGCACAAAAACGCATAAGATACCTAGGATAAACCTAACCAAAGAGGTAAAGGATCTATTCTCTAGAAACTACAGAACACTTATGAAAGAAGCTGAGGAAGACACAAAGTGATGGGAAAACATTCCATGCTCATGGATTGAAAGAATAAACATCGTGAAAATGCCTATGCTGCCCAAAGTAATCTACACTTTCAATGCAATCCCTATCAACATACCATCGACATTTTTCACAGAGCTGGAACAAACAATTCTGAAATTTGTATGGAACCAGAAAAGACCCAGAATCACCAGGGGATTGTTGAAAAAGGAAACCAAAGCTGGAGGCATCACAATGCCTGACTTCAAGCTATATTAAAAAGCTGTGGTCATCAAGACAGCATGGTATTGGCACAAAAACAGACACATAAGAGTAACAAAATAGAGAGCCCAGAATTGGACCCTCAACTCTATGGTCAACTAATCTTTGACAAATCAGGAAAGAATATCCAATGGAAAAAAGACAGTCTCGTCATAAATGGTGCTGGGAAAACTGGACAGCCACATGCAGAAGAATGAAACTCGACCATTCTCTCACACCATAAACAAAGATAAACTCTCAATGGATGAAAGACCTCAATGTGAGACAGAAATCCATCAAAATCTTAGAGGAGAGCATAGGTATTAACCTCTTTAACATTGGCCAGAGCAGCTTCTTTCAAGACACATCTCTAAAGACAAGGGAAACAAAAGCAAAAATGAACTTTTGGGACTTCATCAAGATAAAAAGCTTTTGCACAGCAAAGGAAACAGTCCACAAAACTAAGAGGAAACCCATGGATGGTTGAAGATATTTGCAAATTACATTACAGGTAAAGGGCTGGTATCCAAGATCTATAAAGAGCTTATCAAACTCAACACCCAAAAAACAAATAATCCAGTCAATAAATGGGCAGAAGACTTGAACAGACACTTCTGCAAAGAAGTGGCTAACACATGAAAAAATGTCTACATTACTAATCATTAGGGAAATACAAATCAAAACCACAATTTGATACCACCTTACACCAGTTAGATTGGCAAAAAAAATTAACAAGAAGGAAACAACAAATTTTGGTGAGGATGTGAAGAAAGGGGAACCCTCTTACACTGTTGGTGGGAATGCAAGCTGGTACAGCCACTCTGGAAAACAGTATGGAGTTTCCTCAAAAAGTTAAAAATAGATCTACCCTATGACCCAGCAATTGCACTACTAGGTAATTTACCCCAAAGATACAGATGTAGTGAAAAGAAGGGGCACATGCATCCCAATGTTCATAGCAGCAATGTCCACAATAGTCAAACTGTGGAAGGAGCTGAGATGCCCTTCAACAGATGAATGGACAAAGAAGATATGGTTCATGTATACAATGGAATATTACTCAGCCATCAGAAAGGATGAATACCCACCATTTGCACATGGATGGAACTGAAGGGGATTATGCTCAGTGAAATGAGTCAAGCAGAGAGAGACAATAATCATATGGTTTCACTCATATGTGGTACATAAAGAATAGCACAGAGGACCATGCAAAGGGAGGGAAAACTGAATGGGAAGAAATCAGAGAGGGAGACAAACCATGAGAGACTCTGGACACTGAGAAATAAACTGATGGTTACAGAAGGGAGTGGGATTGAGGGATGGGGTAACCAGGTGATGGGTATTGAGGGCACGTGTTGTGATGAGCAGTGGGTGTTATATGCAACTAATGAATTGTTAAACACTTCATTGAAAAGTAATAATGTACTACATGTTGGCTATGTGAACATAATAAAAAATAAATAAATAAAATAAAAATCAAAACCAGAATAAAATACCACATGTACCACTACTCACACTAATTATGTCAGTTATTATAAAGAATACATAAACTATCAAGTGTTGGCAAGGTCTAGAGGAATTAAACCCTGGTGTATATCACTGGTGGGAATTTAAAAATATGTAGCTGCTTTGGAAACTGGTTGGCTAGTTTCTCAAAATGTTCAACATAGGGTTATTATATGACCCAGAAAAAAATGCATTGTTTTCATGCAATGAGACATTTTTCAGCAATAAAAAAGAAATGAAGTTCTGATATATGCTAGAACTTGGATAAACCACAAAAACATTATGGTAGGCTAATATAGACCATTCACCAAAGACCACATATTGTATGATTTTGTACATAATTTAAAGTCCAAAATAGTCAAATTCAAAGTGATAGAAAATAGATTAGTGTTTACCTTGGGCTTGGGAGTGGAGAAGAGGAATGGAAAGTAATGGGTTCTAGATTTCTTTTCAGGTGATTGAGTACATCATAAAATTAGACTGTTGTGTTAGTGGTAGAGTTCTCTATCACAAATGATTGAACTGTATGTGTAGAAATTGAATTATTTATCAATAAACCTACTTTAAAAATGTGCTGGGATTTTGATAGTAATTTCATTAAAAGTATAGACTGATTTGGTGAAAACTGACATCTTTACTGTGTCAAGTCTTTCAATACATGCATGTGGCATATATCTTCATTTGTTTAAGTCTTATTTTTTATTAATTTCTTTCATAACAGTTTTGTGATTTTCAGATAACAGGTCCTGAATGGTGTTTAATTCAGTTTAAATCTACATTTTCTATTTTGTTGAAGTGATTGTAAATGGCATTGTTTCTAATTTTGGTTTGCATATACTTCTTGTTAGCATATAATTAATTTTTGCATGATGATCTTAAATTTTGAAACCTTGCTGTACTCACTTGTTAATTTTAGTTTGTCTTTATATGTATGTACGTATTTTTTGTTTCTAGATTCCTTGAGATTTTTTAAATAGCCAATTACATTATCTGCAAATAAGGGTAGTTTTTCTTTTTTCTTTCTAAAGTGTATGCATTTTACTTCTATTCTTGACTTATTGCAGTAGCTACAACTTCCATTACTGTGATGAATAAGTATTGTCAGAGCAGATACTATTGCTCTGTCCCAACATAGAGGAAAAGATTGTCTTTCACTTTTCAGCATGATGTTAGCTGTAATTTTTAATAGATGCTTTTTATCCAGTTAAGGAAGTTTCCCTCTACTTGTAGTTTGCTGAGAGAATTTCTTATGAAACACTGTTATATTTTGTCAATTTTTTGCTCCAATGATATGATCATATGATTTTTGTTTGTTAACCTGTTGATACAATGGATTATGCTGATTAATTTTCAAATGTTCAATCGCTTTGCATGCCAGGGATTAGTCCCATTTGTTCAAGATGAATATATTTTTCTACATTGTTGAGTAAATTATGCTAATATAGGCATACCTCACAGATGTTGTGTGTTCAGTTCTAGACCATTGTAATAAAGTAAGTATTGCAATAAAGTGAGTCAAGTAATTTTTTTTGGTTTCTTAGTGCATATAAAATTATGTTTACACCATAGTGCCATCTATAAATGTGCAATAGCACTATGTCTAAACAAAACAATGTACATGCCTTTATTAAAAATATTTTGTTACTAAAAACTGTTAACCATCAAATGAGTTTTAAGTGAGTCGTAATCTTTTTGATGGCAGAGAGTTTTGCTTTGATGTTGATAGTTGCTGACTGATCAGAGTGGTGGTTTCTGAAGGCTGGGGGGCTGTGGCAGTTTCTTAAAATAAAACAATAATGAAGTTTACCAATTCATTTGATTCTTTTTTAAATAAAGTTTCTCTATAACATGTGGTGTTGTTTGATAACATATAACCCACAGTAGAAAAATCTTTCAAAATTGGAAACAATCCTCTCCAACTCTGCCATTGCCTTACCAAGTGTATGCAATATTCTAAACCCTTTGTTGTCATTCCAACAATCTTCACAGCATCTTCACCAGTAGATTCCATCTCAAGAAACCACTTTCTCTGTTCATCCATAAAAAGCAACTTCTCATCCATCCAAATTTTATCATGAAATCGCACAGTTCATTCAGTCTTCAGGCTCCACTTTTAATTTTTCTATTTATTTTGCTATTTCCCCCACATGTGCAATTACTTCATCCACTGAAGTCTTGAACCCCTCAAAGTCATACAGAAGGGTTGGAATCAGCTTCTTCTAAACTTTTCATGTTGATATTTTAACCTCTTCCCATGAATCATGAATTTTCTTAATGACATCTAGAGTGGTCAAGGCTTTCCAGAAGGTTTTCAATTTACTTTGCCCAGACCCATCAGAGAAATTACTATCTGTGGTAGGTATAACAAATGAAATATTCCTTAAATGATAAAATATAAAAGTTGAAATTACTTCTTGATGAATGGGCTGCAGAATGGATGTTGCATTAGCAGGCATAAAAACAACATTAATCTCATTGTACACCCCCATCAGGGCTCCTGGATGGTCAGTTTCATTGTCAGTGGTCAGTAATATTTTGAGAAGAATCTTTTTTCTTCTGGCAGTTGGTGTCTATAGTGATCTTAAAATATCTAGTATATCAAGATGTTAATAGATGTGCAGTCATTCATGCTTTGCTGTTCCACATAGAGAGAACAGACTGAATAGATTTAGCATAATTCTGAAAGCCCTAGGATTTTCAGAATGGTAAATAAACATTGACTCCATTTTTAAAAGGATTTTATTTATTTATTTGAGAGAGAGAGAAAGAGAGCACGAGCGGGGAGAGGAGGAGAGAGGCAGAGAGAAGCAGACTTCTCACTGGGCAGGGAGCCCATTGTGGGGCTTATCCCAGGACTTCAGGATCATGACCTGAGCCAAAGGCAAATGCTTAACTGACTGAGCCACCCAGGTACCTCACATTGACGTCATTTTAAGGTCACCAGCTGCATTAGCCGCCTCAAAAGAGTCCGCTTGTTTTGAAATTTTGAAGCTGGACACTGGCTTCTCCTTTCTAACTATGAAAGTCCTTGATGGCATCTCCTTCCAATGTAGGGTTCTTTTATTTAGGTTCAGAATCTGTTCTTGAGTGTGGCCACCTCTATTAATTATCTTAATTCAAACTTCTGGAAATTTGCTGCAGCTTCTACATCACCACTTGTGGCTTCACCTTGTACTTTTGTGTTCTGGAGCTGGCTTCTTTCCTTAAACCTTTTGAACCAACCTCTGCAGCTTCAAACTTTTCTCCTGCAGCTTCCTCACCTCTCTCAGCCTTCCTAGAATTGAGGAGTTAAGAGCTTGCTCTGGATTAGACTTTTGCTTAAGTGAATGTTTTGGCTGGTTTGATCTTCTATCCAGACCACTAAAACTTTATCCACATCAGCATAAAGCTGTTTTGCTTTCTTATCTTTTGTATGTTTAGTGGAGTAGCACTTTTGATTTCCTTCAAGAACTTTTTTTTTTTTGCATTAACAACTTGACTTTTCACACAAGAGCCCTAGATTTCAGTCTGTTTGGTTTTCACATGCCTTTTTTGCTAAGATTAATTATTTCTAGCTTTTGATTTAAAGCAAGAAACATGGGAGTTTTCCTTTCACTTGAATACTGGAGGCCGTTGTAGATTTATCAACGGATATAATTTCAGTAT
Source organism: Zalophus californianus (assembly GCF_009762305.2). Taxonomy (NCBI): domain Eukaryota; kingdom Metazoa; phylum Chordata; class Mammalia; order Carnivora; family Otariidae; genus Zalophus; species Zalophus californianus. The sequence continues at coordinate 91,095,659 of NC_045602.1, read as the reverse complement.
TATTCTGTTTCATGGAATAGGGAAGGCTGAGGAGAGGGATGGAGATGGGGACTGGCTGGGTAGTGGAGCAGTCAGAACACCCACAATATTTATTGATGAAGTTTGCCATCCTAGAACAGGCACGGTTCATGGTGCCACAAAACAATTATGATAGTAATATCAAGATCACTGAACACAGATCACTACAGCAAATATAATAAAAATGAAAAAATTTGAAATGGTGTGAGAATTTTAAACATGTGACAGAGACACAAAGTGAGCATATGCTGTTGGAAAATGGTTTTGATAAACTTGCTCAATGAAGGATTGCTACAAACCTTCAATTTGTAGAAAAATAAAAAAACCCACACATAGGCACACAAAATTTTGTAAAGAGGAATAAAGCAGAGCACAAAGTATGTCTGTACTTTATGGAAGAATTTTGTATTTAAGGTAGTAAAAGTTATTGGTCTGTGGTTTCTTATTTTGTACTGTCTTTGTCTGTGTGTAAAATTACTATTACTTCTTTTTAGATGTTTGTTATGATACTCCAGTGAATCAGTCTTAATCTGAAGATATTCTAAAGGGGGTTATTTATTATAATTTTAATTTCTTTAATTGTTTTCTGTTTCATGTTGGTTGAGTTTTGGTAGTTAGTGGTTTTGGCAGAATTGGTCCATTTCTTCTAAGTTGTCAAATTTATGAGCATAAATTCATCCACAGAATTCTGTTGCAATCCCTTTTTTAAAAAAAAGATTTTATTTATTTATTTGAGAGAAAGAGTGTGAGAACAGGGTGTGGTCAGAGGGAGAGGGAGGAGCAGATTCCCTGCTGGGTAGGGATCCAGATGTGGGGCTCAAGTCTAGGACCCTGAGATCATGACCTGAGCCAAAGGCAGCTGCTTAATCAATTGAGCCACCCAGGAGCCCTTGTTACAATTCTTTTAATGGATCAGGTCTGTAGATATATCTATGACTTGATTCCTGGTATTGGTGATTTGTATATCTTCTGTCTTTTTTCTCTTTGTTTTGTTAGAGATTTACCAATGTTATTGATTTTTTTCAAAAGAACCAGCTTTTTGTATCATTGCTTTTCTCTATTCTTTTCTTGTTTTCAGTCCCACTAATTTCTACTTTTGTCTTTAGTACTTTCTTTCTTTGGGTTCATTTTGCTCTAATTTTTCTAGTTTATTAAGAACTTATTGATCTAAAATTTTATTCTTTTGTGAATTAATAAAAATTTCTTCTTAGCACTTTTTCTTAGTCCTACATATTTTGATGCATGGTATTTTTATTTTATTCAGTTGTGTATATTTTAAAATTTTCTTTAACATTTCTTGTTTGACTCATGGGTTTTTGCAAAGTATGCTGTTCAATGTTCAAGTATTTTGAAATTTTCTCATTTTCTTTCCATTATTGATTTCTGGTTTCATTTCTATTATGATCTGAAAATATATATCCCCAATTTGTTGAGGTTAACTTTGAGTTCAGTAAATGCCCTATCCTGGTGACTGTTCAACAGGTGTTTGAAAAGCTGTAGATTCTAGAGCTGTTGCACACAATGGTGTAATATGTCCATTACATCCTGCTGGTTGTCTATCTTGCTTAGATCTTCTAAATCTTTGCTGATTTTCTGTCTAATACTTCTATCAGTAGTTAAGAGGGTGTGTTAACATCTTGATTTATAATTCTAGGTTTGTGTTGTTCTCCTTTCAGCTCTATCAGATTTTGTTTTGTTTCATGTATTTTGAGGCTCTGTTTTTGGTGCATCTATATTTAGGATTATTGTGTCTTATTGGTGGTGGATTGATTATATTTTAATATTTATATCACGAGTCTAAATTCCATAAAAATTATGTCTAGTCATTTGTTGTTTTATCCTTCATACCCAGAGCAATGCTTGCACTGAAGAGGAACCTGCTACTTATTAAGTGGACAAATACATATTTTCAATGTAAAAGATAATCTTGATTATTCATTTTACAGTGAAGAAAATTTAGATACATGTATGTTATTTTACTTGTTTATGTTCTCAGAAGTATCTAGAGAAACTAAAACAGCTTTGCCCCCAGGCTTGCCTGTTAGAAAATAGTCAGTTTTATGTCTGTGTACACATTCCACGTGTATTTTGATCAAGATCAAGAAAAAAAGAAAGAGAAAGATCCTAGGTCCTAAAATGTTATTGGTATTTCCTACTTGTGTTTTTTTACCCTTTAACATTCTGTCCATTGCATGATATTGCACATAATAAGTACTTAAAACTTAACTATGTAATTTTGTCCCTCACTTCCTTTTGGGTAAAATTTACTGGAAAATTCTTGTGTTAATCAGAAAGCATATTGTTCCTTCCAGGGCTTAGTACTCTGAGCTTGAGGATGCACTTGAAGAGCTTTCAAAAGAGGTAGAGTATTTCTACCCAAGGTCCCATGGCTTCAGAAGATGTCTCCTAGGAGACAATGATAGAGGCCCTGTTGAAGTTTCAACCCTCATTAATTGGCTCACTTATAAAAGCAATTCCCAGACAACAGTCCTTTTTGTTCTTCAGAAAACAGCTCATTAAATAATGTGTGAAACCTGCAGCTGGGCCATGGCCGTGTCCTTGCCCAGCCAGTGATGTTCAGGACAAATTCTCAAAGCAGGTCTCAAATCTGAGGACCAAGAATGTTCTGTCCACAGATGTCCTTCTCCTGACATGTCCTGGAAATTTCACTTTGGGAGCAGTGTTGGGTCCACGGTACAAGCGGTTACCCAATGGCAGTGGATCTTTATCAAGTAAGTGCCTGCTATGTGCTAAGACCTGTTTTAGGTACATTTGTTCAGAAGCTACTGCTATAACAGACATGATACTACCATCTGGAAACTGAAAATGTAACAGGAAAATGGAACAAGTAGAGATGAGATCTTAAAACCATTATGTCTTGCTTGTAGCTCAGACCAGGGATGCAAGACCTTGCTAAGGGTGGGGCTGTGGGTATCAGCCTGTTACCTGGAATATAAAGTTTGGTAGGCAGAGCTAAACCACAAGGCAGAAGACGTTTATAGGGATATCAGAATGGTCAGGTCCTTACCATGATAGCCACACTACTCCAAGGAATGCTCTAGTCATGTCCTTCAAGACAAACATGAAATCTTCTGCTTCACATATTTTACCAGTTCTCCCACTGAGATTCTTGGATCCATACTTTTTGTGTTTAGATGGCATCATCTGTGTTCTTTCTTAGTTAAGCTGCCATGACATAGCAGAAAGAGTGGGAATCTGACAGGGAGAGTAGCCCATGATCTTGGCTAAATTGTTCATCTTGTTCAACCTCAGTTTATCCATCTAACAAATGGGAATCATAGTCATGCTGCCCTTCCGTGCTTGCATTAGATCATGCTAATTATCCTTACTGATATGTGGAATAATGTGGCCATAATTCTCCACTTACTGTGAAATCCTGTGGGACTTGCCTACAGAAAGATGGTGGTATTTCTCATCACAGGGGTGAACCCCTGTTCCATTTCTTTTGTTTTGCCTTTCCTGTGCTCTCAGGGAGGAGAAACTCGCAGTTAGTTTTAGATTAGTGCTTAGCAATGAAAGAGGACTTAAGTATCATTAAGAAGAAAGACTGAGTCAGAATAAACTATGTTGAAAATTCTTAGTTACATCCTAAAAGGTGGATAAGATCTTGCCAGCTCTATCAAAGGTCAAGATAAATTCTCTAAGCCCTTGAGAGCTTCATCCCATCACTATCTGCAAAATCCAGTTTGTAAGAAACCATCATGGTGACATTTTTGACAGTCAAGTTTAAATTTCCTTTCCTGATGCATATTTCCCTTCAATGTTCATCTTGTTTACAGAAGTTATTTTACTTCATATGGCACCTCATCACACAGACTCCAGTTCATAGTGGGGTGAATAAGGAACAAGTGGAATGATTAATGAAATTGATGAAGTAAATGGAAATATCAATCCTTAGTAAGAAGTCACTCTTGTATTTCCAAATGCCCAGAAATTTTATTTAGGAGACTTGAAGTCAGCTATTCAACATGGACTTGACAAAAGAAAATATATTTACTTAATTTATTGTTACATTTTTTCCTTATGCAGCTTAAGTTGTTTTCCATTTGGAAGAAAGGAGGCATTTATCCAGTCTGTTCTGAGAAGCATCCTTTGCTCCCCATTCTAAAAACACCTTTACTTAAATATACAAAAGTATTTCTGGCTTGATTTATTGGGTAAACTCTTTTAATTATTAGAAAACATGAGGATATTCCAAATCTGTGATATGTAATGTTGACTAAACCATATGCAATTGTGAAATGCCATTTCTGTGTAACTAAAATTACCTCAGATCCTTGATTGCTGCCTCATGAAAAAGCCTTTGTAAGGACCACCCACCTAAGACATTTCTGGATTCCTGATACTCTGGGACAATTTGTTGTTTTAAGCTAAATGTCTTGGGCTAATTTTTTATACAGCAATACAAAACTAATACAGATTTTGGCCAATAGGAAATGGGAACTCACCATAACAGACAACGTAAAATGTAGCTTTGACTCTGGAACTGTGAAATAAGTGGACACTCTCAGAATTTGCAGAGATCATCAGTGGAAGGCTAACCTGTCTTACTGGTACTAGGATTTTAGATTTTGAGGCAACTGCCAGTGAAAGCAAAAACTAAAAAGAGGAAAATCTTATTGGGAACTAGAGGGAGGGAAATCCTTGTCCTTCAGGGACAGAAAGTTGAGAAACACTGAAACCTGCATTGATGTGGATGTTGAAGATGTTTCTAGTGAACTGATGATTTTGCTGAAGACATTTCCAGGCAGAATGTTGAAAGTGGCATCTGTTTTCTTTCTGCTTATAATAAGATGCAAGAGGAAAGACATAAAACATGGGAAAGAACAAAAAAGTCATGGTGTCGCTGGTTGTGAAGATTTTCAGCCTCTCAAATAGCAAATGACGCTAAAATGAAGACATGTCTTCTAAGCAAAGATCAAGTCCCCGACACTATCAGGAAAGCATGATATAAGATGAGACCAAGGAGGTAACCAAAAAATTCCTTATTAAAACATCAGGAAGGGGCACCTGGGTAGCTCAGTCGGTTAAGCGTCTGCATTCAGCTCAGGTCATGATCTCAGGGTCCTGGAATCGAGCCCGGCATCAGGTTCCTTTCTCAGTCAGGAGTCTGCTTCTCCCTCTGCCCCTCCCCCACAGCTTGTGCTCTCTCTCTGTGTCTGTCAAATAAATAAATAAATAAATAAATAAATAAATAAATAAATAAATAAATAAATAAAATCTTTAAAAAAATAAAATGTTAGCCAGAGCATATACCTGTGCTATGGTGAATGCTGTGAATTGTGTAAGACTGTTGAATCAGAGACCTGTACCTCTGAAAAAAATAACATTATATGTTAAAAAAAAAAGAAGAAGATAGCAGGAAGGGAAAAATGAAGGGGGGGAATCGGAGGGGGAGACGAACCATGAGAGACGATGGACCCTGAGAAACAAACTGAGGGTTCTAGAGGGGAGGAGGGTGGGAGGATGGGTTAGCCTGGTGATGGGTATTAAAGAGGGCGCATACTGAATGAAGCACTGGGTGTTATACACAAACAATGAATCATGAAACACTACATCAAAAACTAATCCTGTAATGTATGGTGATTAAAATAACATGATAAAATAAAATAAAATAAAATCTCAGGAAGACTAAAAGTGGTTCCTCAGGGTGCTACTCATTCAGGTCCTATAGGTATTTAGTGATGTGTGTCTCTCACAGTCCCTCTCAATCAACCAAAAACATTTCTGAGAAGTATAGGGTATTATCTCTCAGCAGAAGCCCACAGTGGAGAAAGGCTTATTTCAAATAATTTATTTTTATTTTTTTATTGTTATGTTAATCACCATACATTACATCATTAGTTCTGGATGTAATGTGCCATGATTCATTGTTTGTGCATAATACCCAGTACTCCACACAGAACGCGCCCTCTTTTTTTTTTTAAAGATTTTATTTATTTATTTGACAGAGAGAGAGAGAGAGAGAGAGAGACAGCGAGAGAGGGAACACAAGCAGGGGGAGTGGGAGAGGGAGAAGCAGGCTTCCCGCTGAGCAGGGAGCCCGATGCGGGGCTTGATCCCAGGACCCCGGGATCATGGCCTGAGCCGAAGGCAGACGCTTAACGACTGAGCCACCCAGGCGCCCCAAGAACGCGCCCTCTTTATTACCCATCACCAGGCCAACACATCACCCCACCCCCTCCCCTCTAGAACGCTCAGTTTATTCCTCAGAGTCCATCGTCTCTCATGGTTAGTCTCCCCCTCTGATTCCCTCCCCTTCATTCTTCCCCTCCTGCTATCTTCTTCTTTTTTTTCTTAACATATATTGCATTATTTGTTTCAGAGGTACAGATCTGTGATTCAACAGTCTTGCACAATTCACAGCACTCGCCATAGCACATACCCTCCCCAATGTCTATCACCCAGCCACCCCATCCCTCCCACCCACCACCCCTCTAGCAACCCTCAGTTTGTTTCCTGAGATTAAGAATTCTTCATATCAGTGAGGTCATATGATACATGTCTTTCTCTGATTGACTTATTTCACTCAGCATAACACCCTCCAGTTCCATCCACGTCGTTGCAAATGGCAAGATCTCATTCGTTTTGATGGCTGCATAATATTCCATTGTGTATATATACCACATCTTCTTTAGCCATTCATCTGTTGATGGACATCTTGGCTCTTTCCATAGTTTGGCTACTGTGGACATTGCTGCTATAAAATTTGGGGTGCACGTACCCCTTCGGATCCCTACATTTGTATCTTTGGGGTAAATACCCAGGAGTGCAATGGCTGGATCGTATGGTAGCTCTATTTGCAACTGTTTAAGGAATCTCCATACTGTTTTCCAGAGTGGTTGCACCAACTTGCATTCCCACCAAGAGTGTAGGAGGGTTCCCCTTTCTCCGCATCCCCACCAACATCTGTCGTTTCCTGACTTGTTAATTTTAGCCATTCTGACTGGTGTGAGGTGGTATCTCATGGAGGTTTTGATTTGGATTTCCCTGATGCCGAGCGATGTTGAGCACTTTTTCATGTGTCTGTTGGCCATTGGATGTCTTCTTTGGAAAAATGTCTGTTCATGTCTTCTGCCCATTTCTTGATTGGATCATTTGTTCTTTGGGTGTTGAGTCTGAGAAGTTCTTTATAGATTTTGGATACTAGCCCTTTATCTGATATGTCATTTGCAAATATCTTCTCCCATTCTGTCAGTTGTCTTTTGGTTTTGTGGACTTTCTTTGGCTGTGCAAAAGCTTTTTATCTTGATGAACTCCCAATAGTTCATTTTTGCCCTTGCTTCCCTTGCCTTTGGCGATGTTTCTAGGAAGAAGTTGCAGCGGTTGAGGTTGAAGAGGTTGCTGCCTGTGTTCTCCTTTAGGATTTTGATGGACTCCTGTCTCACATTTAGGTCTTTCAGCCATTTGCAGTCGATTTTTGTGTGTGGTGTAAGGAAATGGTCCAGTTTCATTCTTCTGCATGTGGCTGTCCAATTTTCCCAACACCATTTGTTGAAGAGACTGTCTTTTTTCCATTGGACATTCTTTCCTGCTTTGTCAAAAATTAGTTGTCCATAGAGTTGAGGGTCCATTTCTGGACTCTCTATTCTGTTCCATTGATCTATGTGTCTGTTTTTGAGCCAGTACCATACTGTCTTGATGATGACAGCTTTGTAATAGACTGGAAGTCCGGAATTGTGATGCCGCCAGCTTTGCTTTTCTTTTTCAACATTCCTCTGGCTATTTGGGGTCTCTTCTGGTTCCATACAAATTTTAGGATTATTTGTTCCATTTCTTTGAAAAGAGTGGTTGGTATTTTGATGGGGATTGCATTGACTGTGTAGATTGCTCTAGGTAGCATTGGCATATTCACAATGTTTGTTCTTCCAATCCATGAGCATGGAAAGTTTTTCCATTTCTTTGTGTCTTCCTCAATTTCTTTCATGAACATTTTATACTTTTCTGAGTACAGATCCTTTGCCTCTTTGGTTAAATTTATTCCTAGGTATCTTATGGTTTTGGGTGTAGTTGTAAGTGGGATAGACTCCTTAATTTGTCTCTCTTCTGTCTTGTTGTTGATGTATAGGAATGCCACTGATTTCTGTGCATTGATTTTATATCCTGCCACTTGACTGAATTCTTGTATGCGTTCTAGGACTTTTGGGGTGGAGTCTTTTGGGTTTTCCACATAAAGTATCATATCATCTGCAAAGAGTGAGAGTTTGACTTTTTCTTTGCCAATTTGGATGCCTTTGATTTCTTTTTGTTGTCTGATTGCTGTGGCTAGGACTTCTAACACTTTGTTGAATAGCAGTGGTGATAGTGGACATCCCTGCCGTGTTCCTGACCTTAGGGGGAAAGCTCTCAGCTTTTCCCCATTGAGAATGATATTTGCTGTAGGTTTTTCATAAATGGCTTTTATGATATCGAGGTATGTAAGCTCTATCCCTATACATTGAAGAGTTTTGATCAAGAAAGGATGTTGTACTTTGTCAAATGCTTTTTCTGCATCTATTGAGAGGATGATATGATTCTTGTTCTTTCTTTTGTTAATAAATTGTATCATGTTGATTGATTTGCGGATGTTGAACCAACCTTGCAGCCCAGGGATAAATCCCACTTGGTCATGGTGAATAATCCTTTTAATGTACTGTTGGATCCTATTGGCTAGTATTTTGGTGAGAATTTTTGCATCCATGTTCATCAAGGTTATTGGTCTATAATTCTCCTTTTTGTTGGGGTCTTTGTCTGGTTTTGGGGTCAAGGTAATGGTGGCCTCCTAAAATGAGTGTGGAAGTTTTCCTTCCATTTCTATTTTTGGAACAGTTTCAGGAGAATAGGTATTAATATTTTAAATATTTGGTAGAATTCCCCTGGGAAGCCATCTAGCCCTGGGCTTTTGTTTCTTGGGAGATTTTTGATGACTGCTTCAATTTCCTTAGTGGTTATAGGTCTGCTTAGGTTTTCTATTTCTTCCTGGTTCAATTTTGGTAGTTGATACATCTCTAGGAATGCATCCATTTCTTCCAGGTTATCTAATTTGCTGGCATAGAGTTGCTCATAATATGTTCTTATAATTGTTTGTATTTCCTTGGTGTTGGTTGTGATCTCTCCTCTTTCATTCATGATTTTGTTGATTTGGGTCATTTCTCTTTTCTTTTTGATAAGTGTGGCCAGGGGTTTATCAATCTTGTTAATTCTTTCAAAGAACCAGCTCCTAGTTTCGTTGATCTGCTCTACTGTTCTTTTGGTTTCTATTTCATTGATTTCTGCTCTGATCTTTATGATTTCTCTTCTCCTGCTGGGTTTAGGCTTTATTTGCTGTTTTTTCTCTAGCTCCTTTAGGTGTAGAGTTAGGTTGTGTATTTGAGACTTTTCTTGTTTCTTGAGAAAGGCTTGTATTGCTAGATTCTTTCCTCTCAGGACTGCCTTTGCAGCATCCCAACGATTTTGAACAGTTTTCTTTTCTTTTTCATTTGTTTCCATGAATTTTTTAAATTCTTCTTTAATTTCCTGGTTGGCACATTCATTATTTAGTAGAATGCTCTTTAACCTCCATGTATTTTAGGTCTTTCTGACTTTCCTCTTGTGATTGAGTTCTAGTTTCAAAGCATTGTGGTCTGAAAATATGCAGGGAATAATCCCAATCTTTTGGACCGCTTGAGAACTGATTTGTGACCTAGTATGTGATCTATTCCGGAGAATGTTCCATGGGCACTAGAGAAGAATGTGTATTCCGTTGCTTTGGGATGGAATGTTCTGAATATGTCTGTGAAGTCCATTTGGTCCAGTGTGTCGTTTAAAGTCTTTATTTCTTTGTTGATCTTTTGCTTAGATGATCTGTCCATTTCAGTGAGGGGGGTGTTCAAGTTCCCCACTATTTTTGTATTGTTGTCAATGTGTTTCTTTGGTTTTGTTATGAATTGCCTTATATAATTGGCTGCTCCCATGTTAGGGGCATAGATATTTACAATTGTTAGATCTTCTTGTTGGATAGACCCCTTAAGTAGGATATAGTGTCCTTCTTCATCTCTTATTACAGTGTTTGTTTTAAAATCTAATATTCTGATAGAAGGATTGCCATTTTGGTGTCCATTTCTTTTGGTGTCCATTAGCATGGTAAATGGTTTTCCACACCTTCACTTTCAATGTGGGGGTGTCTTTGGTTCTAAAATGAGTCTCTTGCAGACAGCATATTGATGGGTCTTGTTTTTTAATCCATTCTGATAGCCTGCGTCTTTTCATTGGGACATTTAGCCCATTTACATTCAGTGTAACTATTGAAAGGTAGGAATTTAGTGCCCTTGTATTGCCTGTAAGTTGACCTTTACTGTATATTGTCTGTGTTCCTTTGTGATCTATGTTTCTTTTAGGCTCTCTCTTTGCTTAGAGGACCCCTTTCAATATTTCTTGGAGGGCTGGTTTCCTGTTTGCGAATTCCTTTAGTTTTTGTTTGTCCTGGAATCTTTTTATCTCTCCTTCAATTTTCAATGACAGCCTAGCTGGATATAGTATTCTTGGCTGCATATTTTTCTCCTTTAATACTCTGAAGATATCATGCCAGTCCTTTCTGGCCTGCCAGGTGTCTGTCGATAGGTCTGTTGCCAATCTAATGTTTCTACCTTTATAGGTTACATATCTCTTCTCCCGAGCTGCTCTCAAGATTTTCTCTTTGTCTCTGAGACTCATAAGTTTTACTATTAGATGTCGGGGTGTTGACCTATTTTTATTGATTTTGAGGGGGGTTATCTGTGCCTCCTGGATTTTGATGCCTGCTTCCTTCCCCACATTATGGAAGTTCTCTTCTATAATTGTTCCAATATACCTTCTGCCCCTCTCTCTCTTTCTTCTTCTGGGATCCCAATTATTCTAATGTTGTTTCATCTTATCGTATTGCTTATCTCTCCAATTCTGCCCTCCTGATCTAGTAGTTGTTTATCTCTCTTTTTCTCAGCTTCTTTTTTTCCCATCATTTGGTCTTCTTTTTCGCTGATTCTCTCTTCTACCTCATTTATCCTAGCAGTTAGTGCCCCCATTTTTGATTGCACTTCATTAATAGCCTTTTTTATTTCGATTTGGTTAGTTTTTAGTTCTTTTATTTCTCCAGAAAGGGTTTCTCTTATAACTTCCATGCTTTTTTCAAGCCCAGCTAGTATCTTTAAAATCATGATTCTGAACTCTAGGTCTGACATTGTACTCATATCCATATTGAGTAGGTCCTGGTGGACGGTACTACCTCTTGTTCTTTTTGCTGAGGTGATTTTTTTCATCTTGTCATTTTGTCCAGAGGAGAATAGATGAGTGAGAGAACAAAATGCTAACAGGGTAACAACGTCCCCAGCAAATATACTGTAAACAAATCAGAAAAGACCTGAAACCAGGGGAAAAGGAAGGGAAAGAAAGAAAAAGGAAAGAGGAAAAAAAAAGAAAAAGAAAAATTTAAAAACAAACAAAAACAGAACAAAACAAAACAAAACAAAAAAACAGAATATGACCAAATATGATCAGGCTAATGCATAGATCAGTTCCACACACTAGATTTTGGGTGTATTTTGGTCTGTTAGAAAAAGTGCCTCTTAAAATTTTAAAAATGAAAGACTTCTATATGTACAAAATAAGGGTTGATACAATGAAGGGATGGATGTTGACTATAAAGATGAAAATTATAAAATATTTTATAAAAGGAATTGATAAGATAAGAAGTTGTTTGAAAAAAGAAAGAAGATTTAAAAAAAAAGAAAAAAAAGGGAGAGAATGTGATCAGGCAGGAGACTAGAAGAAAGCCATACACTAGAGATTTAGGGTATATTTTGATCTGTTAGAAGAAACTGTATCTCAAAATTTTAAAGAGAGAATAACTTATATATATATGCCAAAAATAAAGGTATCTACTATGAAGGGATAGAATATGACTCTAAAAATGAAAAATAAAATTTTTTTTTCAAAAAGGATTGATAAGATATTGGTTGAAAAAGGGAAAAAGAAAAATTAAAAAAAATAGTTAAAAAATTAACTTTGAAAAACAAATGAGTCAGGTAAAAAAGCCATGAATTCTATGTGCAGTATTCCCCCAGTGCTAGAGTTCTCCCGTTCTGGTTTGATGTCTGTTCAGCTGAATTCTTGAGACCAGACGAAATCCAGGTCTCCTACTCCTCTGCCCTCTTGCTCCTCCCCCTCAAACAGGTTTTAAGTGTGACTTTTGTTTAACAAGATGGCTGCAAATAAGTTTCATAAAATTTAAAAGATTCCTATTAGGTGAAGCACTGTCTGCATGGACTGAAGGATATGGAGATGGTACCATACACAGTAGTCTGTTTGTCCCCACAAATTCTACCAGCAGGAAGTCAGCTGAGAAAACCACTCAGTTTCAATTGCATGCTAATTTTCATGAAAAGGAAGAAGGTCTTAGAGTTTGGACCCAGGACCCACAAGGCAGAGCCTGTAGCCCTGGGGAGTAACAGTTGGGCAAGACTAAGAATGAGCACTAAGCAATGAGCTTCCAGTATTTTCCCAGCTGGAGTTCAGTACTCATGCCCAGTGGTTCCTGTGTTCCTCTCATTTCCCTCTTTTCTTTCCTTCTTCTTTTTTCCTTCCTTCCTTCCTTCCTTCCTTCCTTCCTTCCTTCCTTCCTTCCTTTTCTTTCTTTCTTTCTTTCTTTCTTTCTTTCTTTCTTTCTTTCTTTCTTTCTTTCTTTCTTTCTTTCTTTCTTTCTTTCTTTCTCTCTCTCTCTCAATAGAAGTGCCAATGATGATTCTCTATGACTGTCCATGATATGTTATAGGTGTGTGTGGGCAGATAACTCACCTCTTCAGTTCACAGTTTGAGAGAAACTACACTAGATGATTCTCATTAGCACCTGGGCACAGACAGATGGTCTGTCTCCACCTTGGCCCAGTTTAAAGAATAAAATTGTGGTTTGGATAAGGTTAGTCTTATGGGGGTCTTGGAGGGCGTGAGTTATTTTGTATGCCTGAGCAATGTGTAAGTCTCCATGTTTTAGGATAATTTGTTACCCAGTAGTGCATAACTAGTGCACAAGGTCACCTTGTGTTGCCCTAAGACTGACTCTAGAAGTTGTAATAAGGGCCTTTATCTATATTCTAGGGTGCTGAGGAAGTCCATCTGTGGAAAAGGCTGAGCAGTACCTGAGAAGGTGGTGAGTCCCTCAACACTACCTATAAAAGAAGAAGTCCACACTGTGGTCACCGTATTGATACTACCATCAGGGAATGACCATGAGAGAGCCCTCTCTAGGGAACCAAGTTTGAGACCCTAGTACTGAGCCAAGCTGATGGGTGTTGTACCTGCTGAGAGTACCTGTGTAGAAGGAGATGCATTGGGGGCACCTGCTGACAAGAGTGGCCTTGGAGCTCAGGGAATGTCTGTCTGCTGGGCTATCTTTCTGTTCTCCATGAGGCAGGAATTTTAGTGAGTTACCACCATATTCTTAATGGCTAGTAAGAAAATTAGTCGTTTTCAGATTTCAGATTTGTCCTCTTATAGAATTTACTTCTGACATCTCCGGGATGTAGAGATGTACCTTAACTTACATTTTTAGTGGTTTGTTTGTTTCTTTATTTGGTTATATATTTAAACTTGTAGGGGTTTTCAAGAGTAGTACAAGGAGCTCCAATATATTTCTATTTAGATTCACCTAATATTTCAATTTGTTGCTTTTGTCATCTATCTATCTATCCATTTGAGAGGAAATTTGAGACATTGTGTCCCTTCATCATTGAATAATTCAGTGTGTACTATTAAAGAAGAAAAATAATCTATTACATAACCATAGTACAATTATAAAAGCATATAATTTAATACTGATATAATACCATTATCTAATTCACAGTTCATATTCAAATTTTATCAGTTGTCCCCCAAGTTTCCTGTGTAACCATTCCTTTTTGCTACACATCCCATTTAATTGATGTATCTTGTTATTGTCTCTCTCTCTCTTTTTTTAAAGATTTTATTTATTCATTTGAGACACAGAGATACAGAGAGAGAGAGCATGAGCAGGGAGAGAGGCAGAGGGAGAAGGAGAAGCAGCATTCCCGCTGAGCCAGGAGCCCGATGTGGGACTCAATCATGGGATCATGACCTGAGCTGAAGGCAGACGCTTAACCATCTGAGCCACCCAGGCGCCCCTTGTTATTTTCTCTTAAACTCAATAGTTTCACAGCATTTCTTTAGACTTCTTCCCTCAACATTTGTTAAAATAAAGATGGTTATTTTGTAGAATGTCCTCAACATGTTTTTTGTTTGTTTTTCTCACAATTAGAATCACATCATGCATTTTTTAGCAGAAATGCCAGAGGTGATGTGCTGTCCGTGAAATCCATCAGATGTGTGATGATGGTCTGTCTCCACCTTGACAATGTTAACCCTTGACTACTGGGTTATGATGGTGACTGCCATGTTTCTCCAATGAAATGTTGCCATTGTCATCTTTGTAATTAGTAAATAAACAGCAGGAGATAACTTTAGACTATGTAAATAACCCATCATCAAGTTTTAACCCAGAAAAGTTTAGTGTCCATTGATGATGTAACTTGTTATTATTTCCACATTTATTTGTTCATATTCTTATAAGACAAGGGTCTTTTTCTCATTTGTTTATCTATTTTTAATGACAAATCTATTGATGCTTATTTTATTCAATGTGCTATAATTTCTTACTATAATAATTAATTTTCATGCTCAAATTGTCCCAGATTTGCTTATTGGGAACCCCTTCAAACTGCCTCCTGTATCCTTTGACATGCCCTCATGATTTTTTGAAAACTTCATTATTTTATGGCACAAGATTTTCTGGTTCCAATTCATTTTTGCTTGGGAGAAAGCGATAATTTCTTACTAGACTCCTGGTGGAATTGGTAGTCTATAATGAACTGTATGAGACATCTTGAATTATATCCTCAGGTCCTTGGATTCTTGGTACAGTTAAAACAATAAGACATAAATTCCCTGCCCTGGGAATTCCCTGCCTTTGTGAGAAATAGCTTTGAGGTATGAAAATCTTTACTTCAAATGACCAGCTTGTTAAGAGATAGCATTAGAGAGACATTGCTTGAGTCATAAACACATTTATGTTGTTTCCAGTTGTCTGTAAATGGTTGCATGAGCTTTGCCCCTTAATACCTCAAAAGCTCTCCTTAACTGCCCTTCAGATTCTTCCTGTGAGTCATGTTTTTCTGACATCTGGTGAGTCATGACAGTATCGTAACAAGAAGGTTCTATATTAGCCAAGGTTTTCCAGAAAAATGGAACCAACAAGATCTAGATATACATACATAAATTTATGTATAAATTATCTAAACTGCCCCTCTCTCTGCCTTTCTCATGGAATTGGCTCACATGGTTATGGAAGCTAACAAGTATCTAGATCTACAGTCAGCAAGCTAGAATCCAGGAGAGCTGATGGTGTAAGTTCCAGTCTGAAAACTGACAGACTCAAGACCCAAAAAGAACCGATATTTCAATTTGAGTCTGAAAGCAGGAAAAGACCTATATCCTAGCTGTAAGGAAGTCAGGCAAGAGGAGTTTCTCCTTACTTAAGGGAGGGTCAGCCTTTTTGTTTTAGTCAGGCCTTCAACTAGTTGGGTAAGGTCCACTCACACTGGGGAGGGCCAAAAACTGTTACTCAGTCTAACAATTCAAATATTAATCTCATTCAGAAATACCCTCACAGAACATACCCAGAATAATGTTTGACCAAATGTCTGGGTATCGTGTGGCCCAGTCAAGTTGACACATAAAATTAACCTCATAGCATCTCATCCCACCCAGTACAAAGGGAGTGCCATGGGACTTTCTGACACAACATCTGTTTCTCTCTTTTGTGGGCATGAGGCTGCAGTGATCAAAGGTCCTTTAAGGTGGCAAGGGCTTGTTTGGAAGGACATGCCTTTCCCATGTACTCTCTTATTTATCATTCCTTCCCTCTTTCATCCATTCCCTCCTACCTTCCTTGTAAAGAGAGTTTATTCATTTATTTATTTTTAGCACACTACTTGAAAATTATCCATTTCCCAGGGATATATGAATTTTTAAATTTATGGATGATTACGAGATAAAAATTTTTGTTACAGAAATTTCAAACATTTGTGGTTGGTAAAGGAAGATCTTCTTTTCCACAAGAAAAGGAGGGTAGTATGTTGATTCCCAACAGCCATGAAATAATCCTATAGAATATGCGTGAAATTGTCTCTGGGATTGAATTTACTTGTGAAGTAGAATAAGAAAGTGGAATAGAAGCCATCTCACCTTAAATTTGCTGTTTAGTACACTAGAGATGGATGGAAAGGTTTGTTTTAAGGCATTCACAAGTGGTGTTTTTATTTGTTATTTGTAGGTGATTACATATGCTCCATTTCTTGATGATTAAAAATATCATGCATGAAATGAATGACTCAAATTAAAATAAATCAGGCAAAATGGAACATGAGGATAATCCATTTAAAAAAAAAAAACCCACACATACACACACAACTGTGGCTACATCACAAAGACCATCCACCCCCTTCAATCCTTGACTGAAGTGGTGACAATCAGGTCCTGAAAGTCCTACATCAAGAACCCTGGTTCCTTTTGCTTAACCCTGTGTCTTCTAAACTTACTGGACCAAGACTCTATATCAGTTAGTGGCTATCAGAAAGATATGGCCTTAGGGGCCTGCCCAATTGCACTGAACTCTGGTGAAGGCTGTGTGCAGTCTGGATCAAACTTCTCCTCAGAAGTCTTCCCAACTACATACAAGGGTTGGCATGTCTGCAAAGATACACTGACACTCAGAGGGCAAAGGAGAGTGAGCAAGAGCATGGACTCTGAAGCCAGATTGCCCTTCTGCCATGTACTGCTAATGGGAAAGTTATATACCTTCTCTGTGCTTCAGTTTCTTCATCTGTAAAGAGAGTGTAATAATAATACATGTGTCTGTGTGGATTAAATGATTTAATGAAAGTAAAGTGCTTAGAACAAGGTCTGGAACACAAGGAGTGCTCCAAAGGGTTCACAGTTTTTCTAAGAATTCAGATTCTCTCATTGGCTATGGCTGGAGTTAAACTGTAGACATTCCTTACAGCAAGGGGAGATTTTTTATTTATTTATGTTTTTATTACTTCTCTAAGTGGAAATTGTGAGTCCATGGAATAATTCAGTTACAGTCGCTGCTGATTCTCTTCTTCTTCTTTTTGAATTCACGTTCTCTTTAATTTATCTGTGCATGAACAGCAGGATTTTAAGCAAAGTGCCATTGGCTGAGGTGGGGAGACCATGGATGAAGCAGCTTTCTGTGGGACATCTGGAAGACTGGTTTTAGATATGCTAAATTTGAGCTGTCCATTAGATATCAACAAGGAAACAATGAGTAGGCACTTGGGAAATATGAGCCTGGAATTTAAGACTGAGGTGAGGAGGAGATTTACAAGTTTAAAGTCAACAGTGAGTAAATGGTACTTAAAACCAAGAGTCTGGAACATTTCCCCCATAGTCAATGAGTGGAGGTAGAAGAGAAGACCAAAAGCTAAGCCCCTGGAAACTTAAAAATGTATATGTGCAAGCTAAATTATAGATTGTGAAGGGAAATTGTCAGCTGTGAGGATGAAAGTGAATTAAAAGGGAGTTGAAGTTAGCCTTGAAGCCTAGTCTTCCAGGAACATAAAAGATACTGGGCAATGCAATGATCTATGGCAAGGAATCCTAGAAGTACTTTATTGACTGGGATGAGTAAATGGTGTTCCTTTAATGTCCAGAAGTTTGGAGGTTCTACAAAGCTTCCATTCTGAGGTCATTGTCTATGGTTGCCAAGAGATGCTGCCCTCCCAGCTCAGGTTCTCCTACAATGGCTCTGGGAATCCACTTGCTAGTGAACACCTGGGTTCACTGCTGGTGAAGACCTTCGCTGCAGGTGTGGAGAAGGATAACATAGGTAGGGTTGATCTGTTCTCTGGGTCAAGATTGAAAACTGTACATTATGTGAAGAATTCAAGCTTTCTTCCATATTATATAGTTTTTCTCTATATTGGAGCAACCAAAAGATATTTCAAGTACAAATACTATTTTAGCTAAAGTAAAATATAACTTAAATGACTGATTCTACTTTAAAGCATGAATCTTCTCAACTACAGTAGCCATTGCACCAGTTCTTTGTTTTCTTCCCCAGTTGAAGGAAGATCACAGTCCTGAGTCCTGTGACTCCTTGGCTTAAAGGATAAAATGCTTTAGGGAGACTATTGCTTGGATTTGTATTCATTCCCATTTCATGCTCTCTGCCTGAGTGACGAATGACTTCTGCTTTGTGTCTAGGGAGAAACTTCTTGGACCAGAAACCTGGGATTTTCACACATAAATGGGATGTTCTTTAATTTCAAAATTCTGACATCTCATCTATCCATTTATCCATCCAACCACGCATCTATGCATCCATCCATCCATCCATCCATCCATCCATCCATCCATGCAACCATCTATGCATTGATCCACACACTCTTCCAACCATCCATCCATCAGCATTAGTTGTGTATCTGTTGAGTGTGATGAGTTCTGCTGGGGGCTTGATGACGCTCCTGTGTGGAGCCACCAGGAATGAAGAGATGAGGCTTCATGAGTGTCAAGATTCTTAACTGTCTTGAAGGCAATTGAGAGATGTGAATGATTTTAAGCAGGGCAAGCATGTGATCAGATTAGTGTTTTCAAAATATGAAGTGCTCTGGCAATGGTGTAAAGGGTGGTTTGAAGCAAAGGATTGAGGGGGCCAGTGCTAGGAGTCATGAGGGGACAGGAGGCACAGAGGATTTCTCCTTCATTGTGACCAGTGTGATCCCCATGGACCATGAACCTGGTACACATTTAATCTCATTTTTGAATATTTAGCACATTTTTCTTTTGAGATATTTTAGTAATTCATTTTAATTTTATTTAAATAGGCCAGATGCCAGAGGTAAATGATATATAGTCTAGGAACTACAGAGCACTCATGAAAGAAATTGAAGAAGACACAAAAAGATGGAAAAACATTCCATGTTATGGATCAGAAGAATAAACATTGTTAAAATGTCTATGCTACCCAGAGCAATCTATACCTTCAATGCCACCCTGATCAAAATTCCAATGACATTTTTCAAAGTGCTGGAACAAACAATCCTAAAATTTGTATGGAATCAGAAAAGACCCCAAATCACCAAGGAAATGTTGAAAAAGAAAAACAAAGCTGCGGGCATCATGTTTGCTGACTTCAAGCTATATTACAAAGCTGTGATCACCAGACAGCATGGTACTGGCACAAAAACAGACATATAGACCAGTGGAACAGAATAGAGAACCCAGATATGGACCCTCAACTCTATGGTCAAATAGTCTTCAACAAAGCAGGAAAAAACATACAATGGAAAAAAGACAGTCTCTTCAATAAATGGTGCTGGGAAAATTGGACTGCCACATGCAGAAGAATGAAACTTGACCATTCTCTAACACCATTCACAAAGATAAACTCAAAATGGATGAGAGACCTCAATGTGAGACAGGAATCCATCAAAATCCTAGAGGAGAGGGGCGGAGCAAGATGGCGGAGGAGTAGGAGACCTAGATTTTGTCTGGTCTCAGGAATTCAGCTGAATAGGGATCAAACCATTCTGAACACCTACGAACTCAACAGGAGATCGAACAGGAGAGTAGCAACAACTCTCTGAACAGAGAAGCGACCACTTACTGGAAGGTAGGACGTGCGGAGAAGTGAATCCGAGGCGATATTCGGGAGGATAGACGGCGGGGGAGGGGCCTCCGCCGGCCGCTTCTGGCAAGTGCTAGAGCCGCGGAGCACAAAATCGGACCTTTTAAAAGTTGGCTCGGCAGAGGGACGTCGCTGCAGTGGCTAAGCGGGGGGTGGAATCCTCCCGGGACAGTGTGGTCTCAGGACCCTTGGGATCACAGAGAGACCGGGGGTGCCTGAGTGCAGCAGAGCTCCCAGGTGTCGGGGCGGGGAAGCCGGCGGCAGATATGGAGCAGAGTCGTGGGCTCTCAGCTCGGGGTTGCCATAAACTGTGATCTGCGGCCCAGTCGGGGCACGGCTCCCCCAGCAAGGACCCAACAAGCAGCAGATCCGGGGAGACTCCCCTTCCTCCCGGGGAGGAGCGGTGCGGGAATGCACTGCAGGGATCTGCTGGGTTTGGAGACTCCGAGCGGGGTTGGGTGCCAGAGATAGCAATGCTCGATCACAGGCCAGGTGAGCACGGAGTGCTGCCAGAGACCGGGGACACGGGAGTGACTGCTTTTCTCTGGGGGCGCACTGAGGAGTGGGGCCCGAGTTCTCGGCTCCTCCGGGCGGAGACTGGGAGGCCGCCATTTTCGCCCTGGTCCTCCAAAGCTGTACCGAGAGCTTGCAGGGAACAAAAGCTCCTGAGAGCAAACTGGAGCAGCTTCCTTAGCCCGGACCGACAAGGGCGGGGCAATTCCGCCTCCGGCAAAGACATTTGGAAACCACAGCAACAGGCCCCTCCTCCAGAAGATCAGCACAAACAGCCAGCAAGCCAAGACCAAGTTGATCGATCAAGGAGAATAGGAGAACTCCAGCGCTAGGGGAATACTGCACATAGATTCATGGCTTCTTTTTTTTTTTTTTTTTTTTTTACCATGATTCATTATTTCATCAAAGTTAATTTTTGTTGACTTTTTTTTATTTTTCTTTTTCCCTTTTTCAACCAACATCTTATAAATCCCTTTTTAAAAAAAAAAACAACATTTTTTTTTTTCATTTTTAGAGTCATATTTTATCCCTTCATAGTAGTTATCCTTGTTTTTGGCATATATATATAAGTTGTTCTCTCTTTAAAATTTTGAGGTACAGTTTCTTCTAACAGATCAAAATATACCCTAAACCACTAGTGTATGGCTTTGTTCTAGTCTCCTGCCTGATCACATTCTCTCCCTTTTTCCTTTTTTTTTTTTTCCTTAAATCTCCTTTCTTTTTTCAAACAACTTATCTTACCAAGTCCTTTTATAAAATCTTTTATAATTTTCATCTTTACAGTCATCTTCCATCCCTTCATTGTATCAACCCTTATTTTGTACATATATGTCTTTCTTCCTTTAAAATTTTAGGAGGCACTTTTTTCTAACAGACCAAAATACGCCCAAAATCTAGTGTGTGGCACTGATCTATGCACTAGCCTGATCATATTTGATCATATTCTGCCTTTTTTGAAATGCTTTGTTTTTGTTTTTATCTTTTTTTCTTTTTTTTTTTCTTTTTCTCTTTCTTTTTTCTTTCTTTCCCTTTCTTTTCCCCTGGTTTCAGGTCTTTTCTGATTTGTATACAGTATATTTGCTGGGGACGTTGTAAACCTGTTAGCCTTTTGTTCTCTCATTCATCTATTCTCCTCTGGACAAAATGACAAGACGAAAGAAATCACCTCAGCAAAAAGAACAAGAGGTAGTACCGTCAGCCAGGGACCTACTCAATACGGACATTAGTACGATGTCGGACCTAGAATTCAGAATCATGACTTTAAAGATACTAGCTGGGCTTGAAAAAAGCGTGGAAGTTATTAGAGAAACCCTTTCTGGAGAAATAAAAGAACTAAAATCTAACCAAATCGAAATCAAAAAGGCTATTGATGAGGTGCAATCAAAAATGGGGGCACTAACTGCTAGGATAAATGAGGCAGAAGAGAGAATCAGCGATATAGAAGACCAAATGATAGAAAATAAAGAGGCTGAGAAAAAGAGAGAGAAACAACTACAGGATCACGAGGGCAGAATTCGAGAGATAAGTGATACGATAAGACGAAACAACATTAGAATAATTGGGATCTCAGAAGAAGAAGAGAGAGAGAGAGGGGCAGAAGGTATATTGGAGCAAATTATAGCAGAGAACTTCCCTAATGTGAGGAAGGAAACAGGCATTAAAATCCAGGAGGCACAGAGAACCCCTCTCAAAATCAATAAAAATAGGTCAACACCCCGACATCTAATAGTAAAACTTACGAGTCTCAGAGACAAAGAGAAAATCCTGAAAGCAGCTCGGGAGAAGAGATATGTAACCTACAATGGTAGAAACATTAGATTGGCAACAGACCTATCCACAGAGACCTGGCAGGCCAGAAAGGACTGGCAAGATATCTTCAGAGCACTAAACGAGAAAAATATGCAGCCAAGAATACTATATCCAGCTAGGCTATCATTGAAAATAGAAGGAGAGATCAAAAGCTTCCAGAACAAACAAAAACTAAAGGAATTTGCAAACACGAAACCAGCCCTCCAAGAAATATTGAGAGGGGTCCTCTAAGCAAAGAGAGAACCTAAAAGCAGCAAAGAGCAGAAACGAACACAGACAACAGACAGTTAACAGTCACCTTACAGGTAATACAATGGCACTAAATTCATACCTTTCAATAGTTACCCTGAATGTAAATGGGCTCAATGCCCCAATCAAAAGACACAGGCTATCAGATTGGATTAAAAAACAAGACCCATCAATATGCTGTCTGCAAGAGACTCATTTTACATCCAAAGACACCCCCAGATTGAAAGTGAGGGGGTGGAAAACCATTTACCATGCTAATGGACACCAAAAGAAAGCTGGGGTGGCAATCCTTATATCAGACAAACTAGATTTTAAAACAAAGACTGTAATAAGAGATGAGGAAGGACACTATATCCTACTTAAAGGGTCTATCCAACAAGAAGATCTAACAATTGTAAATATCTATGCCCCGAACATGGGAGCAGCCAATTATATAAGGCAATTAATAACAAAAGCAAAGAAACACATTGACAACAATACAATAATAGTGGGGGACTTTAACACCCCCCTGACTGAAATGGACAGATCATCTAAGCAAAAGATCAACAAGGAAATAAAGACTTTAAATGACACACTGGACCAAATGGACTTCACAGATATATTCAGAACATTCCATCCCAAAGCAACGGAATACACATTCTTCTCTAGTGCCCATGGAACATTCTCCAGAATTGATCACATCCTAGGTCACAAATCAGGTCTCAATCGGTACCAAAAGATTGGGATCATTCCCTGCATATTTTCAGACCACAATGCTTTGAAACTAGAACTCAACCACAAGAGGAAAGTCGGAAAGAACTCAAATACATGGAGGCTAAAGAGCATCCTACTAAAGAATGAATGGGTCAACCAAGAAATTAAAGAAGAATTAAAAAAATTCATGGAAACCAATGAAAATGAAAACACAACTGTTCAAAATCTTTGGGATACAGCAAAGGCAGTCCTGAGAGGAAAGTATATAGCAATACAAGCCTTTCTCAAGAAATAAGAAAGGTCTCAAATACACAACCTAACCCTACACCTAAAGGAGCTGGAGAAAGAACAGCAAAGAAAGCCTAAACCCAGCAGGAGAAGAGAAATCATAAAGATCAGAGCAGAAATCAATGAACTAGAAACCAAAAGAACAGTAGAACAGATCAACGAAACTAGGAGCTGGTTCTTTGAAAGAATTAACAAGATTGATAAACCCCTGGCCAGACTGATCAAAAAGAAAAGAGAAATGACCCAAATCAACAAAATCATGAATGAAAGAGGAGAGATCACAAGCAACACCAAAGAAATACAAACAATTATAAGAACATATTATGAGCAACTCTATGCCAGCAAATTAGATAACCTGGAAGAAATGGGTGCATTCCTAGAGATGTATCAACTACCAAAATTGAACCAGGAAGAAATAGAAAACCTGAACAGACCTATAACCACTAAGGAAATTGAAACAGTCATCAAAAATCTCCCAAGAAACAAAAGCCCAGGGCCAGATGGCTTCCCAGGGGAATTCTATCAGACATTTCAAGAAGAATTAATACCTATTCTCCTGAAACTGTTCCAAAAAATAGAAATGGAAGGGAAACTTCCAAACTCATTTTATGAGGCCAGCATTACCTTGATCCCAAAACCAGACAAAGACCCCATCAAAAAAGAGAATTACAGACCAATATCCTTGATGAACATGGATGCAAAAATTCTCACCAAAATACTAGCCAATAGGATCCAACAGTACATTAAAAGGATTATTCACCACGACCAAGTGGGATTCATCCCTGGGCTGCAAGGCTGGTTCAACATCCGCAAATCAATCAACGTGATACAATACATTAACAAAAGAAAGAACAAGAATCATATGATCCTCTCAATAGATGCAGAAAAAGCATTTGACAAAGTACAACATCCTTTCTTGATCAAAACTCTTCAGAGTATAGGGATAGAGGGTACATACCTCAATATCATAAAAGCCATCTACGAAAAACCTACAGCGAATATCATTCTCAATGGGGAAAGGCTGAGAGCTTTTCCCCTAAGGTCAGGAACGCGGCAGGGATGTCCACTCTCACCACTGCTATTCAACATAGTATTAGAAGTCCTAGCCACAGCAATCAGACAACAAAAAGAAATCAAAGGCATCCAAATCGGCAAAGAGGAAGTCAAACTCTCCCTCTTTGCAGATGATATGATACTGTATGTGGAAAACCCAAAAGACTCCACCCCAAAACTGCTAGAACTCATACAGGAATTCAGTAAAGTAGCAGGATATAAAATCAATGCACAGAAATCAGTGGCATTCCTATACACCAACAACAAGACAGAAGAGAGACAAATCAAGGAGTCTATCCCATTTACAATTGCACCCAAAACCATTAGATACCTAGGAATAAATCTAACCAAAGAGGCAAAGGATCTGTACTCAGAAAACTATAAAATACTCAGGAAAGAAACTGAAGAAGACACAAAGAAATGGAAAAACGTTCCATGCTCATGGATTGGGAGAATCAACATTGTGAAGATGTCAATGCTACCTAGAGCAATCTACACATTCAATGCAATCCCCATCAAAATACCATCCACTTTTTTCAAAGAAGTGGAACAAATAATCCTAAAATTTGTATGGAAACAGAAGAGACCCCGAATAGCCAGAGGAATACTGAAAAAGAAAAGCAAAGCTGGCGGCATCACAATTCCGGACTTCCAGCTCTATTACAAAGCTGTCATCATCAAGACAGTATGGTACTGGCACAAAAACAGACACATAGATCAATGGAACAGAATCGAGAGCCCAGAAATGGACCCTCAACTCTATGGTCAACTTATTTTTGACAAAGCAGGAAAGAATGTCCAATGGCAAAAAGACAGTCTCTTCAACAAATGGTGTTGGGAAAATTGGACAGCCACATGCAGAAGAATGAAACTGGACCATTTCCTTACACCACACACAAAAATAGACTCCAAATGGTTGAAAGACCTAAACGTGAGACAGGAGTCCATCCAAATCCTAAAGGAGAACACAGGTAGCAACCTTTTCGACCTTAGCCGCAGCAACTTCTTCCTAGAAACATCGCCAAAGGCACGGGAAGCCAGGGCAAAAATGAACTATTGGGATTTCATCAAGATAAAAAGCTTCTGCACAGCAAAAGAAACAGTCCACAAAACCAAAAGACAACCGACAGAATGGGAGAAAATATTTGCAAATGACATATCAGATAAAGGGCTAGTATCCAAAATCTATAAAGAACTTATCCAACTCAACACCCAAAGAACAAATAATCCAATCAAGAAATGGGCAGAAGACATGAACAGACATTTCTCCAAAGAAGACATCCAAATGGCCAACAGGCACATGAAAAAGTGCTCAACATCGCTTGGCATCAGGGAAATCCAAATCAAAACCTCAATGAGATACCACCTCACACCCGTCAGAATGGCTAAAATTAACAAGTCAGGGAACGACAGATGTTGGCGGGGATGTGGAGAAAGGGGAACCCTCCTACACTGTTGGTGGGAATGCAAGCTGGTGCAACCCCTCTGGAAAACAGTATGGAGGTTCCTCAAACAGTTGAAATTAGAGCTACCGTTCGATCCAGCAATTGCACTACTGGGTATTTACCACAAAGATACAAATGTAGGGACCCGAAGGGGTACGTGTACCCCAATGTTTATAGCAGCAATGTCCACCATAGCCAAACTGTGGAAAGAACCAAGATGCCCATCGACAGATGAATGGATAAAGAAGAAGTGGTATATATACACAATGGAATATTAGGCAGCCATCAAAAGGAATGAGATCTTGCCATTTGCAACGACGTGGATGGAACTGGAGGGTGTTATGCTGAGTGAAATAAGTCAATCAGAGAAAGACATGTATCACATGACCTCACTGATATGAGGAATTCTTAATCTCAGGAAAGAAACTGAGTGTTACTGGAGTGGTTGGGGGTGGGAGGGATGGGGTGGCTGGGTGATAGATATTGGGGAGGGTATGTGCTACGGTGAGCGCTGTGAATTGTGCAAGACTGTTGAATCACAGATCTGTACTTCTGAAACAAATAATGCAACATATTTTAAGAAAAAAGAAAAAGAAGAAGATAACAGGAGAGGAAGAAAAGGGGAGTATGTCAGACGGGGAGACGAACCATGAGAGATGATGGACTCTGAAAAACAAACTGAGGGTTTTAGAGGGGAGGGGGGTAGGGTGATGGGTTAGCCTGGTGATGGGCATTGAGGAGGGCACGTTCTGCATGGAGCACTGGGTGTTATGAACAAACAATGAATCATGGAACACTGCACCAAAAACTAATGATGTAATATATGGTGATTAACATAACAATAAAAAAATTAAAAAAAAAATCCTAGAGGAGAACATAGGCAGTAACCTTTTTGACATCGGCCACAGCAACTTCTTTCAAGATACAGCTCCAAAAGCTAGTGAAACAAAAGCAAAAATGAACTTTTGGGACTTCATCAAGATAAAAAGCTTCTGCAGAGCAAAAGAAATAGTCAACAAAACAAAGAGGTAACCCACAGATTGGGAGAAGATATTTGCAAATGACACTACAGATAAAGGGCTGATATCCAAAATCTATAAAGAACTTCTCAAACTCAACACCCAAAAAATAAATAATCATGTCAAAAAATGGGCAGAAGACATGAAAAGACACTTCTCTGAAGAAGACATACAAATGGCTAACAGACACATGAAAAACTGTTCATCATCATTAGCCATCAGGGAAATTCAAATCAAAACCACATTGAGATACCACCTTACACCAGTTAGAATGGAAAAATGAGCAGGGAAAGAAACAACAAATGTTGTAGAGGTTGTGGAGAAAGGGGAGACTTCTTACACTGTTGGTGGGAATGTAAGTTGGTACAGCCACTTCGGAAAACAGTGTGGAAGTTCCCCAAAAAATTAAAAATAGAGCTACCGTATGACCCAGGAATTGCACTACTGGGTATTTACCCCAAGGATACAGATGTAGTGAAAAGAAGGGCCATATGCACCCCAATGTTCATAGCAGTAGTGTCTGCAATAGCCAAACTGTGGAAAGAGCTGAGATGCTCTTCAACAGGTGAATGGAAAAAGAAGATGTGGTCCATATATACAATGGAATATTACTCAGCCATCAGAAAGGATGAGTACCCAACTTTTACATCAACATGGATGGGACTGGAGGAGATTATGGTAAGTGAAATGAGTCAAGCAGAGAAAGTCAATTATATGGTTTCACTTATTTGTGGAACATAAGGAATAGCATGGAGGACATTAGGAGAAGGAAGGGAAAAATGAAGGGGGGGTAATAGGAGGGAGAGATGAACCATGACAGACTATGGACTCTGAGAAGCAAACAGGGTTTAAAGGGGACGGGGGAGGAGGGGGTTGGTTAGCCCAGTGATGGGTATTAAAGAGGGTATGTACTGCATGGAGCACTGGGTGTTATATGAAAACAATGGATCATGGATCACCACATCAAAAACTAATGATGTATTGTATGGTGACTAACATAACATAATAAAATAAAAAAATAATAAAAATAAAAATAGTAGGCCAGATGAAATAACAAGGACCTTAGTTGTGTTTTTGTTTGAGAAAATGTGTCTGGCGTTAGTGGTCAGATTGGGGTTGGACTCTGCCTGACATCACGAATATTTCTACAATCACATTATAGCCAGAGATCAAATTCATGATGGTGCCCCAGAAACCAGGAGCAGCTAGAAACCCACTCCAATAATCTCCTTAGACAATAAAATTCTAGGCTATCCCATTTTTCTGCCCTCAGCTCTGACTAACTAGATGAAAGATTTAATTGAACCCAAAGAAAAATCAATTTCCCCTTTTAATTTTAATTGGGTCTTTCAGCTGGAAAGAACACTGAAAAATGAACTTCATTTCCTGTTTGTAATATTAAAGGGAAAATTAATGTAATTTAATAATAATCACTCTACATTGTTCTGAAATTTCCCTTCTGAATTATTCACATGGGCAATGCTGTCCCTCAGTGGTCACATTATGGCATTAGCATTATGCTATAGGTATTTTTATTTTTTGCCACTCCTTTGCAGCCACTTTTCTTTAAAATATTTACCTTGATTGACTTTGCTTATCTGTAATAGGTACTGCTGGGAATTAATTCTGCGGTTGCTGCCAACCCTGGGGTTAAATGGCACCCCCTTCCCAACAGAGTCATCTCATTTCTACTTTTAAAAATTAAAGAGTAAAGGTAATGTGTTTCATCATAGAATTCAGTTTGTACTCCAGCATGGAAGACAAATTTCTATCTAAACTAATACTCTCTGTCTAGATGATTTTTAATGCTATAAAATTGAGCAGGCTTCTGGATCTGTCTTGTAAATGAAGTTGTTAGGGGAGTTAAATTGTAAACGATAGAAAAAGTTAATCTTTCTCAGGTTTAAAAAAATAATGAATCTCTGTAATTAAGGTGTTTCAATTTTTTCCTCCCAAGTTCAAACTGGATTTTTATATGGAACGATGATATCACTTGGGCATACATAAAAATTGATCAGAACTAGCTGTGTGAGAATCATCAAAAAAGATATTAAGCAGAACAGCAGAGTTATATATTAAGCAGAGATGTTCAGTGAAGACCTCTTTGGAAATTCCAGAGTATGTGGCTTATAATTTATAACACACATCTTATTTTATTTAGATTGTAACAATTTGAATCCTCCATCCCAAATATTAAGCAATTTTAGGCAAGGGATCTGGATCATCATCTTTGTTCCTCCAGTTACAAAGAATATAATGCTAAGTTGGAGAAGTCTATTTTATGACTTAAGTTCATACTATTGAATCCTAGAGCCCATTTGTGGGTGATAGAACTGACAAAAGAGCCCTTTTTGAAGAGATGAGAGAGAAGAGGCAAAATGGTTGAACTCCTTAGTCTAGAAAGACCAGGAATATTGCTGTCATCCCATAAGAGTGGTTGATCATATCTATGCATTTTCTGGGCAAGAATCAAAGGGAAACCTCTTTACCTGGCATCCAAGAGAGAAAAGGAAATTTCTAAGAGA
The DNA here is from genome assembly GCF_009762305.2 of Zalophus californianus. Classification (NCBI taxonomy): domain Eukaryota; kingdom Metazoa; phylum Chordata; class Mammalia; order Carnivora; family Otariidae; genus Zalophus; species Zalophus californianus. Next base: position 91,066,315 of record NC_045602.1, on the reverse strand, counting down.
AGAACCAAATTTGGGCTTCTACACGGTAGTTTAGGATAGAGTAGATACAGGAAGAAAAGCAACAGTCTCAGGGTTCTTAGAATAGTCTGCTTAAGTACTGGGGAGTTCCTTCAGGTTCTAACAGAGTGAGGAAATTTTTCATTGTTATTGTATTTCCCAGGATGTGGCCCTTTAAGGCATTTTCCTTCATATTCCTGATAGGAAACTGATAAAAACAGAAAAAGATAAAACCAAGGTTGATGAAGAGCTCATTTCCAAAATTTGGGAGCAATTTCCACCAATATAAAGTAAGATTGAATTGGATAAGAGCAGCTTTGGTTATCTGTTTGTGCTTTGCCTCAATGGACATACTCCTTGCCCACCCAGAATGAGGCATGTAGGTGCATTGTGTATGTTTCATAGCCTGCTCTGAGCTCAGAGGCTACAGAGCTAAGCAAGCAAAAAGCAACAGAGAATGTCTTCCTTGTGTGAGTGCTTCTCTCAATATGTCCACTCAGAAACTACAGCCACCCAGAAACAAAATGTGGTGGAATGGGCAAATTAGTACCTTGTAGTGGCATGTGAAATGTTGATAATGTTGTGTCTATGAGCAAATGACTCTGGGTCAGGGAAGTAAAAGGGTATGCCCATGAAGTAGGGTGTGTGGGAAGTCAAGATTATCCTGCATTCCTTTGAATTGAGGGTGTCAAAACATGAGGTGGGCATGGATAAAGATCTCTTATCAGAATGATTCCAGCTCATGGATGAATTACCTGTCAACTTGTTCTCCATCTGACCTGTTGGGAAGAACTGAAAGGAAGCCATGCGGCTTCCCACCATTTGGAGAAATACAAGGTTAACTCTACATCCCTTAGAAGATGAGTAAATAGAAAAAATATAATATTGTCTACACCATTCTTCCCCCAAGAAAACACATTTCAACTGCAGGGAGATGAGATGTCATAGATACGCACATTAAGAACATACATTGGAGTTTGTTTTCTTGTTTAGAAAACTAACATCCTTAACAGCATATAAATGGATATGTCTCTATAAGCCCAGAGCAGAAAGTGACGAAGAGAAGACAAATTGAGATGAAATGATAGCAGATGGTAAAAAAGACAATAGGGTAAGATATAAAGGCATTGCAATGAGATTAAAAATGACTTAGTTGATTTTTCCCTCCCTGCCCCTATGATCCTGTCTTGTTTCTCAAATTCCTCATATCAGTGAGATCATATGATAATTGATACAAGATGAAACCAGAGAGGGAGACAAACCATAAGAGACTCTTAATCTCAGGAAACAAACTGAGGGTTGCTGGAGTGAAGGAGGGTGGGAGGGATGGGGTGGCTGGGTGATGGACACTGGGGAGGGTACGTGCTATGGTGAACACTGTGAATTGTGTAAGACTGATGAATCACAGACCTGTACTTCTGAAACAAATATGTTAATTAAAAAATAAAAATTACTTAGTTGAAATAAAGATTTAATAGCAGAGCTATGAAGGACCTTTGATAAGGCACATACACAGAACTGCAGAAAGTGAAATCACTGTTATGAGGAAAAGACATTTGAGAAACCTTGGTAGAATGCATAAAATGTGGACAAATATGTGTAATCGACAAGAGAAAGGATGATGGATAAAAAGAATAAAATGAAAACTAAGAAAATAGGTTCACTGAAGAGGTGACAGGGGCCAGTGGAACACAAGCTATAATCAAAAGAATTATTTCTCTAATTAGTATAATTCAAGAAAAGTATCTAGACCCAGGACATCAGTATATAGATTCAAAGGGTTTGTTTTTATTTTTTTGTAAAAAATGATTTCTAAGAAATAACACCTGGATATCCTGGAAAATTTTTCCATTAGGAAAATTAGGGTGATATTTGTCTCATAAATGTCCAAAAAGAAAAATAAGTTACTGAAAAAGGACTCAAATTCAGACTTCTGTACTATGGTTTAACTAATGATTATAGTTTTGTTTTGAGGCGTGGGAAGATTATCACATGCAGATTTTATTCACAATCAAAGATGACATGATCAGACAATCAAGACATATATCTAAATTTTATCTTTTGATAAAAAGTTGAAAAAGTTGGTATTCTAGCAATAGAGTTTGGAGATGAGAGAATGAGGAAGATTGGAGTAAAAGGTTTGTATGAACACTGAAACTAATGTAAGGTTGCATTAACCTAAATTGTCATTACACACTTACAAATCTAAAGCATATATCACAACTAATATGTGTGCTGAAGAAAGGATGAAAAGTTAATCATACGGAGAATATGAAGCTCTAATTTGTGTTAGAAAAAAAAGACTCAACATATAGGGTAGAACATGATGGAGCAAAAACATGCTGAAATCCACATTTGGTCCATGTGAAGTAGTAGAGTGAAAAGACACATTTTCTCGTGGTTTTTTTTTTTTTTGGCATTCTTATTTTTTATTTTTTTTTACTGTTATGTTAGTGACCATACAATATATCATTAGTTTTTGATGGAGTGCTCCACGATCATTGTGCATAACACCCAGTGCTCCATGCAGAACGTGCCCTCTTTAATACCCATCACCAGGCTAACCCATCCTCCCACCCCCACACCTCTAGAATCCTCAGATTTTTTTTCAGAGTCCATCATCTCTCATGGTTTGTTTCCCCCTCCGATTTCCACCCCTTCATTCTTCCCCTCCTGCTATCTTCTTCTTTTTTTTTTCTTAACATATACTCCATTATTTATTTCAGAGGTACAGATCTGTGATTCAACAGTCTTGCACAATTCACAGCACTCCCCATAGCACACACCTTCCCCAATGTCTGTCACCCAGCCACGCCGTCCGTCCCACAACACCCCCTCCAGCAACACTCAGTTTGTTTCCTGAGATTAAGAATTCCTTATATCAGTGAGGTCATATGATATATGTCTTTCTCTGATTGACTTATTTTGCTCAGCATAACACCCTCCAGTTCCATCCATGTCGTTGCAAATGGCAAGATCTCATTCCTTTTGATGGCTGCATAATATTCCATTGTGTGTGTGTGTGTGTGTGTGTGTGTGTGTGTGTGTGTGTGTGTGTGTGTGTGTGTGTGTATGTATATACCACTTCTTCTTTATCCATCCATCTGTCGATGGACATCTTGGCTCTTTCCACAGTTTGGCTATTGTGCAGGTGGCTGCTATAAACATAGGGGTGCATGTACCCCTTTGGATCCCTACATTTGTATCTCTGGGGGTAAATACCCAGTATTGCAATTGCTGGATCGTATGGTAGCTCTATTTTCAACTTTTTGAGGAATGTATATAATATTTTCCAGAGTGGTTGCACCAGCTTGCATTCCCACCAACAGTGTAGGAGGGCTCCCCTTTCTCCGCATCCCCACCAACATCTGTCATTTCCTGACTTGTAAATTTTAGACATTCTGACTGGTGTGAGGTGATATCTCATTGAGGTTTTAATTTGGATTTCCCTGATGCCGAGTGATGCTGAACACATTTTCATGTGTCTGTTGGCCATTTGGATGTCTTCTTTGGAAAAATGTCTGTTCATGTCTTCTACGCATTTCTTGAAAGGATCATTTGTTCTTTGGGTGTTGAGTTTGAGAAGTTCTTTATAGATTTTGGATACTAGCCTTTTATCTGATATGTCATCTGCAAATATCCTCTCCCATTCTGTCGGTTGTCTTTTGGTTTTGTTGACTGTCTTTTTATCTTGATGAGATCCCAGTAATTCATTTTTGCCCTTGCTTCCCTTACCTTTGGCGATGGTTCTAGGAAGAAGTCGCTGTGGCTAAGGTCGAAGAGGTTGCTGGCTGTGTTCTCCTTTAGGATTTTGATGGACTCCTGTCTCACATTTAGGTCTTTCAACCATTTTTGAGTCTATTTTTGTGTGTGGTGTAAGGAAATGGTCCAATGTCACTCTTCTGCATGTGGCTGTCCAACTTTCACACCATTTGTTGAAGAGACTGTCTTTTTTCCATTGGACATTCTTTCCTGCTTTGTGGAAGATTAGTTGACCATAGAGTTGAGGGTCCATTTCTGGGCCCTCTATTCTGTTCCATTGATCTATATGTCTGTTTTTGAGCCAGTACCATACTGTCTTGATGATGAACGCTTTGTAATAGACTGGAAGTCCGGAATTGTGATGCCGCCAGCTTTGCTTTTCTTTTCCAACATTCCTCTGGCTATTCGGGGTCTTTTCTGGTTCCATACAAATTTTAGCATGATTTGTTCCATTTCTTTGAAAAAAGTGGATGGTATTTTGATGGGGATTGCGTTGAATGTGTAGATTGCTCTAGGTAGCATTGATATCTTCACAATATTTGTTCTTCCAATCCATGAGCATGGAACGTTTTTCCATTTCTTTGTGTCTTCCTCAATTTCTTTCATAAGTATTTTATAGTTTTCTGAGTACAGATCCTTCGCTCTTTGGTTAGATTTATTCCTAGGTATCTTATGGTTTTGTGTGCAATTGTAAATGGGATTGACCCTTAATTTCTCTTTCTTCTGTCTTCTTGTTGTTATATAGGAATGCCACTGATTTCTGTGCATTGATTTTATATCCTGCCACTTGACTGAATTCCTGTATGCGTTCTAGCAGTTTTGGGTGGAGTCTTTTGGGTTTTCCACATACAGTATCGTATCATCTGCAAAGAGTGAGAGTTTAACTTCTTCTTTGCTGATTTGGATGCCTTTGATTTCTTTTTGTTGTCTGATTGCTGTGGCTAGGACTTCTAATACTATGTTGAATAGCAGCAGTGATAGTGGACATCCCAGCCGCGTTCCTGACCTTAGGGGGAAAGCTCTCAGTTTTTCTCCATTGAGAATGATATTCGCTGTAGGTTTTTCATAAATGGCTTTTATGATATTGAGGTATATACCCTCTATCCCTATACTCTGAAGAGTTTTGATCAAGAAGGGATGCTGTACTTTGTCAAATGCTTTTTCTGCATCTATTGAGAGGATCATATGATTCTTGTTCTCTCTTTTATTAATGTATTGTATCATGTTGATTGATTTGCAAATCTTGAACCATCCTTGCAGCCCAGGGATAAATCCCACTTGGTCATGATGAATAATCCTTTTAATGTACGGTTGGATCCCTTGGCTAGTATTTTGGTGAGAATTTTTGCATCCATGTTCATCAAGGATATTGGTCTGTCATTCTCCTTTTTGATGGGGTCTTTGTTTGATTTGGGGTCAAGGTAATGGTGGCCTCCTAAAACGAGTTTGGAAGTTTTCCTTCCATTTCTATTTTTTGGAATATTTTCAGAAAAATCGGTATTAATTCGTTAAATGTTTGGTAGAATTCGCCTAGGAATCTGTCTAGCCCTGGGCTTTTGTTTGTTGGGAGATTTTTGATGATTGCTTCAATTTCCTTAGTGGTTATAGGTCTCTTCACCTTTTCTATTTCTTCCTGGTTCAGTTTTGGTAGTTGATACATCTCTAGGAATGCATCCATTTCTTCTAGGTTATCTAATTTGCTGGCGTATACTTGTTCATAATATGTTCTTATAAGAGTTTGTATTTCTTTGGTGTTGGTTGTGATCTCTCCTCTTTCATTCATGGTTTTGCCGATTTGTGTCCTTTCTCTTTTCTTTTTGATAAGTCTTTATCTTAACAAAAAGGGGTTTATCAAACTTGTTAATTCTTTCAAAGAACCAACTCTTACTTTTGTTGATCTGTTCTACTGTTCTTTTGGTTTCTATTTCATTGATTTCTGCTCTGATCTTTATTATTTCTCTTCCCCTGCTGTGTTTAGGCTTTATCTGCTGTTCTTTTTCCAGCTCCTTTAGGTGTAGGGTTAGGTTGTGTATTTGAGACCTTTCTTGTTTCTTGAGAAAGGCTTGCATTGCTATATACTTTCTTCTTAGGACTGCCTTTGCTTGATCCCAAAGATTTTGAACAGTTGTGTTTTCATTTTCATTGGTTTCCATGAATTTTTTAAATTCTTCTTAATTTCCTGATTGACCCATTCATTCTTCAGTAGATGCTCTTTAGCCTCCGTGTATTTGAGTTCTTTCCTATTTTCCTCTTGTGATTGAGTTCTAGTTTCAAAGCATTGTGGTCTGAAAATATGTAGGGAATGATCCCAATCTTTTGGTACTGGGTGAGACCTGATTTGTGACCTAAGATGTAATCTATTCTGGAGAATATTCATGGGCACTAGAGAATTATGTGTATTCCATTACTTTGGAATGGAATGATCTGAAGAGATCTGTGAAGTCCATTTGGTCCAGTGTGTCATTTAAAGTCTTTATTTCCTTGTTGATCTTTTGCTTAGATGATCTGTCCATTTTAGTCAGGGGGGTGTTAAAATCCCCCACTATTATTGTATTGTTGTCAATGTGTTTCTTTGCTTTTGTTATTAATTGCCTTATATAATTGGCTGCTCCCATGTTAGGGGCATAGATATTTACAATAGGACTTTCTTCCTCTCTCTCTCTTCTTCTTCTTCTGGGATCCCAAATATTCTAATGTTTTCTTTGTCTTATGGTATCACTTTTCTCTCGAATGCTGCCCTCGTGATCCTGTAGTTGTTTATCTCTCTTTTTTGCAGGTTCTTTATTTTCCAACATTTGGTCTTCTATATCACTGATTCACTCTTCTCCCTCATTCATCTTAGCAGTTACTACCCCCATTTTTGATTGCACCCCATTAATAACCTTTTTGTTTTCGACTTGGTTAGGTTTTAGTTCTTTTATTTCTCCAGAAAGGATTTCTGTAATAACTTCCATCCTTTTTTCAAGCCCAGCTAGTATCTTTAAAATCATGATTCTGAACTCTAGGTCTGTCATTGTACTAATGTCTGTATTGAGTACAGCCCTGGCAGTTGATTCTACCTCTTGTTCTTGTTTTTTGAGGTGATTTTTTCTGTCTTGTCATTTTGTGCAGAGGACAATAGATGAATGAGAGAACAAAATGCTAACAAGGTAACAATGTCCCCAGAAAATATACTCTAAACCAATCAGAAAAGACTTGAAATTGGGGAAAAGAAAGGGAAAGGAAGAAAAAAGAAAAAGATAAGATAAAAATAAACAAAAACAGAACAAAACAACCAAAAAAAACCCCCAGAATATGATCAAATATGATCAGGCTGGTGCATAGATCAGTGCCACACACTAGATTTTGGGTGTATATTGGTCTGTTAGAAGAAAGTGTTTCCCAAAATTTTAAAGAAAGAAAAACTTATATATGTATAAAAATATGGGTTTATATGATGAAGGGATGGAATATGACTGTAAAGATGAAAAGTATAAAAATTTTATAAAAGGAATTGATAAGATAAGAAGCTTTTTGAAAAAAGAAGGAAGAGGATTAAAAAAAAAAGGTGAGAGAATATGATCAGGCAGGAGAGTAGAAGAAAGCCATACACTAGAGATTTAGGGTATATTTTTATTGTTAGAAGAAACTGTATCTCAAAATTTTAAAGAGAGAACGACTTATATATATATATGCCAAAAATAAGTGTAAGTACTATGAAGGGATAGAATATGACTCTACAAATGAAAAATAAAATTTTTCTAAAAAGGGATTGATAAGATGTTGGTTGAAAAAGGGAAAAAGAAAAATCTTAAAAAAAAGATTGTTAAAAAAATTAACTTTGAAAGACTAAAGAATCATGGTAAAAAAGTCTTGAATTCTATGTGCAGTATTCCCCTAGCTCTGGAGTTCTGCCATTCTCATTGATCATTAAACTTGGTCTTTGCTGGCTGTTCTTACTGATCTTCTGGGGGAGGGGCCTATTGCCGTGCTTCCCAAAATTTTTTCCTGGAGGCGGATTTGCCCCCCTTGCCAGGTCCCGGCTAAGTAATCTGCTCGGGTTTGCTCTCAGAATTTTTGTTCCCTGCAAGTCTTCAATACAGCTTTGGAGGACGAGAATAAAAATGGCGGCCTCCCAATCTCTGCCCCAGAGGAGCTGAGAACTCGGGGCCCCGCTCAGTGAGCCCCCAGAGAAAAGCAGTCAATCACTTCTGTCTCCCTGGTCTCCGGCCACACTCCATGCTCACCCGGCCTGTGACCGAGCGTTTCTATCTTTGTCACCCGACCCCTGTGTGGAGTCTCCAAACCAGCAGATCTCGGCGGTGCGGTCCTGCACCACTCTTCCCGGGGAAGAAAGGGGAGTCTCCCTGGTTGTGCTGCTTGTTGGATCCCTGCTGGAAGAGCAGTGGCCCGACTGTGCCATGGATCACAGTTTATGACAACCCTGAGCTGAGAGCCCTCACCTCGGCTCTGTCTCTGCAGCTGGCTTCCCTGCTCCAATACCCGGGAGCTCTGCCACACTCAGGCACCCCTCGTCTTTTTGTGACCCTGAGGGCCCTGAATCCACACTGTCCCACGAAGTTTCCTCTCCCCGCTTAGCCACTGGACGACGTCCCTCATCAGAGCAGAATTCTAAAAGTTCCAATTTTGTGCCCCGGGGCTCTATCACTTGCCAGAAGCGGCCAACAGAGGCCCCCTCCCCCGCCATCTATCCTCCTGAATGTCGCCTCAGATTCACTTCTCTGCATGTCCTACCTTCCAGAAAGTGGTAGCTTTTCTGTTCAGAGAGTTGTTGCTATTCTTTTCTTTGATCTCCTGTTGAGTTCGTAGGTGTTCAGAATGGTTTTATCCCTATCAAACTGAATTTCTGAGACCAGACAAAATCCAGGTGTCCTACTCACCCACCATCTTCTGTGTCAAAACTGACACATTTTCTCTTTTGGATTGAATAAAGAATTATAGGTTCATAATTAAAACCAGAATGTAAACATAGTAAAATATTAGAGGAGATGAAAGGAAGTAAAAAGCAGTATCTTCATATCTTATTACAATGTAACAGAAGTAAAACACACATAGCAGGGATTACAATAAATATAAGTGGGCTGGATGCCATTAAAAAAGACATGGATTTTCAAACTGCATTAAAAAGCGGTATCTATAGGTTCCAAAATAGACAAAGAAAACATATAAAATTAAATTGTATATCAATAGGGTAGTGAACTAATATTCAATAAGGGAACCAAGAGCACTCAGTGGAGAAAGGATAGTATCTTCCACAAATGGTCGTGGGAAAACTGGATAAACACATGCAGAACAATGAAATTGGACCCCTATCTCACACTGTTCACAAAAAATAACCCAAAATGAATCAAAGACTTAAACATAAAACCTGATACCATGAAATACCCAGACGGAAATGTAAGAAAGACACCCCTTCACGTTGGTCTTTGCAATGATTTTTTGGATATAACACCAAAAGCACAAATAAAACCAAAAATCAACAAAAATGACTACCTCAAACTTAAAAACTTCCACACAGCAAAATAAACAATAAACAAGATGAAAAGGCAACCTACAGAATGGAAAAAAAATTGCAAATCATATATCAGATGAGGGATTAAAATCCAAAATATATAAAGAACTCTTACAACCCGATATAAAAAAAAATTAAAAATGGCCAAAGAACTGAATAGACATTTTTTTTCCCAAGGAAAACATTTAAATAGCCAACAAGTGCATGAAAAAATACACAATATCATTAATCATCAGGGAAATGCAAATCAAAACCACAATGAGATATCACTTCAAACTTGTTAGAATTGCTATCATCAAGAACACAAGAGATAAGTGTTGGCAAGGATATTGAGAATAGGGAACATTTACACACTGTTGGGAAAGCTATAAATTGGTTCAACCACCATGGAAAACAATATGAAGTTGTCTCAAATAATTAAAAATAGGTCTACCATATGATTTAATAATTCCACTTCTGGGTATATACTCAAAGGAAATGAAAACAGAATATTGAAAAGATATATGCACTTCCATATTTATTGCAGCATTATTCACAATAGCCAAAATGTGGAAACAACCTAAATGCCTATCAATGGATGGATAAAGAAGATGTGATGTATATATGCAATGAAATATTATTCAGCCATGAGAAAGAAGGGCAACTTGCCATCTGTGAGAACATAGATAAACCTTGAGCTTATTATGCTAAGTGAGATAAGTCAGAGAGTGAAAAACAAGTACTATGTGGTATCACTTTTATGTGGAATCTAAAAAAGCCAATATATACAAACTGAAATGGTGGGTACTAGGGGTAAGGGGGTAAAGGACACCTTTGTTTAAGGGCACAAGTTTGCAATGAGTAGTAAATAAGACTTAAATATACAATGAACAGAATAATGAATATAGACAACAATATTGTAATCATTAAACTTGATAAGAGACTAGAACTTAATAATTCCAACCAATAAAAAAATAAATCATTATGTAACGTGATATATATTGCAATATATAACTGTATCAAGTTAACATGTACATGTTAAATTTGCACAATATTATATGTCAATTGTATTTCAATAAAAAACTTTTTTGAGAAAATAGTATGAAAACAGATGGCATCATTGTTTTCAAAGAGGTAAAATCAAACGTAAAAAACAACAAATATGACAACTGAAAAAAATCATAATACATAACATCCATGAATACTCATCCAGTGATTAATATTGTATCAAAATGCATAACTTAAATACTATCAAAATAAAATGAGAAACAGAGATGATATTATAAGCCCTTGACAGATCAAGGAAACATATAAGGATATAGAGGATAAGAATAAAATTAATGTTTACATTTTATTACAGGAAACTTACTTTTTCAAATGCTTATAAAATATTTACCAAAAAAATCAAGTATTTTTTTCTAAATTTTCCACTTTTTTTTCTAAATCAGAAGCACTGGGAAAATTTTTTATCAAGCTATAATAAAACAAATGAATATCATGAAATTTATAAAATTAACCTTATATTTTAAAATACTCATGTAAAATTTTTGAGTCAAAGGAGAACTAGAACTCTGATTATAAGCCTTTAGAATAATATATATCTTGAAATCAAATTAAACTTGCTTTGAGTATAATTTCATGGATAAAATAAATGAACAAAGTGTGTAACTAAAGAAGCTAGAAACCAAAATATTAAATAATTTTAGGGAAAACAGGAGAAAAGACATAATTATAAAATAAACAATAATAGAATTTATAAGGTCCTCCTTTTCTGGTTCTTTGGTGAAATCATTGGCAAACCTCATCAAGGGAAAAGAAAAAAATACAGAAAAGAAAAATTAGGATGACATTCACTGAGAATATTGAGAGGATAGTGTTCATAACCTGTATTTTAACAGGTAGTAAAAACCTGACTAAGTGAATTTCTTCTTGGGAAAATATAAATTAACACGACTGACACTCATCCCAAACTTCCTCAATCTCTCAACTTCATCTCTTCTGAGATTTCTTGGAGAATGTGTAAGTGTGGGTCTTTGTTCTGTACAAACAGGCAAGCCTCAGGGCCTCGATGTGGCAGAAATTAAAGCTTATCTATTGCTATATAACAACACACTACAAAATTCAGTGACTTAATACAATGGCCATTTGATTTGCTTTTGATTTTGCAATCTGGGCTGAGCCAGCTAGACAGTTCTCTTGATCTTGCGTCTGGTCAAACTGACAGATCACCTGGGGGCTGGTCTCAGCTGGGAGCTGTGATAACCTCTGTCTTACCTTCTCTATATGGTCTTTCTCTCAAGATACCCAAGCATTTTATGTGGAATCTCAGGGGTACCCACAGCACAAAAACAGAAACCACTGGGTCCTCTTGAAGCTTAAGCTTAGAACTGACATAACGTCACTTCCTTCAATTTTATTGGTTAAAGCTTTACAAGGTCAGCCCATATTTAAGCAGAGAGAACCAAATGAGGGTGTGAATACTCAAGGCATTGTTCTTGGGAGCCACCCATGCAACTTACAACCACAACCATTCTGGAAGCTGTGAATGCTGCTCATTCCCCATTGTAGCTTGGTCAATGAAGTCTGTGAATCTCTTCAGAAATAAGTTGTAGGTATGCCCTTGGAAGCCCTTCTGATTTTGATGACCATGGGAGAAGAGGAGAACTTAAGGTTCAACTGGATTGTATACAGCCCTTCTGGTTGGGTAAAGGCTGTGGTTTGCACTTAGGAGCAAGGAAACTTACTTTCCATGCACCAATATGAGGTTAATGATTTGCCACCTTGTTTCCTGCATATCCTTAAGGACAGAGAGTAATATACCTTCCCTTGTTGCTGGGTTCATCCCTGATCCAGAGACTTTCAAAGCTTGATGTGTCTGGATGATGATGAAAACACTTTAATGAGTAGGGAAACATTTCAACTCACCCAGATCACTCAAAGATATGAGAGAGGAAGCCCAGGGTGAATAACACATTTGGCTCCTATTCAACTGGTGGAAGAGCCACACAAGAATTTAACAGAAAAATAAAACTAATGAGAAACTTTAGGAGATGTAGTTAGGGCACACAATTATTTTCAGGGACTAAAAGTAGGTTAAACAATTGATTTTTCAACAAAAATGTTTAACAGAGGAAGCAAGAGAGAGATGATCATGGCAGATAATGGAATTAAAAGTGTTGGAGACCAAACAGAGGAAATAGTCTATAATACAGTGAACACACACACACATACACACAGATATGGTAGCCATGAGGGAAAAGAGACTTGGAGGACAAATTCAGGACACCTAGTACGTGAATGATAGACATTGCAAAAATAAAACAAAAAGAAAAGGTTGGAAGAAAAGTAATACTTGAAGATTTAGCAAAAGCCATAAGAAGTTAAAAATATTCTTTGCTATCCACAGGTGATGGCCCAGGACCTGGTCTTACTCTTTCATATGTTTGGAGGTAGTCTTTTCTGCCATGGCTTCTCTGGGCTGTTGGCCATTTGTGAGTCCCTCACAAATAATGTACTGGAACTCAGATTGATGACTGAAGGAGCTGGCATTCTTTCTGGGAGAACCTCAAGCTTTGTTAATCTTCCCACATTAAGTACCTTCCTCACCAATGCTCAAGAAATGTAAGTTCTGTATTGATCATGCAGGTGGATCTTATGGGAGAACCAAGTATGAGAAAAAAACATTTGTAACTTCATTGGACGTACTCATATTCTAGAAGAATGGATCACAAAGGGATGTGCTATTCCCCATAGCGTGCCAAGCTTAATGCTCTGTCAGAGTGTAGGCATCAGTTGATAGGTGTCAGCTTAATGCAGCATATTGCTTTTGACATAGGACAAATAATGCGGTTCCTCCAAATTTTATGCACAATGGCTGAGTGCTGAGACATTGTGGTCAATGCATGATCCCCAGCTTGGGCTATTTTAACTGTGATGTTTTACCAATCTCCCTCGTGGGCAATCTGTGCTACTCCCAGTCCAGCCTGGATGGTTCTCAAAGTGCCCCTCTATGTGGGTGTCTGAAGCCACCACTGTAATGTTTCTTCCACCTCTAGGAAAGAATAAATGTTTAAAAAGTTTTCCATGTAGAGAATATCCTGGGGTGGATACATTCACTGGTACTCAGGCATAGAAGTGAGAGCATCTGCTTGGAAATTATGAATGTGTAGTTTATAATATAGAATATGAACATGTAAAGTGTTTAGAAAATATAAAAGATTCAAGCTCTGGTGTTTCAACTGCTTGAAGAATACATTCTGGACCCCTTCAAAGTTTACCTCTAAGGGTTTAAGGCAGAAATGGAAGCAATCAAATAAAAAACACACAGTCTATTTGCAATGGAGCCAACTCCTGTGAAAGACATGGAGGAAAATGGCTTCTCATGGTGCACTGGGTCTCACCTGAGTACAAGGTGCTCAGCTTGGCTTCCAGGAATTGACTGAAACCCCTTCATTTTCTTTTGAAGGTATGATGTCTGGGAATTCGGGTCAGAGAAACAGACAACTAACATTCAGAAAACTAGAAATAGAGCATATCCTTTACTACCTGGAGGGATCCTTTATTTTTTTAATTTATTTTTTTCTCCAAAACTTCTAAACACTATTTTTTTTATTATGTTAAGTTAGCCACCATACAGTACATCATTAATTTTGGATGTAATGTTCAGTGATTTGTTAGTTATGTATAACACCCAGTGCTCATTACAACACGTGCCCTCCTTAATACCCATCACCTGGGGCTACCCCATCCCCCAAAACCCCTCCCTTCTGAAACCCTCAGTTTGTTTCCCAGAGTCCATAGTCTCTCATGGTTTGTCTCCCACTCTGATTCCCACCCCCCTTTAGTTTTCCCTTTCTTCCCCTAATGTCCTCCGTGCTATTCCTTATGTTCCACATATGAGTGAAACCATATGATAATTGTCTTTCTCTGCTTGACTTATTTCACTTAGCATAATCCCCTCCAGTTCCATCCATGTAGATGCAAATGGTGGGTATTCATCCTTTCTGATGACTGACATCTTGGCTCCTTCCACAGTTTGGCTAACGTGGACATTGCTGCTATGAACATTGGGGTGCATGTACCCCTTCTTTTCACTACATCTGTATCTTTGGGATAAATACCTCACAGTGCAATTGCTGGGTGGTAAGGTAGCTTATTTTTAACTTTTTGAAGAACCTCCATATTGTTTTCCAGAGTGGCTGTACCAGCTTACATTTCCACCAACAGTGTAAGAGGGTTCCCCTTTCTCCACATCCTCACCAACATTTGTTGTTTCCTGTCTGGTTCATTTTTGCCGTTCTAACTGGTGTGAGGTGGTATCTCAATGTGGTTTTGATTTGAATTTCCCTGATGGCTAATAGTGTTGAACATTTTTTCATGTGTCTGTTAGCCATTTGGATGTCTTCTTTGGAGAAGTGTCTGTTCATGTCTTCTGCCCATTTATTGACTGGATTGTTTTATGGGTGTTGATTTTGAAAAGTTCTTTATAGATCTTAGATACCAGCCCTTTACATGTAATGTCATTTGCAAATATCTTCAACCATTCTGTGGGTTGCCTTTTAGTTTTGCTGATTGTTTCCTTTGCTGTGCAAAAGTTTTTTATCTTGATGAAGTCCCAAAAGTTCATTTTTGCTTTTGTTTCCCTTGCCTTTGGAGACCTCTCTTGAAAGAAGTTGCTGTGGCTGATGTTGAAGAGGTTACTGCCTATGTTCTCCTCTAGGATTTTGATGGATTCCTGTCTCACATTGAGGTCTTTCATCCATTTAGAGTTTATCTTTGTGTATGGTGTAAGAGAATAGTCGAGTTTCATTCTTCTGTATGTAGCTGTCCAATTTTCCCAGCACCATTTATTGATGAGACTGTCTTTTTCCCACTGGATATTCTTGCCTGCTTTGTCAAAGATTATTTGGCCATAGAATTGAGGGTCCATTTCTGAGGTCTCTATTCTGTTCCATTGATCTATGTGTCTGTATTTGTGCCAGTACTGTAATGTCTTGATGAGTACAGCTTTGTAATATAGCTTGAAGTCCAGAATTGTGATGCCTCCAGCTTTGGTTTTCTTTTTCAACATTCCTTTGGCTATTTGGGATCTTTGTGGTTCCATAGGAATTTTAGGATTGTTTGTTACAGCTTTGTGAAAAATGCTAATGGTATTTTGATAGGGATTGCATTGAATGTGTCGATTGCTTTGGGTAACACAGATATTTTCACAATGTTTATTCTTCCAATCCAAGAGTATGGACTGTTTTTCTATTTCTTTGTGTCTTCCTCAATTTCTTTCATAAGTGTTCTATAGTTTTCAGGGGTCCTTTATCTCTTCCATTATGTTTATTCCTAGGTGTCTTATGGTCTTGGGTGCAACTGTAAATGGGATTGATACCTTGATTTCTCTTTCTTCTGCCTCATTGTTAGTGCATAGAAATGCAACTGACTTCTGTGTATTGATTTTATATCCTGCAACTTTGCTGAATTCCTGTACCAATTCCAGCAATTTTTTTGATGGAGCCCTTTGGGTTTTCTACATAGAGTGTCATATCATCTGTGAAGAGTGAAAGTTTGACTTCTTCTTTCCCAGTTTGGATGTCTTTTATTTCTTTTTGTTGTCTGATTACTGAGGTTAAGACTTCCAGTACTATGTTAAACAATAGTGGTGAGAGTGGACTTCCCTATCATGTTCCTGAAACACTCTCAGTTTTTCCCCATTGAGGATGATATTCACTGTGTATCTTTCATATATGTCTTTTATGATATTGAGGTATGTTTCCTCTATTCCTACGTGGTGGAGGGTTTTTATCAAGAAAGAATGCTATATTTTGTCAAATGCTTTTTCTGCATCTACTGAGAGGATCATATGTTCTTCTCCTTTTATTAACGTGGTATATCACATTGATTTGTGGATGTTGAACCACCCTTGCAGCTGAGGAATAAATCCCACTTGGTCACAGTGAATAGTCCTTTTCATGTACCATTGGATCTATTAGGTAGTATCTTAGTGAGAATTTTTGCACCCGTATTCATCAGGGATATTGGTCTGTAATTTTTTTAGTGAGATCTTTGTCTGGCTTTGGAATCAAGATAATGCTAGCCTCATAGAAGGAGTTTGGAAGTTTTCCTTCCATATCTTTTTTTTTTTTTTGGAATAGTTTCAAAAGAATAGGTATTGATTCTTCTTCAAATGTTGGTAGAATTCCCCTGGAAAGCCATCTGGCCCTGGACTCTTGTTTTTTGGGAGATTTTTGATTACTGCTCCAATTTCTTTGCTGGTTATGGGTCTGTTCAGGTTTTCTATTTCTTCCTGTTTCAGTTTTGGTGGTTTATATGTTTCTAGGAATGCATCCAGTTTTCCAGATTGCCTAATTTGTTGGCATATAATTGCTCATACTATTCTCTTACAATTGATTTTTTGGTGTTGGTTGTGATCTTTCTCTTTCATTCATGATTTTATTAATTTGGGTCCTTTCTCTTTTCTTTTTGATAAGTCTGGCTAGAGGGTTATCAATCTTATTAATTCTGTCAAAGAACCAGCTCCCAGTTTCATTGATCTGTTCTAGTGTGTTTTTTTGATTTCTATATCATTGATTTCTGCTCTAATCTTTATTATTTTTCTTTCCTGCTAGATTTGGGCTTTATTTGCTTTTCTTTTTCGAGTTCTTTTAGGTGTAAGGTTAGGTTGTGTATTTGAGACTTTGCTTGTTTCCTGAGGAAGGCCTATATTGCTATATGCTTCCCTCTTAGGGCTGCCTTTGCTATATTCCAAATATTTTGAACTGTTGTGTTTTCATTTTCATTTGCTTTCATGTATTTTTTTAATTCTTTAATTTCCTGGCTGACCCATTCATTCTTTAATAAGATGTTCTTTTACTTCCTTGTATTTTTGGTCCTTCCAAATTTCTTGTGGTTGACTTCAAGTTTCATAGCATTGTGGTAGGAAAATATGCATGGTACAATCTCAATCTTTTGGTACCAGTTGAGACCTGATTTGTGACCCAGTATGTGACCTATTCTGGAGAACGTTCCATGTGCACTTGAAAAGAATGTGTATTCTGCTGCTTTAGGATGGAATGCTCTGAATATATCTATGAAGTCCATCTGGTCCAGTGTGTCACTCAAAGCCTTTGTTTCCTTGTTGATCTTCTGCTTAGATGATCTTTCCATCGATGTAAGTGGGGCGTTAAAATCTCCTACTATTATTGCATTATTATGTATATATGTATTATTATTATGTGTTTCTTTAATTTTGTTATTAATATGTTTATATATTTGGCTGCTCCCAAGTTTGGGACATAAATATTTATAATTGTTAGATCTTCTTGTTGGATAGACCCCTTTATTATGATACAATGTCCTTCATATTTTATTGCAGTCTTTAGTTTAAAATCTAGTTTGCCTGATATAAGGATGTCTACTCCAGCTTTCTTTTGAGGTCCATTAGCATGATAAATGGTTCTCCATTTATCTTTGGGTCTAAAATGAGTCTCTTGTAATTAGCATATCAGGGGGTCTTTTTTTTTTTAATCCATTCTGATATCCTATGTCTCTTGATTAGAGCATTTAGTCCATTTACATTCAGAGTAATTATTGAAAATATGAAGTTAGTGCCATTGCATTACCTGTAAAGTTGTTGTTCCTGTAGATTGTGTCTGTCCCTTTCTGGTTTTTGTTACTTTTGGGGTCTCTCTCTGATCAAATGGTCCCCTTTAATATTTCTTGCAGAGCTGGTTTATTGTTCACGATTTTCTTTAGTTTTTTTTTTTTTTGTCCTGAAAACTACTGATCTCTCCTTTTATTCTGAATGACATTCTTTCTGGATAAAGCATTCTTGGCTGCATATTTTTCCCATTTAGCACATTGAATATGTCATGCCAGTCCTTTCTGTACTTCCCAGTCTCTGTGGACAGGTGTGCTGCCAGGTTTATCTGTCTACCCTTGTAGGTTAAGGACCTCTTGTCCCGAGCTGCTTTCAGGATTTTCTCTTTATCTTTGTAATTTGCAAGCTTCACTATAATATGTCCAGGTGTTGATCTATTTTTGTTCATTTTGGGGGTGTTTTCTGTGCCTCCTGGACTTGAATTCTTGTTCCTTCCTAATTAGGGAATTTCTCAGCTATAATTTGTTTAGATAAACCTTCTGCCCCATTTATTCTGCTCCTTATCTTCTGGGACTCCTATAACACAGATATTATTTCACTTTATGGAATCACTGAATTTCCTCAGTCTACCTTTGTTATCTAATAGGTTTCTTCCCCTTTTCTTTTCAACTTCTTTATTTTCCATCATTTTTTTCTTCTATATCACTGATTCACTCTTCTGCTTTGTTCATTTCATTTTTATGGTCTCCACTCGGGACTGCATCTCAATAATAGCATTTTTTAATTTTGGCCGGACTAGATTTTAGTTCTTTTATCTGTACAGTAAGGGATTCTCTAGTGTCTTCTATGCTTTTTTCAAGCCCAGCTAGTATATTTATAATCATTGTTTTAAATTCTAGTTCAGTCATCTTACTTATATCTGTATTAATTAAATCCCTGACAGTGAGTACTACTTCCTAGTCTTTCTTTTGGGGTGAGTTTCTACATCTCACCATTTTGTTCAGAAAAGAAAGGAAGAAAGAAAAAGAAAAACAACAACAACAACAACAACAACTTCAGGAAGTGTTTCTAATGTATGCTGTGTACACTCTGCTCTTGCATTTTGACTGCTCTTTTGCACTGGTCCATCCTCTACAGAGTTCCTCCTTGCTCATAGAGGGGAGTGTTTGGACCTTTAATTAGGTGTGCTTTGATTTGTTTTTTACAATAAGTCTGGAAAAGAAAAAAGGAAAAAGGAAAAACCCTGATTCAGGATAAAAAGAAAAGGAACAAAAATGCAAAGAAACAAACAAAAAATTATAAGCCTGATTGCAAAGAATAGGAAAGAAAGAAAAAAGAATAAGGAAAGGAAAAAAAGAAAAGAAAAAAGAGAGAGAGAACAAAAGAAGCCTGCTTTGAAAAATAAGAGAAGGAAACAAACCAAGAAACCAACAAGTGAACAAAAAATTATAAGCGTGATACAAAAAAAAAGAGAAAGATAAAAAAAGAAAAATATATAAAATAAAAGATTAAAGAATAAGAAATAGAAAAAATTAAACATTTGAAAATTTGAAAACTTAAGAAAAGAAAAGAAAATGAAGCAAGCCTGGTACTACTTCCACCAGAAGCTGACATTTTGGAACATTCTTTAATCAGCAGACCTGGTACATTCAGGGGGCATGTTTTGGTCTTCTGAGGGAGAGGCCTGCTAGTCTGGCTCACAAGCTGACTTGTGCAGGGGCCAGGGTTTAGAGTAGGGGACTCCAGCCTCCACTGGAGGCATTGTGTTTCTCTCTGAAGTCAGATGTGATGGTGGGTGGGTGGGGAGGGGTGGTGGAGGAGGAAAAATATGGCATCACCCTGCCCTCTTCTCCTTGGGGAGTGTAACTCTTGGCCACCGCTGTTTAGGAGGTCCTCTCAGAATTGTGAACAATCTCCTATGTCCTGGGCTTTCTCAGTTCCCTGCCCTTAACCTGTCTGTTCCCGGCTGTCAGCATGCCTGGAGCCACAGATCTCCTATATTTTATCTCTGGCTGGTGACTGGGATTCAAAACTCCAAGTTCTAAAGGATCTGGCAAGGTTAAGACCCACTCCTCTCTGCTGGAGGTGAGATTCCCAGCATTCCCAGCACAGTCCTCTCCCTGAAAAGCAGTCACAGTTTGCACATGAAGTCTAGAGTTTATTGTAATGCTCAGTGAAAAGCTGGAACCAGGTTATTGGCCATCTGTGTGCAACTCAGTCCCCTAGTCTGTTCTGTCTCAGAAAAGCACTTGTACAGAGGCTCTATTGCAGCAGACAGTGAGAAGCAGTGGCCAGGCTATCTGCAGTCTGCCCTTGTCTCTGCTCTTTGCTCAGTTCTGTCCCAGAAAAGCAGTTGCATGGTGTGAACCACAGAGGTTTAAGTCTATTGTAGTTCACAGTGAAACGCTGTTAAGAAGTTTTCTGCCCTCTGTGCACACCTCTGACACTGCTTCTGATCTCTGCTCAATGGCTTCCAGCTGGCCTTTTGTCCTTGGAGAGACAAAATTCGCTCTTCCAAATGTACTCCAGGAAGGGGAGTGATCTCTCCCAGAGGGACCCAGGGGATCTCTTCATGGAGACTTATTGTGATCCCTACCCACTGTGCTCTCTCCTGCTCTCTTCCTCTCCCTGACTTTACTCCATGAAAAGCATTCCCTTCCCCTTTATAGCCCCATCACTTTCTTCTTCCCCAATTCATGGCTCCAAACTGTGCAGTTTGTTTTCTTAATCCTCCGATTGTGTTCCTAGTTGTTCACAATAGTTGGATATTGATCTAGCTGTGTTTGAGGGATGAGGCAAGCTCAGGGTCCCCCTACTATTCTTCCATCTTAACTCCACCCCCAGACTCCTACTTTAAAAGTGTTGAGTTTTTTTCTAACACCAAAAAGATTTTTAGCTGAACTAGAAATAATCCAGAATCTTCATTTGGTCATTATATTACATTGAACAAATGACTATGAATTCTTCCCTACATGCAGCTATATCATTGAAACATGACCTTAAACAGTCTCCTATCAAGAGAGTCTGTTTTCTAACCATTAAATCTGGACTTGTCATGTGACTTGCCTTGGACAATGAGATTTTAGTAAATACGATATATGCTAAAGCTTGAAAAGTGCCTGTGCATTGGAGCTTATTCCTTTGCTGCTTCTGGAACTCCGAGACTGATATGTGAGTAAGCCCAAGCTAGCCTCTTGAACAATGACAGACATATGGTCCAATCCTTCAGCCCTCAGACATGAAGCTGACAGTCATATGATAATGCCATACTGGATCACTTTGAGATCATGCTAGATCTCAATCTTCTAGCTGACCACAGATGCATGAATGAGCCTGGTCAAGATAAATAAAAGAACCACTCAGCTAAATCTAGCTAAAATTGCAAATCTACAGAGTTGTGTTCTAAATAAATACTTACACCAAGTGACTAAGTTTTGTGGTGCTTGTTATGCAGCAATGGATAACTGATACAAGGGTATCCAGTACACACTGTAGATGTCACCTTGATGGACATCTGTCCTCAACAACTATGCTGAAACATGCGTGGGTTGATGTATATATCTTTCCAGATGAGAAGTAACAAGGAAAGCATGGAGAATGGGAGATACTGAAGGGGCCATCACTAGAAAATAAAAAAATGAAAATCTAATCTTCCAAAGACTCTATTCTGGAAGTGATAACAGAGTTCAGAAAGGCCAGAGGACAGACAGCCTAACAGGTTAACAAGGTTTTGAGTTTATTTACCTTAAATATTGCCCACAAACCTTCCTTAAAACTATTACTGAGGAGGTGGTATTATCCTCTCCTGTTCTTGGTTGGAGCCAGAGGATTGTGTTTGAAGCACCTAACATAAGGTGGGATCAGCAAGCATGGCACTTGGGAGTTGGGTTCTTCTTGGCAAGAGTAATCAGCTAGAGCAGAGATGTGGTCCTTGCCTCTGGTTCTTCAGTCAAACATTACAGCATCCATGCTCTCTTCACCCCAAACAGGAAGAATTTGTACATTAATTTCTTGTGATCAAGGGCGGGGAGTTTCTGGGGAGCTGTTTTCCTCAGGCTCAGCTATGGTCTGAACCTGTGTTTCAGTGTCAGCATCTGCTCATAGATTGGCTCAGCAGTTTGTTTCATAAATTGATCACTGGTAAGGAATTCAGAATTCAGTTTCTGGTGAAAAAACTAGGACACAGGCACCAAGGGACCACATTTGCAAGCAGCCTGGGTTTTCCTGGATTCTTTTCCATTAACAAGATGGGCTCTTTGATTCAGCAGAACTAGCTTAGTGGCAGCTACTAAATGATCAACATGCTATTGCTATTATCCAGACCTTTGGCATCTGGCAGCTTAAGACAATATTTCAAATGCTTGTGCAACATTTTATCCCTTCTCTGGTGTTATTTAATTTGTGTTAAGCCATTAGCAACTTCACCATTCAGTCTACTGTGCATTGTCCTTAGAGATGAACTTTCTTCATTTCCCATGCTTCTCAACAACATGAGGGCCATATTTCTGATGGGCAGAGGTAGGGTGTTCAGCAAAAAAGCTGATGGTTCCATCTCCAGCCTGGACAATGGGTATGACCCCTTCCCTTGTCTTTCTTCTGGTAGGTCCCTCTTTACATTGCATTGATTTCTTTTTGGTGCCTCACCCAACCTTGGGCTTGCAGGACTAACAGAGGAAACAAGCATGAAGCACAGGCTATGTGTCCAATTGTTAATAATCCAGAGGAGATTTGCAGCAAAAGGATCAGGTTGCAGTGACTTGGAGAGAAGCTTCCATTTCTCCTGAAGAACAGTGATGAACTATTTTTTTTCTTTAGATTAAATTGAGAGTAAGTGTTGTGGGTGCACTGGCAATGTCTCAACAGATATGCACAAGGCTCATACTGAGGACATGGACAGCTGAGAATGACTCTGCACTCATCTTAACACATTTAATGATGATATCAGAGGCCCAGACTTAAAAATATCCTTATGGACTTGCATAGTGTGAATAATATAAAGGCGAGCTTCTAAAAAAATCGCTATTTGTCTGCCCACTTTGGACAAATTTGATTGAAATTATGTCCCAAATGGACCTGAATTCTGCCCTCATCAGGCATTAAACAATCAGGAGCACATACCACATACTGTGATCTGTGCCATGAATACTAATAATGTTACAAAAACAAATCATTACTGACATTATTGAGCAACTCTTGTGAATCACACATTGTTCTAAGCACTTGGCATTTGTCAGCTTATTTAATCCTTACAACTTTAGTTTTCATTATCATCTCCACTTCACAGATGAGCAAATTCAGAGACAGATAGGTTAAAAGCTCTTTGCCAAAGTTACAAGTTAATAAGCCATGGAGTCAGGACTTGTACTGTGCAGCCTGATTCTGGGGTTCAGCTAATGATAGGAGAACATAAGTTCATCTCTTCACTCATTTTCTCTTGAATCCCTTCCATTCAGGCTTCAGTCCACCTTCCCACAGAGACTGTTCTTGTCAAGGTCAATGTGATGTTCATGCTGTTAAACCCAAGGGTTTGTTCTCAGTCCTCATGTTACTTGACTCATCAGCAGCATCAGACACAGTTGATTATTGAACTACCGTTCTCACTTGGCTCCAAGCACACCATATTCTGCTGGAGTTACTTCCCTCTCTTTGATCTCTATTCATTTGTTTCTCTTGTTTCTTCTCATTCTCAGCTTCTGAGCTTGGCTTGCAGGGGCTCACTGCCTGGACCTCTTTTCCTTCTTTCACTCCCATGGTGGTCTCACCTAGTCTCATGCCTTCAAAAGCATCTCTGCAGTGATGATTTCAATTTCTTTGAGTTTTAACTCCTTAACTCCAGACATTGAACTGCTTATTCAATATTTCCATTTGTGTGTGTAGTGGAATATTTCCAGTGTGACATGTCCAAAACAGAGCCTTGCTTCCCCTGCCCCTCCACCAACTTATTCTTTCTGTGGCCTTCTTCATTTTTGTTAAAGGCAACTCTGTCCTTCTGGTTGTTTGGGCTAAGGCATTTGGAGTCACCTCTCTTCCACTACATGTTCACTACAGCATTGTACACATTGGCCAAGATATGGAAACAACCTAAATGTTCACTGATGGGTGAACAGGTAATGAAAATGTGACACCCACCCCCCCACACACACATGCACACTGAAATATTATTCTACTTTAACAAAGGAGGCCCTACAATTTGTGACGACATGAATAAATCTGGAGGACATTATGTTAAGTGAAATAAGCCATATACAAAAAGAAAAATACTGCATGATCTCATTTATACATGGAATCTAAAAACATCAAATTCATAGAAGCAAAGAATGGTGGTTATTGGGGGTTGGGTCAAAGGATACAAAGCTCCAGGTATATAAGTACTATAGATCTAATGTACAACCCAATGACTATAGTTATTAATACTGCATCATATGCTGGAAATTTAGTAAGAAAGTAGATCTCATCACACACACAAATGGTAACTATGTGAGGTGGTGGATATAATAATTAGCTTGACTAGTAATCACTACCCTATTTATGTATATCAAGTCATCATCTTGTATAACTTAAACATAAAAACAAACCTCTTACAGTTGTCTTCAGAGTTTCTCTTTGCCTCTTTGCCTCTCCCTACGTACTTGTCTCCAACCTCCTCCTCATTCCCTCCCTCTCCGCCGCATCACCTCCTTCTCACTGTCCCCCAGTCAGGCCTGGATCCAGCCTCAGGGTCTTTGTACTTGCCATTCCCTCTTCATGGAATTCTATTCCCCCAGATATTCCCAGATACTCACAGGCCCTCTTTTAACTCCCTCTAATCTCCCCTCAGTTAACACCTTCTCAGTTGGTTCCCTATCCTGTACTTCCTTATTGCATCAGTTGGTTCCTTGTCTTTTGCTTCCTTACTCCACATGGCAGCCCCACTCCTAGGATATCCACACTTCCTCCTGCTTTCCTTTATCCACATCAGTTATCACTACCTAGCAACATACTGAATATTCTTACTGATCTTGTTTATTTGCAGCCTCTCCCTGATAGAATGTGAACTTCATGAAGGCTTTCCGTGCTATACCCTGGCACCTAGAACACTGTTATGCACACAGTAGAAACTTAATAATGAATGCATGATTAAATGAAATAAATAAAAGCAGTTTATTGGGTGCTTACAGCATGCAGGCACCACTCACCTTCAAAAGCCTAATTCCTGACCTTCCATCAGTGGCTGCATGACTTGCCTGGAGTGTACATCTGCTTCTTCTTGATGAGTATACAAGGCTGACCTCTATACAGAGGACTTGAAATGTTGCTAGTTCAGCTGAAGAGCTGATTTTTAATTTGGTTCAATTTTAATTAACTTAAATTTAAATAAACATGTGTGGCTGCTGGTTGTTACATTGAATAGTGCAGGTCAGGATTACTACTTATCAACAAAGCCCTTTATTTCCTGTTATTTTTGTGCCAAGATTTCTTCTAAAAAGAGATGTCCTTACTGTCAGGTAAAGTGGGTTCTTCCCTCAACTAAGGGAACTGCATCATGCCCTGTGGCAACATCATTGAAAGATATATGCTCATTCTATTTCTTCTGCATTTTTCCCCTGTCATTTTGTCCAAGATCTCATTTGTTTTCAAATAGTAACAGTCTAGTAGAATTCTGATCATCCTTTGTCTTTGATTCCTTCTCTGATTGTGTGTAATGGTGAAAGTTCCATAGCAGTGGGGGAAATGGCATAAATAGACACAAACAGTCATGCTTGGTGGGTGCCTAAGGCATCACTGATTCTCAGTGCAGGGAAGTCACAGATAGTGTCCATCAGGAACCAGTGAGCTCCTTCCTCCAAGGGCCTGAGAACTTTCATTTAAACACCATCATCCTGTCCTCTCACAGGTAGGCAAGTGAGATGATCCTGGATTGACAAAAGGGCATCCTCCTGATTTTAATTCTGAGGTATTAGTTGTGATGTGTCTTTGGGGGCTAACTCTTTTTGTCACACTTGCTTGGAAGTGAGTCAACAGGGGATAAAATCATTGCACAACCACGGTGTTGCACTGCAAATTTTGAACAGCTTTGTCAGGGTCTCGGCTCCTAGGGTCTACCTCTGTTGAGGCTTACAGTGAAAGGGGAGGATATGCCCATATATTTCATGTGAAACCTCTTAGCCTATGAATGGAAGTGTTACAATTTGGTGGGGGCTCCTGTAGTATTAACAGCTATCCAGAGTCCCCTGAAGCTGCTGATTTGTCCCTGATTGTCATCATTTGTCTTGGTTTGCCCTCTAATTCTTTAAGGGGTTAACAAGAGAAAAATAAAGCCAATTTCAGACTTAATGATCTTTCTTCTCTCAAGGGTCCCCACATGGCCTAACAATTGTGGAGAGGGACTGAGTCAATTGTGGCCCTCAGAGTTTATAGAGAGTTGCTATTTTCTTAATCATTCAGAACATGCCTTAGAAGGTGAATCATGGATTATCTCTCAACACACACCTGATGACTACTTTCTATATGCAAGAACCTATACCACTGGCATGTTCTGCCAGTGAAGGACACAATGCTGCCTAAGGCAAGGCTGGTGATGTGTTGCTTTATGCATAATCTGTGTGAGCAGAATAATTAGAAAAATCTATGTTGAGTGCACAGGACAAATGGGATAATGGCAAACTTTCTGTCACTCCTCACTGACTCTCTTGTTACTATAATCTGAGCTCTACTAACTCCTCTACTATTTCATTGGTAGAGTGAGGTGAACTTTTATAGCAAATTAAATACAGCCATTGATCAAGCTCCAAGGGACTTGGGAAGATCTTCAGCCCAACCAGCCCAAACCCACCTCCCCAATGCAGACATGCTTGCTTGCACTTCTGTGTCATTCTGAAATCCCACCCACAAAGTGACCCTGGGGGAGAAGGTCTACCCTGTGAGCAAACTGCCTTGTATCCATTCCAGAACAGGTACACCAATGGACCAAGTCCCACATCTATCCAGAATTTCCTCCTTCTACTGGAACAGCTGCTTTTCTGTGGGCCCAGATCACACTGCTGGTCAGCCCTATGATGCACCATTGCAAGAAAGAGTTGTACAAACTGAAAAGAAGGCTCCACTTCCAGAGAAAAATGTACAAGTATATCATGGTACCCCAATAGGCACAGACATCTGAAAATGCTGGAAGTCATTCTGAGGGAGGAAACATTGACTTGACTTTGGGAGACTTATTTATATGCATCTGCCTTTGCTGTCCTGAGGTTTGTAGTCTGGAAAAATGATATGCACATACTATCTGTGTACTGATAAAACAGGGTAGAAAATCTCATGATAGTGGTCCAAGCAGTGCTTTGGGTACTAAAAAGTGAGGGGTTGTTTTGGCTGGTGTAGTCAGGTAGGCCTTTGGGGGCTAGGACTGAGAAGGCAGGGAAAAGCTGCAGAGAGAGGGATGGGGAGGAGCACATGTGGACTGGAGCTCTTGGGGTATGGGTAGAAGTGAGAACAAGGCAGCATATTGACTGTTACAAGTCATGTATCCCTTGAATGATAGTCATGTGGGTCTGGGCCCAATTGAGAAGGCATTAGAAACAGTTGATGATTTGGGGAAAGAAAGATACCTCATTGAGGTCGAAATCTAAGAAGATTCACCTTGTTGGTGAAGTGGGGAGAAGGAGTGAAGAAGACCAGAGTCAACCTTCCCACCCCCACACAGAAGGATAAGGCTCACTTGTAATGGCAGGAGTAGAAATGGAGGGTCACTGCCAGAGGGGTTTCTGGGAGGGGGAATGGAGGCAGGTCCAAAGTGACACAGGATTCAGGCTCTGCCAGGTCAAAGGTTTTGGGGATGATGGCTACACTTGCTTTATATTCTATGATCCAATAACTAGCTCTCCAGGGTGGACACAGGAAAACCTACCAGCCACCAGGCCAGGTCCATGGCTTATCCCTGGTGAACCTGGCTCTGGTCTTTGTGAACTCTTTCTGCCAGGGCAACCATTCCACATGCCCCTCATCCCTTACCCCCTGCTTGCCTGCCTTTCTTACTCAGCAATGTTCTTTCCCTTCAGACACTAGCACATCCATCGTCCCTCCTGTCTACCATGACATGCTATCCCTGTGGTGTACTCAGTCCTGAACTTCCACTCAACTTTGACTCTCCTTCTTATGACTTCTTTGAATGGACTCCTTCTTCATTCTAAAAGACACTGTGAGACATCAACTATCCTCTGAACAAGTCTGTACTTGACCCCACTGCCTTCTATATTTCCCATGATGTCAGAGGGAGACTGAAACCTTTGGAGAGGACCTCACGAAGGGACCACTGGCAATGCCACTTAGTTCCAGGTGGTGCCCTCAAGGAAGGGGGGCATACACTCTTAGCTCAGGAAAAGTGATCCCTTGTTCTGTTTACTGCTATTTATTATTGTTACTGTATTTATTCTTTTTCCCCATACTTCTTAGGATAATATTTTTCTTTTTTTAAGATTTATTTATTTACTTGAGAGAGAGAGAGAGAGCAAGCCAGGGGAGGGGCAGAAGGTGAGAGACAGTGAGTCTCAAGCAGACTCTTGCTGAGTATGGAGGCTGATGCAGGTCTCAGTCCCACAACACTGAGAACAGGACCTGAGCAGAAATCAAGAGTCAGATGCTTAACTCACTCAGCCACCCAGGTGCCCCAGAATAATATGTTTTCTAAGGTAACATAATATCATTCAGTTTACTGCATGTTCTTAAATCTTAATAAGAAAATTACATGGAAAGTGGATTTGAGGATTTGCCCAGCTGTGTCGACTATGTCCTAATAGACTTTCAACCTGAGCCTTCATTTCATACTGTAAATCACAGAGTTCCTGCATCCTTTTCCGAAATATTTCAGAGCTGCCACTGGGTAACTTTCTAGCATAGCATCAATTTCCTCAGTGTCAAGTGTTGATTTATCCGTAAATTGAATCCTTAATCTCCCTCAAGGACATATGTGAAATTTCTTTACTTTGGAACTACTAGCTTGATTTTTGTCAATGATGATTTGATCCTATCAAATCTCTGACCCTTTCAGGTAAGTCCTGGACCAAGCCAAGAACGCAGAAAGGTGTGTTTCCTGTGTTCCTCTAACATTCTGTGTTGATCACTCTGTTAGGGCACTGTTGCCACCTAGCTGGTTGTCCACACATGTTGGTTGGTGAAATGAAACTTGCACTTTTTGTCCTATGTGTCTGCTCAGAAAGTATACATTTTGGAAAGAGTTCTTATTCAACTATATGCTTTTTTTTTTTCTCTCAAAGGCAAGAGTTTTAGTTTCTGCTCCATTCAGTGGCATTTTGTCCAGACTAGTGGTCCTGTGGGTTAGTAGAGAACCCATCAAGGTTATATAAGAACATAAAACTTTATTTGTATTTTTAAAAATCTAAACATAACAAAGGAACTAATCTTTAGTACTACTTTAACCATGGACTGACTCAGACTCCCTCATTTGGTTTACATGTTAGTTGGTTGTTGGGAGGTCACCTGTCAGGTAAGGGACTCAAGACTTCCTGAGGGCAGAGTGGGACACAAGGAACAGCTCAGCGGGATGGAATACACAGTGTGATGTGCATGAGTGTGTGTGCACTTGTATGTGTGTGTGGATGATGTATGACATGTGTGTATGTATGATCTGTGCTGTGTGTGTGTGTGTGTGTGTGTGTGTGTGTGTGTGTGTGTGTGTGTGTGTGTGTGTGTGAATGAACATATGTCTGTGTTGGGGGCAATATGAGGGGAGGCGATGATTTATACAAGAAAGTTTGGTTGGGGCATGATGTAAAATTTAGTATGTCTTGCTAAATGATTTGGGTTTTATATAGAAAAGGGCAAAAATTGGATCAGATTGACATTTTCTGACATTGTAGCATAATTATGGGGAGAAGAGTGGAAGAGTATGATGGATATTGGGAGGCTGGTTAGCCGTGTGTGATGTGGACTGAAGAATGACTATAGAGGTTTTGATGCAGTGGGAGAAATGGTAACCCACTATGGATTGATGCAGAAATGGCTTTGATTTTTCATGTTCCCTTATATCCTTAAACCAGTTGCCTTGGTTTGACCATGTCAATTGCTTTGGCCAATGGGACAATACCAAATATAATGTGACTTGAAAATGATGTATATTGGGGCTTGCTTTCTTTTGCTGTTCTTTGAACTCCTGTCATTTCCACCACATGAAGAAGCTAGGTCAGCCTGTTGAACAAAGAGACACAATATGGCTCTGTCACCCCCAATGGCCAATAGCTACCCAGCTTCCAGAGGCAGAGCAGCCTAGTTGACTGGCAGCAGACCTCAGATGCATAAGTGGTGTCGATCAAAGCTGGCGGAAGAACACTGGGGAGCATATGCCCTTTCTTTTCACTATATCTGTGTCTTTGGGGTAAATACCTAGTAGTGAAATTGCTGGGTTGTAGGGTATCTCTATTTTTAAAGTCCTGAGGAACCTCTATACTGTTTTCCAGAATGGCTGCACCAGCTTGCATTCCCACCAACAGTGTAAGAGCGTTTCCCTTTCTCCTCATCCTCTCCAACATCTGTTGTTTCCTGTCTTTTTTTTTAAAGATTTTATTTATTTTACAGAGAAATAGAGAGAGAGCACAAGTAGGCAGAGCAGCAGGCAGAGGGAGAGGGAGAAGCAGGCTTTCTGCGGAGAAGGGAGCCCAATGCAGGGCTCAATCCCAGCACCCTGGGATGATGACCTGAGCCAAAGGTAGAAGCTTAACTGACTTAACCACCCATGTGCCACTGTTATTTCCTGTTTTGTTATTTTTATCATTATAACTGGTGTAAGGTGGTATCTCAATGTGGTTTTGATTTTAATTTCCCTGATGGCTAATGATGATGAACATTTTTTCGTGTGTCTGTTAGCCATTTGTATGTCTTCTTTGGAGAAGTGTCTGTTCATGTCTTCTGCCCATTCCTTGACTGGATTATTTGTTTTTTGGGTGTTGAGTTTGAGAAGTTCTTTATAGATCTTGGATACCAGCCTTTTATCTGTAATGTCATTTGCAAATATCTTCAACCATTCCATGGGTTGCCTCTTAGTTTTGTTGACTGTTTCTTGCAGAAAGCTTCCTGGAGAAGCTTTTTATCTTGATGAAGTCCCAGGAGGTGAGATGTTCTCCAACAGATGAATGGATAAAGAAGATGTGATTCATATATACAATGGAATACTACTCAGTATTCAGAAAGGATGAATACCTACCATTTGCATTGACATGGATGGAACTGGAGGGGATTATGCTAAATGAAATAAGTCAAGCAGGGAAAGACAATTATCATATGGTTTCACTCACATGTGGAATATAAAGACTAACACAGAGAATCATAGGGGAAGGGAGGGAAAACTGAATGGGAAGAAATCAGAGAGGGAGACAACCGTGAGAGACTCTGGACTCTGGGAAACAAACTGAGGTTTACAGCAGGGAGGGTGTGGGGGAATGGGGTAACCAGGTGATGGGTATTAAGGAAGGCACATGTTGTGATGAGCACTGGGTGTTATATGCAACTAATGAATCATTGAACACTACATCAAAAACTAGTAATGTACTATATGTTGGCTAATTGAACATTAAAAAAAAAAAGGCTGGTGGAAGAATTACTCAGCTGAACCCAGCCCAAATTGCCAGCTCATAGAATGTTGAGCCAAAAAAGAAAAAGGCTATTGTTTTAAGTCACTACATTTTGGAGTGCCTGGATGGCTCAGTCAGTTAAGTATCCAACTCCTGATTTCAGCTCAGGTCATGACCTCAGGGTCTTGAGATTGAGGCCCATGTTGGGCTCCATGCTCAGCATGGTCTGTTTGTCCCTCTCTCTCTGCTCCTCCCAGTTGCTTGTGCTCTTGCTCTCTCTCTCTCTCTCTCAATAAATGAATAAATAATCTTTAAGCCACTAAATTTGGGGGCAGCTTGGGATTCAGCAAAAGCTAGCTGATAAACCAATGAACAAGAAACACTAGAAGCAAGGCTAATGATTTCTGGCTGTGTTCATAGGCTGATACCATAGGGTATCAGGGGAACACTCAGAAGTTATTCATGGAAAACCCCTGTGCTCTTGGATCTGGGCCTCCTGAGGTCACTGGGGCCACCGCTGACACCCAGGAGTGAGAGGGAAGACCTCAGACTTTAGCCTCATGGACCAGTGGTGGGGATTTTGGATGGGGCATACCTCACTGAGTTGGACCTCAGGGCCTCAGTCAGCAGGTGAGCTGGAAGCTTGCTGTTGCGGTGGGGCTGAGATAGATGTGCCATGTGTCCAGCACTTTGATGTGGTTCTTCATCTGCAGGGTCGCTGTTCTCTTCAGTGGGTAGAATCTACAGACACAGCACACAGTGGAGAGCTAGCTGTAACACCCTGTCAGAGGCCCAGCAATGTCGTCTACAAAATGCCAAATGTGGATATTCAGATCATCAGAATTTCTCCTTTTATTGAACTCCATCTAGTAAGTTAGGGGGGAAAAAACCCAGAACTGACAACTGTAGGGTTGAAGACCCTAGTATGTCACAATCATTACAACCTATGGCATAAGTTTTGAGCAGAGAAGCAGAGAAGCAGAACACTGTGAGTGATAAGGACCAGCGGCCATTGTAGGGATCACACCTCATGCAGTTGTGGGAGCTGGGGGACATCTGTGGAAGGCCATTCTATTGTGTCTGGTGATAGGAAGCTGGGAGTGGAGCCAAATAGCTAGATGTGAAGTGGGAAAGAACAAAGAGAAATTGGAACCCATATCTGTCTCACTGCCTCCAGCCTGGACAATAGGAGCAATCTGGGGAAGCTTGTGCTCTCAGCCACAGAGCTGCACATGTGCGTGGCTCAGATTCAGAGAAGCTGAAGCAAGAAGTCAAGTGAGAGCTGGAGGGTGGGGTGGGTTGTGGTCCAGCCGTGCATGGTGCCCAAGCACATAGGTGGCAATGGAAGCAGGCAGAATCTGGGCCTGGGCTCTGCACTGGCCTTTTCAGTGAAAAGACTGCTTCTACCCTTTGGCCTTCCAGATCGTGTGCATATGGTCTCAGGGCCAGTGCTGATGTAGAATCAGACAGGGCAGGGCTTTCTTCCTTCCTGTGTCTACTATGATACTCTGGCTGGCCAGCCACTGCAGGGGGGCTGGGGGTGTGATGGCAGTCTTTTTCTCACCCCTGGGGTGACAAAGGAGCCAAATTTGAGTTGATTCTATATAGGAAGAGGGAAGTGGCTGGGATGGTCCTTATTGTCAAATTTATCCTAGTTTTCTTAAAGGTAGGGAGTCACGTTCAGCCTAAATTTCTGATGAATCCAGGAGGTTTGGTGTAGGGCTCTGGTTTTTTGAAACCTCATTAGTAAAGACTTAGGAAATCTCCTGATTGAGCTGTTGGTGGTCCCAGGAATGGAGTGGGGGAAGACCCTAGGGATACGCCCTGATCTCAGCCTTAATTATTTAGAACATTTCTCTTTCCTCTTATTAACCACTTACCACTCTGTCATTCAGATTTTGTCCAAACCTTTTTTGGGATACTTCTCAAAAATAAAGAAAGCACAACATTTATTACTTGCTGTGTAATTTACTTTGCATATTCACTTTGCTCCCATTCACATTTTACTTTACATACATTTGCACATTAGCATATGTATCTGGGAAACCAGTCCATGCTTGCTTTATCCTTGACTTTATCTTCTGGCATTGTGACAAAAGCATCCTTTTCTTTCTTTTCTTTTTTTTTTAATTTTTTAAATTTTAAAATTTTTAATTTTTTTATGTCATGTTAATCAACATACATTACATCATTAGTTTTTGATGTAGTGTTCCATGATTCATTGTTTGTGTATAACACCCAGTGTTTTAACACCCATCACTAGGCTAACCCATCCCTCCACCCCCTCCCCTCTAGAACCCTCAGTTTCTCAGAGTCCATAGACTCTCATGGTTCATCTCCCCCTCCGAATCCCCCTCTTCATTTTTCCCTTCCTGCTATCTTTTTTTTTTTAACATGTAATGTATTATTTGTTTCAGAGGTACAGGTCTGTGATTCTGTGAATTGTGTAAGACTGTTGAAAAAACATCCTTTTCTGAGCACACATCCTCACCATTATTTTCAGATTCCCTGTCCCAGCCTCCGTCTGTGGAGTCCCTCCTCTTCGGTACTGTGTAAGGAAGCCCCCTAGCTGCAAGGGCCCAGTGGTGCCACTACTCTCCTACCCTCTTCTTGCTAGACTTGAGATAATACAGCTCCAGACCTCAGCTACATTTACCTCTCCAGCCCTGACCCAGGTGTCCCCCATCCAGGCCTTATCATTGGACCCTTCCTGGAAAGGCTCCTCCACCTCCCTCAAAAATAAAGGCATCACCTCCTCTAACATCCTTAGTTCTCACCTGCCTTCTGCTAGCTTTCTTTTCTACCTCTGCTGTCCTTCTGGCCCTTCAAGAATTACAGTGAATACACCAAGTTCACATGAATCATGAAGTTAAAGAATAGGATATTAATTTCTATTGATTTTCTGACATTTTTTTGTTGATGTGCCCACTTTTCCATGTCACTTTTGGTCTCTTGTCCTTATTTCCACCCCAAATACAAAAGTGCCTCCCAATGCCTTTATCTTAGCACTGTGACTTCTTCACATAGGACTCACCAGGGGATGGATGAACTAGCCTGTTGCCCAGACCCATCTCAAGCCTGGATCCTAAAGAGCTATGTCAGTCAACATCACAGCTGGGCTGTGGGTACTGGAGGTGGGATCCTCAGGGGTCCCCCTACAACCTTCTCACTATAGTGCTGAAGGACTGTTCTAAGCTATGAGTATTATTTCTTTGTGAAATTGTGGAAGGATGTTATGAATTGATGCTTTGATTAGGATTAGTTTGGGGGTTTAATTCATTTTCAGATTGTGAGCAGTTTGGAGTAAATAATCTGTGTTCCCTTCCAGCTAAAATTTCCCATAGTCCTATCTTCATAAAACCTATATATACAAAGATTCCAAAAATATATCCAGTAATGAATCTCACCTTCATTTACCATTGCCTTTCAGTCCCATCAAACAAAAATTCCTTAAAAAGAACCTTATTAAAGTCAGTACTCATTCCTCTGGATATTTTAGATAAGCAATTTAGTCCCTTCTCACTGGAGGAATAGAAGACCAAGCTTTCTGGGGTTTGATCATGTATGCTTTCTCTCTGAACCTTCCTGGATGACTTGTGATACTTGCTTAGAAGGAAAATACCATCCATCATTGTTCTACGCTCCCAACAGACTGTAAACTACCAGGGTGAGGTGCAAACCAAAGCTAGGGAAACTTTTTGTGCTTTATATGTCCTGCATTTTGCAAATTCCTCTAAATATATGGGGATGCTTGTTGTTGAGACAGTCAAAACCCCAAGGACTCCTTGTTTACTAAAAGCCCCTTAGATATTTTCTGCAACACTCCAAAATCCATCCACCTCATGGCTAGCACCTTGTTGCTTCTCCCTTGGAGGCACCACCAACTATTTCTTCTTGCCATGCTCATGCCACAGTCACTGAGTAGTACAGTGATGTTAAAATGCAGATCTGTTGCCTTGCTAATAACTTTAGAGTATGAGATCTCAGAATGTCATTTCATGAAATGGCTCATCTATTTCTTATGGGTTATTGCTTTTTAACCCAGATGATCTTGGGAGAAAAATCAGTTTCATTTAGATTCTAAACTCATGCAAAGGGCTGCAAAGCTTGCTGATTCAGGAGTCTGATTTATTTTACAAAATTAACATAATCACTAGAATCAAATCCATTCCCTTCCCAAGTATGGCAGCTAAAGTGACCTAATTATGATGGGGGAGCACAAGAAAGCTTCTCGTTCTCCAGTCCTCTATTTTGTTTTGATGCTTTTTATTACATGCGTGAAGCACAGCCATCTGGTTAGTCCTTTCCCTTTACTCCAGGACTGGCCCTAGTTCACCACCATCATTGGCTTTTATTTAACAGTAGATCTCCTGCTGAGTTTTTATATTGTGGTAAAGTACTCATAACATAAAATTTATCATCCCAACCATTTTTTAGTGTACAGTTCAGTGGCATTAAGTACATTCACATTATAATGCAATTCACCACCCTCTCAGTAATTTTTTTTATCTTCTGTATCTAGGAAACAATGTAACTGTATCTAGGAAACAATGTAATGTCTTATTTCCTCCCTCTCCCAGTCCCTGATAACCACTGTTATACTTTCTGTCTCTATGCATTAGATGACTCTAGATACCACATATAAGTGGAGTCATGCAGTATTTGTTCTTTTGTGACTGGCCTACTTCACTCAACATAATGTCCTCTGGTTTCATCCCTGTTGTAGCATGTATCAGAATTTCTGTCCTTTTTAAGGATGAATGGTAGTCCATTGTATGGAAATAACACATTTTGGATATTGTATTTTAATTTCCCTTCCTGTGTTTTCTGGGGACACCTTCCCATTAAGCACTTGTACCCTAGTCCTTAGCTTAGGATCTGCTTTAAGGGGAGTCCAAATCAGACATATTTAGATTTTTTTCCCTTTGAGGCATTTAGATTTCAACTTTATACAAAAAATAATAATAATAAAGACATGCTGCATCTGAAAGCATTCTTCTGAAAGAGCAGAAACAAGGATGTTTAGAGATAACCCAGGAAAAAAAAACAATATAAAGGTGTGCAGATTCCAGGTAAGTACAGGGGGAGATTCCATAGACTCAGCCAGGAGAAACAAGACTAGGAGGAGCCAGGCAAATGGGTCAGGGTCTTTGGTGGGCTGACTTCTGACATGAGGTCCATTCCCAGGACAAATTCCCACAGAGCCAAAAATCACTTAGGATGTTATCAGGGACCAAGTATCTGGTCAAAGGCAATGGCTTCCAAGATGGAAGAGGGGAGAAGCCTACTTCCAGTGATGAGTGAGAAAGGGATTTCTAATGTTTTCCCCTCTTATTTGGACCCTTGGTGAATGAGGACTTGGTCCTGGTCTGCGATGGCTATGGTTAGTTGGGACAGGGCCAAGGTGGCAGAGCCAGTCCAAACATTTCCAAGTCCCCTTCACATTATTCCTTTTAGTGGATTCCATATTTGGGTCTATAAATGTCAGCACTTGAGTGTGTGGTGTCTGTGTTTCCCTTTTCCTTCTCTGAGGCTTTCTGTGTAGCAGTCAACAGTCCTACCAACCATCTGTCCATCCCTTGACAAAGCAGCAGAGCTGCCACCAGGAAGGAAGTTCTTGCCCAGCAGTTCCACATTCATCCTTGACTTTGGCCTGCAGTTCTTCAGAGTTTTCCACTAAACACTGCCAGTTTATTCTAGTTCTTTCCTTAGTTAAATTATGAATTCTGTTTTTATCACAACTCCTTCTATTAAGCCTGCTCTCCCCAAGATGGGAGATTGAAGATGGGAGAGTGAAGGGACTGGGCAATATGGAGCCCTTCTGTGGTATTCTTTATAAGCTCAATGTGCAATAACACAGGTGAAAGTGCTCAGTGTTTTAGCAGTGTGGTGGCAGAAGTGAGGTTCACCTTGGATGACCAGAAGACAGGTGGACACAGGGCTGGAGGCAGCCCCTAGGGGCTGATTTTGTAACTCTGGGCCATCCTTCAGACAGGGTGCTTATCAGACAATCCCTTCTTGCTCTTTTCCCACTTTGACACTGAGTGGGAAGGGAGTAGCCAAAGAATAAATTTTTTTAGTAAATGTTTTCAAAGTCCTGCTTTTACTCCCTAGCACTCACTGCTCTCGTACCCTCCCCTGGAGTTCTGCTCTATGCACCTGCAATTCCCCTTGAGAGCTTGCTCTCCAAGCTTGCATGGGACAGTCAGGAGTTACCAGCACTCAGTGTCCCAGGAGCAGCCTTAGCCAAGATGGATGGGGGCAGGGAAGGAAAATAAAATGTCCTTTCTCTCACCCTTTTAGGCAAGTCTGGGACAAGTGCCACATCATCTCCCAGAGGTCCCCTGTTGCACATGAGTTGCCCATTGCAGTGACCTGCTCACTAACTGGCTCCATTTTTTTTTATCTACATCATGTTTTCTTGTGTCATTTGGGTCCTTAGGAAGCAGATGTTGAGAGTTAAGAGTACCAGCAGTTTCTTGGAGGTAATGCCTGTGCAAGGGAACAAGGGGGAGGAAGCAGACAGGAGCAGAGGAAGGACTCTGCCATGCAGATCTGACACCAGTGAAAGGAAAGGGGTGTCAGAATCAGGCAGGGAGACCCTTGGCTGTGGTGCATTCTGAGGCAGTGTCTGTCAACCTGTGAGATTCCCCTTGGAGGAGTCCCATATTGGGTGGGCTTGAGGGACCCCCAGAAGCCTGCTGTGTGAAGTCATTGGCTGCTGGGCATGCCTGGGAAATATGTGCTGAAGCTCCCAAGCAGAGGCAGATCCTGCTGGGTGGGCTGTAGCTGGAGGCTTTGGGGCATCTGTCCTCCTTGCTGAAGAGGGGGAAGTTCTTGAAGGGGTTCCAGAGGACAGCTCCACGCTTCACACTACTTCCCCCTCATGATCTCTTCAGTCACCACTCAAACCAACTACTTGCTCTCATATCCTTTTCTCAAGGTCTGGGGAATAAGTCTAAAACAACCTTTATTTTTTTAAGATTTTATTTATTTGTCAGAGAGAAAGAGAGCACAAGCAGGGAGAGCAGCAGGCAGAGGGAGAAGCATGCTCCCAGCTGAGCAAGGAGCCTGATGTAGGACTCGATCTCAGGACC
Organism: Zalophus californianus; assembly: GCF_009762305.2. NCBI lineage: Eukaryota > Metazoa > Chordata > Mammalia > Carnivora > Otariidae > Zalophus > Zalophus californianus. The sequence goes on along the minus strand of NC_045602.1, from coordinate 91,027,825 downwards.
CTGTGATCATAACCTGAGCCAAAGGCAGACAATTAACCAACTGAGCCACCCACGTGTCCCTAAAATAAACTTTATTTTTAAGTTAAGATTTATTGGGTACAATCTATGTGTCCACTATGCAAAGTAAATATTCCTAAAAGGCAGACACTGTTAAGATGCCCATTACATGAATGAGGAAATGAGCCTTGTAGAGACTAAGCATCTTGCTCAAAGTCATGCATCTGGTAAGAGATGATCTGAGATTTGCATCCAGGTCTGTAGATGCTGCTACCATGAGTTCCAGTTTTTACTGAAGGTGAGACTGTGGAGAGTCTCCTGGCCTATATCCTGGTCAAATGGTTAAAGGAGACAGAGTAGATGGACACCTTCTAGCAGCCACAGAACCATCACTGCAGTTGTCTTCTTAGATGCAGTGCTGCTCTCACAGGAAATGTGGAGCTCCTGGGCATCCCTCAGGGGCATGTGCATTTCAGGGATCTATGCCATGTGCTTCCATGGCTCCCACACCCTCTTATTGATGTGCTATGCACTCACAAAGGGTTTGCAGGAAGCCTTCAAGGGGAGTGAAGCCACTAGCAGATTTCAGGAGCCTGAATTAGCATGTTATGGAGGAATGCTAATATCTATCACCTGCATAAAATGAACTCTGAGCAGGGAAGTAAAGCAACAAGGCATTGAGAACAGCACTGGGACCAGGTTGTCATCGCCACAAAGCTCCATGAGCAGTTTCCATCCTGCAAGCTATCCCATGAGGTGCCTTTTCTACTGCATTTTCCCTTTATGACATTCCAAATAAATGACAGCCAGATGCAGAACAAACAAAAAGCATCTGAACATTTACAGGATTTGAGATAAGCATCCTCCTATCAGGAAGCAATTGTATGAAAAAAAACAGTTAAGAGCGAGCTTTCCAATTTATATAAATGCTCAGATTTGTCCCACAGGTTATTAAAGCTGAACAAGCTTCTCATTCTGTTTAGAGGCCAAACGCTGCAAAGCTATTAACTTGCATACATCTTGTGTGCTTCAAAATTGAAATTAGCTTTTTTAATTGCATCAGCATAAAGCAAATATCTTTTCCTCAGAGGACCTGGTTTTAAAGGTAGTTTGAAATTAAGTGACTCCACAGCCCACGTGGGTGTCATGGCAGCAGCTAGGAAACAGAGTGACTTATTGTGTAATTGGGAGCAGTGAAGGGAAAGTTGAAATAATGAGGGGATTGTCTTTCTACTTTCTTCCTTCTTTAGATTTCATTGCTGACAATTAAGTACTAATTAGTTCCTCTGCCGCCTGATGCTTTGAGGCACATATAGCAAATAGTGAGCCTGCAAATTGAGTGGAACCCCGTAATCACTTAGATAATGACCCCAGTAGAAGCTTCCTCAGGAGGAGAAATGTTTCATGATATTACCAGGTGGGACCTGGGTCCTCCTGGTCGTCTTTGCCCATCTGATTCAGCACAGACCAGTTCCACCAGCAAAGGAACCCAGTTCACTTCTTCAGTACCCTGGGGAAGCAAAGGAATCAGGAAATGGAGCATGGACACTGGCATTCTGAGGAAGGGGCAGAAGAGTGAGAAGAGACAGTGAGGCTGACTAAGAAAGAGAGGGGCAGGGGTGGAAGGAGAGAAGGATGAAGAAGACCCTAAGCTCTGCCATGCTACCAACGACAGGTATACTTCCGATCCCTCTCCATCAGATTTACTGTTAATTGGGCATCAAATTAAGAGTATCTTTCCAAGTTTGCTATTTGAAAAATTCAACAATTATAATAACGATGACAACTTGCCTTTATACAGTGTTTCATTTTCTCTGGCATACTTATATTGACATTTACAGTTTTGGTGTACAAACTGCTTTCATATAGGTTACCTCTTTGAGCCACAGCATGGACCCTGAGGAAGTTAGGGCTATGTTAGAAATGAAAGGTGCAGCCTGCCCTAATATGAATAGAGTACACTTCCAGGTGATTCTCTTTGGGGCTGAGAGGTATCTGTTGACTATTGACACATAATAAATTACCCCCAAACTCAGCAGCTTAAAACCTCATTAATTTTGCTCACAGTTTTGTGGGTCAGCTATTCAGGAAAAGCTAGGTTAAGCAATTCTTTGTTGGGTTTTTCATGCTGTTGTAGTCAGTCTTGGCTGGAGCTGCAATCTACTGAGGGCTCAGCTGAGCTAAATATCCAGGGCAGGTCATTCACAAAACTGATGCATCACATGGCCTCTCCATCATGAAGGACTTGGGGGACCTGAACTTCTTATGGGGTATCTGGCTTTCCTCGCACAAGAACATCCCAAGGGAACCAGATGGAAACTGCATGGCTTTCTTCTACCTCTTTTTGAGAAGTCACACAGTGCCCCTTCCATTGTATTCTGTTCATTACAAATTCAAAGGGATGGCTCACAGACCCCACTTTCCAATAGGAGGAGCAACAATAATTAGGGGCCGTACATTTAATCACCACCAGGAAAATGGCCCCAGATGGGTTATGTCCCAGGAGTAGAATCTTGGTTACCCAGCACACTGCCCATCCCCCCAACACCCCCCCCCCCAAGAAGCCTACTACTTCTCTGGCCTGCAAATGCTTTCTTACTATCTAGGTGTGAAATATGTAGGATTCTCCAACATGGTACACAGTGTACTGCATTACTGAATAGGTTAAAATATAATGCCCTACCCCCATGGACTGTCAATCAACTATCTATGTTAAGTGGCAGGAAGAGGATGAAAAATTATGAATAAATGAGAGTAAGGGATTCATCATGGTCCTTTGCTTAATTTCATGTATGAGTCTGCATACATGAAATTAAGCAAACATTAAACCCAGAGCAAGTCAACATGGTCTTTTTATTTGTCTTGTCATGAAACTTGGGAAAGAGATGCTCTTCTCAGACAAAAGCTGTGCAACTGGTGTCTGGTCTATGCCAAGAACTTGGAACAGATGATGGTGTAACTACAGCCCTCTGCACCCTGCTTCAGCCCATTTGATGGGCACCAAGGAAGTCATAATATGACATGTGACATCTTCTGTAGAACCACCTGCACAATTCTCTTGCATACTTTTTCAATAAAGGAAATCACTGTGCCTGGTGCTGACCTACCCTGGAAATGAACAAATAATCCATAGATCCCAAAATAGACAAATAATCCATAGGTCCTAACTTTGAGGGACACATGGCCTTTTAGGAAATGCAGTCAAAACTGTAAACCTGCAAGTGTGCTGAGAGTTGGATTTTTATTTTCTTCAAGCCAAGGCTGACTACAATTTTTATTTTCTTCAAGCCTTTCTTAGGAAAGGCTTCTTAGAGAAAGTGAATTTTGAGCTTAAATCTATAAAGTAACTATGTTTCTACATTTCTGGTGTATTGAGATGGGGTGGATAGGAGTTGGTAAAAAGGCGACTCTAGGCCAAATGGTCAGTCTGAGCAGTTAAAAGGAATATAAACTTATTCCAAGGTGTGCTTGGATATTCTCAATATTTCTTTTTTTTTAAAGATTTTATTTATTTATTTGAGAGAGAGAGAGAGAACGAGAGATAGAAAGCACGAGAGGGAAGAGGGTCAGAGGGAGAAGCATACTCCCTGCTGAGCAGGAAGCCCGATGCGGGACTCGATCCCGGGACTCCAGGATCATGACCTGAGCCGAAGGCAGTCGCTGAACCAACTGAGCCACCCAGGCGCCCTATTCTCAATATTTCTTGAAAGTTCCACCACATATGCTATTCCCAGGGAGGATCCTCCCCCATTACAAACAGGTCTTAGTGCCTGGTTAGCTTCCAGGCAATATATGAGATTTCCAATTTCTTTTTCCTACCCTTCCTGAGATACGATGCTTTGTTGTTGCTGTCGTTATTCATAATAGGTGTATTTTTTTCCTACATATTTGTTAGTAATAGTGTCTTTTATGAATGTTCTGTTTACTTTCTTTACCTATTTATCTATCGGATTTTAATGTTTTTATCAATTTATATGATATTCTTAGTCTTAGGTGCAAAATTTAGATCCCAAATATTGGATCCAAGTTTTAAAAAATTAGCCCACATTCACAAAAAAAAAATCTAAACCTGGTCTTGAAAATATTTATGCTGAGCTAACTGGGGGAGCAGGGGTGAAATATACTAATTTTGCTTGTTTCAAGCAGGACTAACTATAAGACTATCTTTATTATGTTATGACTTCCTGATCTCTTTTTTTTCTTTTTCTTTTCATTTTTTAATTTTTTTATTATGTTATGTTAATCACCGTACATTACATCATTAGTTTTTGATGTAGCGTTCCATGATTCATTGTTTGCGTATAACACACAGTGCTTCATGCAGTACATGCCCTCTTTAATGCCCATCACCAGGCTAACCCATTCTTCACCGCCCCTCCCCTCTAGAACCCTCAGTTTGTTTCTCTGAGTCCATAGTCTCTCATGATTCGTCTCCCCCTCTAATTCCCCCCCTTCATTCTTCCCTTCCTGCTATCTTCTTCTTCTTTTTTTTTTTTTTAACATATAATGTATTATTTGTTTTAGAGGTACAGGTCTGTGATTCAACAGTCTTACACAATTCAACGTACTCATCATAGCACATGATCTCCCCAATGTCTATCACCCAGCCACCCTATCCCTCCCCCACACCACTCCAGCAAACCTCAGTTTGTTTTCTGAGATTAAGAATTCCTCATATCAGTGAGGTCATATGATACATGTCTTTCTCTGATTGAATTATTTCGCTCAGCATAATACCCTCCAGTTCCATCCATGTCGTTGCAAATAGTAAGATTTCATTCCCTTTGATGGCTGAATAATATTCTATTGTATATATATACCACTTCTTTATCCATTCATCTGTCGACGGACATCTTGACTCTTTCCATAGTTTGGCTATTGTGGATATTGCTGCTAAACATAGGGGTGCATGTATCCCTTCAGATCCCTACATTTGTATCTTTGGGGTAAATACCCAGTAGTGCAATTGCTGGGTCATATGGTAGCTCTATTTTCAACTTTTTGAGGAACCACCATACTGATTTCCAGAGTGACTGAACCAGCTTGCATTCCCACCAAGAATGTAGGAGGGTTCCCCCTTCTCCGCATCCTCGCCAACATCTGTCATTTCCTGACTTCTTAATTTTAGCCATTCTGACTGGTGTGAAGTGGTATCTCATTGAGGTTTTGATTTGGATTTCCCTGATGCCGAGTGATGTTGAGCAATTTTTCATGTGTCTGTTGGCCATTTGGATGTCTTCTTGGAAAGATGTCTGTTCATGTCTTCTGCCCATTTCTTGATTGGATTATTTGTTCTTTGGGTGTTGAGTTTGATAAGTTCTTTATAGATTTTGGGTACTAATCCTTTATCTGATATGTCATTTGCAAATATCTTCTCCCATTCTGTCAGTTGTCTTTTGGTTTTGTTGACTGTTTCTTTTGCCGTGCACAAGCTTTTTTCTTCATGAAGTCCCACTAGTTCATTTACGTCCTTCCTTCCTTTGCATTTGGTGATGTTTCTAGGAAGAAGTTGCTGTGGCTGAGGTCGAAGAGGTTGCTGCCTGTGTTCTCCTTTAGGATTTTGATGGACTCCTGTCTCACATTTAGGTCTTTCAACCATTTTGAGTCTATTTTTGTGTCTGGTTAAGGAAACGGTCCAGTTTCATTCTCCTGCATGTGGCTGTGCAATTTTCCCAACACCATTTGTTGAAGAGACTGTCTTTTTTCCACTGGACATTCTTTCATGCTTTGTCAAAGGTGAGCAGACCATAGAGTTGAGGGTCCATTTCTGGGATCTCTATTCTATTCCATTCATCTATGGTCTGTTTCTGTGTCAGTACCATAATGTCTTCATGATCACAGCTTTGTAATAGAGCTGGAAGTCCAGGAATTGTGAAGCCACCAGCTTTGCTTTTCTTTTTCAACCTTCCTCTGGCTATTCGGGGTCTCTTCTGGTTCCATACAAATTTTAGGATGATTTGTTCCATTTCTTTGAAAAACATGGATGGTATTTTGATAAGGATTGCATTGAATGTGTAGATTGCTCTAGGTAGCATTGATAGCTTCACAATATTTGTTCTTCCAATCCATGAGCATGGAATGTTTTTCCATTTCTTTGTGTCTTCCTCAATTACTTTCATGAGTATTTTACAGTTTTCTGAGTACAAATCCTTTGCCTCTTTGGCTATATTCCTTGGTTTTGGGTGCAATTGTAAATGGGATCAACTCCTTAATTTCTCTTTCTTCTGTCTTGTTGTTGGTGTATAGCAATGTCACTGGTTTCTGTGCATTGATTTTATATCCTGACACTTGACTGAATTCCTGTATGAGTTTTAGCAGTTTTGGGGTGGAGTCTATTGGGTTTTCCACATAAAGTATCTTATCATGTGCAAACAGTGAGAGTTTGACTTCTTCTTTGCCAATTTGGATGCATTTTATTAATTTTTGTTGTCTGATTGTTGAGGTTAGGACTTCTAATACTATGTTCAATAGCAGTGGTGATACCAGACATCCCTGCCGTGTTCCTGACCTTAGGGGGAAAACTCTCAGTTTTTCCCCATTGACAATGATACTCCCTGTGGGTTTTTCATAGATGATTTTTATGATATTGAGGTATGTACCCTCTAAGCCTATACTCTGAAGAGTTTTGATCAAGAAAGGCTGCTGTGCTTGGTCAAATGCTTTTTATGCATCTATTGTGCGGATCATATGGTTCTTGTTCTTTCTTTTATTAATGTATGGTATCACATTGTTTGATTTGCGGATGTTGAACCAACCTTGCAGCCCAGGAATAAATCCCACTGGGTCGTGGTGAATAATCCTTTTAATGTACTGTTGGATCCTATTGGCTAGTATTTTGGTGAGAATTTTTGCATCTATGTTCAAGGATATCGGTCTATAATTCTCCTTTTTCATGTGGTCTTTGTCTGGTTTGACTTCATAAAACGAGTTTGGAAGTTGTCCTTCCATTTCTATTTTATGAAACAGTGTCAGAAGAATAGGTATTAATTCTTTAAATGTTTGGTAGAATTCCCCTGGGAAGCCATCTGGCCCTGGGCTTTTGTTTGTTGGGAGATTTCTGATGACTGCTTCAATACCTTTAGTGGTTATAGGTCTGTTAAGGTTTTCTATTTCTTCCTGGTTCAGTTTTGGTAGTTGATACATCTCTACGAATGCATCCATTTCTTCCAGGTTATCTAATTTGCTGGCATAGAGTTGCTCATAATATGTTCTTATAATTGTTTGTATTTCCTTGGTGTTGGTTGTGATCTCTCCTCTTTCATTCATGATTTTGTTGATTTGGGTCATTTCTCTTTTCTTTTTGATAAGTCTGGCCAGGGGTTTATCAATCTTGTTAATTCTTTCAAAGAACCAGCTCCTAGTTTCGTTGATCTGTTCTACTGTTCTTTTGGTTCCTATTTCATTGATATCTTCTCTGATCTTTATTATTTCTCTTCTCCTGCTGGGATTAGGCTTTATTTGCTGTTTTTTCTTTAGCTCCTTTAGGTGTAGGGTTAGGTTGTGTATTTGAGACTTTCTTGTTTCTTGAGAAAGCCTTGTATTGCTACATACTTTCATTTTAAGACTGTCTTTGCTTCATCCCAAAGATTTTGAACAGTTGCGTTTTCATTTTCATTGGTTTCCATGAATTTTTTTTAATTCTTCTTTAATTTCCTGGTTGACCCATTCATTCTTTAGTAGGCTGCTCTTAACCTCCATCTTTTTGAGGTCTTTCCGACTTTCCTCTTGGGATTGAGTTCTAGTTTCAAAGCATTGTGATTGGAAAATATGCAGGGAATAATCCCAATCTTTTGGTACCTGTTGAGACCTGATTTGTGACCTAGGATATGATCTATTCTGGAGAATGTTTCATGCGCACTAGAGAAGAATGTGTCTTCCATTGCTTTGGGATGGAATGCTCTGAATATGTCTGTGAAGTCTATTTGGTCGAGTGTGTCATTTAAGGTCTTTATTTCCTTGTTGATCATTTGCTTAGATGATCTGTCCATTTCAGTGAGGGGGGTGTTAAAGTCCACCACCATTATTGTATTGTTGTCAATGTGTTTCTATACTTTTGTTATGAATTGCCTTATATATTCGGCTGCTCCCACGTTAGGGGCATAGATATTTACAATTGTTAGATCTTCTTGTTGGATACACCCTTTAAGTAGGATATAGTGTCCTTCTTCATCTCTTATTACAGTCTTTGTTTTAAAATCTAATTTGTCTGATATAAGGATTGCCACCCCAGCTTTCTTTTGGTGTCCGTTAGAATGGTAAATGGTTTTCCACCCCCTCACTTTCAATCTGGGGGTGTCTTTGGGTCTATAATGAGTCTCTTGCAGACAGCATATGGATGGGTTTTGTTTTTAATCCAATCTGATAGCCTGTGTCTTTTGATTGGGACATTTAGTCCATTTACATTCAGGATAACTATTGAAAGGTATGAATTTAGTGCCATTGTATTGCCTTTAAGGTGACTGTTACTGTATATTGTCTGTGTTCCTTTCTGATCTATGTTGCTTTTAGGCTCTCTCTTTGCTTAGAGGACCCCTTTCATAGTTCTTGTAGGGCTGGTTTCGTGTTTGCAAATTCCTTTAGTTTTTGTTTGTCCTGGAAGCTTTTTATCCTCCTTCTATTTTCAAAGACAGCCTAGCTGGATATAGTATTCCTGGCTGCATGTTTTTCTCGTTTAGTGCTCTGAATATATCATGCTGGTCCTTTCTGGCCTGCCAGGTCTCTGTGGATAGGTCTGTTGCCAATCTAATGTTTCTACCATTGTAGGTTACATATCTCTTCTCCCGAGCTGCTTTCAGGATTTTCTCTTTATCTCTGAGACTCGTAAGTTTTACTATTAGATGTCGGGATATTGACCTATTTTTATTGATTTTGAGAGGGGTTCTCTGTGCCTCCTGGATTTTGATGCCTGTTTCCTTCCCCGCATTAGGGAAGTTCTCTGTTATAATTTGCTCCAATATACCTTCTGCCCCTCTCTCTCTTTCTTCTTCTTCTGGGATCCCAAATATTCTAATGTTGTTTCATCTTATCATATCACTTATCTCTCGAATTCTGCCCTCGTGATCCAGTAGTTGTTTATCTCTCTTTTTCTCAGCTTCTTTATTTTCCATCATTTGGTCTTCTATATCACTGATTCTCTGTTCTGCTTCCTTTATCCTAGCAGTTAGTGCCCCCATTTTTTATTGCACCTCATTAATAACCTTTTTGATTTCAACTTGGTTAGATTTTAGTTCATTATTTCTCCAGAAAGGGTGTCTCTAATAACTTCCATGCTTTTTCAAGCCCAGCTAGTATCTTTAAAGTCATGATTCTGAACTCTATGTCTGACATCGTACTAATGTCCATATTGAGTATGTCCCTGGCAGACGGTACTACCTCTTGTTCTTTTTGCTGAGGTGATTTTTTTCATGTTGTCATTTTGTCCAGAGGAGAATAGATGAAAGAGAGAACAAAATGGCAACAGGTTAACAACATTCCCAGCAAATATACTTTATACAAATCAGAAAAGACCTGAAACCAGGGGAAAAGAAAGGGACAGAAAGAGAAAAAAAAGAGGAAAAAAAAAAGAAAAAGAATAAGATAAAAACAAAGAAAAGCAGAACAAAACAAAAAGAAAAAACAGAATATGATCAAATATGATCAGACTAGTGTATAGATCAGTACCACACACTAGATTTGGGGTTATTTTGGTCTGTTAGAAGAAAGTGCCTCCTAATATTTTAAAGGAAGAAAGACTTATATATGTACAAAATAAGGGTTGATACAATGAAGGGATCGACGATGACTGTAAAGATGAAAATTATAAAAGATTCTATAAAAGGAATTGATAAGAAGTTGTTTGAAAAAAGAAAGAAGAAGATTAAAAACAAAGAAAAGAAAAAAAGAAAAGGGAGAGAATGTGATCAGGCAGGAGACTAGAAGAAAGCCATACACTAGAGATTTAGGGTATATTTTGATCTGTTAGACAAAACTGTATCTCAAAATTTTAAAGAGAGAACAACTTATATATATATGCCAAAAATAAGGGTAACTACTATGAAGGGATAAAATATGACTCTAAAAAATGAAAAATATTTTTTTTTAAAAAAGGGATTGATAAGATGTTGGTTGAAAAGGGGAAAAAGAAAAATTCAAACAGTTTAAAAAATCAACTTTGAACAACTAATGAATCATGATAAAAAAAGCCATGAATTCTATGTGCAGTATTCCCCTAGCACTGGAGTTCTCCTGTTCTCCTTGATCGGTAAACTTGGTCTTGGCTTGCTGGCTGTTCATGCTGATCTTCTGGGGGAGGGGCCTGTTGCCGTGGTTCCCAAATGTCTTTGCTGGAGGTGGAATTGCCCCGCCCTTGTTGGTCCAGGCTAAGCAATCTGCTTGGGTTTGCTCTCCAGTGCTTTTGTTCCCTCCAAGCTCTCCGTACGGCTTTGGAGGACCAGAGTGAAAATGGTGGCCTCCCAATCTCCACCCGGAGGAGCTGAGAACTCAGGGCCCCACTCTTCAGTGCGCCCCCAGAGAAAAGCAGTCACTCCCGTCTCCCCAGTCTCCGGCTGCACTCTGTGTTCCCCTGGCCTGTGACTGAGCGTTTCTATCTCTGGCACCCGACCCCGTGTGGAGTCTCCAAACCCAGCAGATCCCTGCGGTGCACTCTCACGCCACTCCTCCCGGGGAAGGAAGGAGAGTCTCCCCGGCTCTGCCGCTTGTTGGGTCCCTGCTGGAGGAGCAGTGGCCTGACTGGGCCGTGGATCACAGTTTATGGAAACCCCGAGCTGAGAGCCCATGCCTTGGTTCCGTCTCTGCAGCCGGCTTCCCTGCTCCGATACCTGGGAGCCCTGCTGCACTCAGGCACCCCCAGTCTTTCTGTGACCCCGAGGGTCCTGAGACCACACTGTCCTGTGAGGGTGCCACCTCCCGCTTAGCCACTTGAGTGACATCCCTCAGCGGAGCCGACTTCTAAAAGTTCTGATTTTGTGCTCCACTGCTCTATCACCTGGCAGATGTGGCTGACGGAGGCCCCCTCCCCCATCGTCTCTCCTCCCGAATTTCGCCTCGGATTCACTTCTCCGCACATCCTACCTTCCAGTAAGTGGTCGCTTTTCTGTTCAGAGAGTTGTTGCTATTCTTCTCTTTGATCTCCTCTTGAGTTCGTAGGTGTTCAGAATGGTTTGATCCCTATTCAGCTGAATTCCTGAGACCAGACAAAATCCAGGTCTCCTACTCCTCTGCCATTTTGCTCCACCCCCCCCACCTGTTTCAACTTATTTGAAAGACAAATGCTACTTCCAAACACATCTAGATTCTTACCTGTTTCTTCACTTGGAGTATCAGACTTGTTTAATTGCATAAATAAATTCCAGTCAGTGAACTGTGTTTTGTCTCCTCTTTCATCTATGTAAATAATTGGCAGTAGCAAGTCCTGTTTTTGAATGTGAGTTAGCCTACAGGAGCTCTGACTGTCTTGATAGCCACTTGGACACTGCTCTGACTTAGACTGAGTTGTCAAAGATGGTGGAGGAGTAGGAGACCCTATTCCAACTGGTCCCTGGAATTGAGCTGAGATCTACCAGACCACTCTGAACACCCATGAAATCAGCCTAAGTTGTAAGAATATAGATCTGGATTTCTACAAACAGAATATCACAGGTGTTTGGTTTCAAGGTAGGAAGTGGGGAGCCGTGATTCTGCAGGCAGATATCGGAGGATAAATGGGGGGGGCTGTAGGGATCCTGCACCACCAGTGAGCGATAGCCTCCCGCACTGGGGACCAGGGACAGACTCGCAGATGGTAGTGATGGGGAAAGGATTTTAGGACAGCTCTGGATGGAAACCTAGAGTAGTGGGGCCATGTGTGTGAACTGGGGGCAGCTGGTTGTTTTAGAAGCACAAAGGGCAGTGATGTTCCTGACCTGGAGGACTTGGAGCGTTGCTGAGAGGCACACAACCCAGGATGCTGCAGTTTATAGCAGCACAGACAGAAACGGAGATAGTGTGGCCTGGAGAGCTCGCTGAAGAACAGACTGTGATCTCTCCACTTTGAGGCAGAGGTTAAGAAATGATCTCTTCTGCTCTGACTCTCGGAAGAGACTCAGAAAGCCACCAGGGAAAGCTACCAGGGAAAGCCACCAGAGAAAAAAGCCCTGAAAAACTGGTTTTCATTGAGCCCATCCCCCAACACAGGGGGCAGGGCAACTCTGCCCAAACAGGGTTGCCTAACAGCATGCCAGGCCCCTCCCCCCAGAAGACAGGCTGGGAGAACAAGAGGCAAACAACACTAAGGTCCCTATAAAACAGGTGCATCTTGCTTGGGTTGTGGTCAATAATTTGGACTCTATACATTCCCTCAACCACCCCTCAACAGAATGAATAGAAGGAAGAACCCCCAAAATAGGAAAGACTCAGAGAATGTGACTTATGCCACAGATTCACAAATGGATTCATCTCCAAGATGTTGGAGATGGAATTCAGGGTAACAATTGTGAAGATGATAGCTAGAATGGAGAAATCGATTAATGGAAACATAGAGTCTCTAAGGGCAGAAATGAAAGCTGAATTGGCAGAACTTAAAAATGTTATCAGTGAGATTCAATCTAATCTAGATAATCTAACAACTAGGCTAAGCGAGGCAGAAGAATGAATTAGTGATAAATCAGAAGACCAATTAATAGACAAGAAGGGAAAAGAGGGGGCCAGGGAAAAACAACTCAGAATCCATGAAAATAGAATCAGAGAAATAAGTGACACCATGAAATGTTCCAGTGTCAGAATTATTGGGATCCCTGAGAGGGTAGAGAGAGAAAGAGGACTAGAAGATATATTTGAGCAAATTGTAGCTGAGAACTTCCCTAATCTGGGGAATGAAACAGACATTCATGTCCTAGAGGCAGAGAGGACCCCTCCCAAGTTCAAGGAAAACAGGCCAACACCCCGGCATGTAATAGTAAAACTCGCAAATCTTAGAACCAAGGAAACCACCTTAAGGGCAGTTAGGGGGAAGAGATTCCTTACGTACAGAGGGAGGAACATCAGAATAACATCAAACCTATCTACAGACACCTGGCAAGCCAGAAAGGGCTGACAAGACATATTCAGGGTACTAAATGAGAAGAACATGCAGCCAAGAATACTTTATCTGGCAGGGCTGTCATTTAGAATGGATGGAGAGATGCAGAGCTTCCAAGACCGGCAGAACCTGAAAGAATATGCGACCACTGGAGGGTGGAGCAAGACGGTGGAGGAGTAGGAGACCTAAATTTTGTCTGGTCTCAGGAATTCAGCTAGATAGGGATCAAACCATTCTGAACACCTATGAACTCAACAGGAGATTGAAGAAAAGAATAGCAGCAACTCTCGGAACAGAAAAGCGACCACTTTCTGGAAGGTAGGACATGAGGAGAAGTGAATCCAAGGCGATATTTGGGAAGATAGACAGTGGGGGAGGGGGCCTCCGTCAGCGACTACTGGCAAGTGATAGAGCAGCGGAGCACAAAATTGGAAATTTTAGAAGTAGGCTCTGCTGAGGGACGTTGCTCCAATGGCTAAGCAGGGGATGGAACCCTCGCTGGACAGTGTGGTCTCAGGACCCTCGGGATCACAGAAAGACTGGGGGTGCCTGAGTGCAGCAGAGCTCCCAGGTGTTAGATCGAGGAAGCCGGCTGCAGAGACAGAGCCAAGGAGTGGACTCTCAGCTCGGGGTTGCCATAAACCATGATCCGTGGCACAGTCGGGCCACTGCTTCTCCAGCAGGGACCCAAGAAGTGGCAGATCCAGGGACACTCCCCTTCCTCCCCCAGGAGGAGTGGTGTGGGAGCTCACCACAGGAATTTGCTGGGTTTGGAGACTCCACACAGGGTCAGGTAACAGAGATAGAAAGGCTCAGTCATAGCCCAGGTGAGCATGGAGTGCAGCCAGAGACGGGGGAGACGGGAGTGATTGACTGGTTTTCTCTGGGAACCAACTGAGGAGCGGGACCCTGAGTTCTTGGCTCCTCCGGGGCAGAGATTGGGAGGCCGCCATTTCACTCTCGTCCTCCAAAGCTGTACGGAAAGCTTGCAGGGAACGAAGCTCCCGAGAGCAAACCTGAGCAGATTACTTAGCCCAGACCTGGCAAGGGTGGGGCAATTCCACGTCAGGCAAAGATATTTGAAGACCATGGCAACAGGCCCCTCCCCCAGAAGATCAGCAAGAACAGTCAGCCAAGTCCAAGTTTACTGATCAATGAGAATGGCAGAACACCAGCACTAGGGGAATATTGTGCATAAAATTCATGGCTCTTTCCCCCTGATTCTTTAGTCTTTCAGAGTTAATTTTTTTACTTTTCTTTTTTTTCTTTTTTTTTTGAATTTTTCCCTTTCCAACCAACATCTTATCAATCCCTTTTTAAAAAATCTTTTTTAAATTTCATTTTCAGAGTCATATTCTATCCCTTCATAGCAGTTAACCATATTTTAGTATATATATAAGTTGTTCTCTCTTTAAAATTTTGGGATACAGTTTCTTCTAATAGACGAAAATATACCCTAAATCTCTAGTGTATGGCGTTGTTCTGGTATCCTGCCTGAACACATTCCCCCCCCCTTTTTTTGTAATTCTTCTTCTTTCTTTCTTCAACCAACTTCTTGTCTTATTAATTCCTTATAAAATCTTTTGTAATTTTCATCTTTACAGTCATATTCCATCCATTCATTGCATTTACCCTTATTTTTGTACATATATGTTTTTCTTTCTTTAAAACTTTGGGTGGCACTTTCTTCAAACAGACCAAAATACACCCAAAATCTAGTTTGTGGCACTGATCTATGCACCAGCCTGATCATATTCTTTTTTTTTTTTTAAATCTTTCCTCTTTTTCTGTCTTTTTTTTTCCTCTTTCTCTTTCTTTCCCCCCTGTATCAGGTCTCTTCTGATTTGTTTAGTGTATATTTTGCTGGCATCATTACCCTGTTAGCATTATGTTCTCTCATTCGTATATTGTCCTCTGGACAAAATGAAAAGATGGAAAAAATCACCTCAAAAAAAAAAGAACAAGAGGCAGTACCAACTGCCAGGGACCTAATCAATATGGACATTAGTAAGATGTCGAAAGTAGAATTCAGAAGGACGATTTCAAAGATACTAGCTGGGCTTGAAAAAGCAAGAACTAAAATCTAAACAAGTCAAAATCAAAAAGGCTATTAACGAGGTGCAATAAAAAATGGAAGCTCTAACTGCTAGAATAAAGGAGGCAGAAAAAAGAATTAGTGATACAGACCAAATGATGGAAAATAAAGAAGCTGGGAAAAAGAGAGGTAAAAAACTACCGGATCACGAGGGCAGAATTCGAGAGATAGGTGATACCATAAGATGAAACAGTATTAGAATAATTGGGATCCCAGAAGAAGAAGAAAGAGAGGGGCAGAAGGTCTATTGGAGCAAATTATAGCAGAGAACGTCCCTAATTTGGGGAAAGAAACAGGCATCAAATTCCAGGACGGAAAGAGAGCCCCCCTCAAAATCAATAAAAATAGGCCAACACCACGACATCTAATAGTAAAATTTACAAGTCTCAGAGACAAACAAAATCCTAAAAATAGCTCAGGACAAAAAATCTGTAACCTACAATGGTAGAAACATTAGACTGGCAACAGACCTATCCACAGAGACCAGGCCAGAAAGGACTGGAATGATATCTTCAGAGCAGTAAACGAGAAAAACATGCAGCCAAGAATACTATATCCAGCTAGGCTGTCATTGAAAATAGAAGGAGAGATAAAAAGCTTCCAGGACAAACAAAAACTAAAGGAATTTGCAAACACGAAACCAGCCCTACAAGAAATATGAAAGGGGCCTTCTAAGCAAAGAGAGAGCCTAAAAGCAACAGAGACCAGAAAGGAACACAGACAATATACAGTAACAGTCACCTTACAGGCAATACAAGGGCACTAAATTCCTATTTTTCAATAGTTACCCTGAATGTAAATGGGCTAAATGCTCTAATCAAAAGACACAGGCTATCAGATTTGATTGAAAAACAAGACTCATCAATATGCTGTCTGCAAGAGACTCATTTTAGACCCAAAGACACCCCCAGATTGAAAGTGAAGAGGTGGAAAACCATTTACCATTCTAATGGACACCAAAAGAAAGCTGGGGTGGCAATCCTTATATCAGACAAATTAGATTTTAAAACAAAGACTGTAATAAGAGATGAGGAAGGACACTATATCCTACCTAAAGGGCCTATCCAACAAGAAGATCTAAAAATTGTAAATATCTATGCCCCTAACATGGGAACAGCCAATTATATAAGGCAATTAATACAAAAGCAAAGAAACACATTGACAACAATACAATAATGGTGAGGGACTTTAACACCCCCCTCACTGAAATGGACAGATCATCTAAGCAAAAGATCAACAAGGAAATAAAGACTTTAAACGACACACTGGAACAAATGACCTTCACAGATCTCCTCAGAACATTCCATCCCAAAGCAACAGAATACTCAACCTTCTCTAGTGCCCATGGAACATTCTCCAGAATAGATCACATCCTAGGTCACAAATCAGGTCTCAACAGGTACCAAAAGATTGGGATCATTCACTGCATATTTTCAGACCACAATGCTTTTAAACTAGAACTCAATCACAAGAGGAAAGTCGGAAAGAACTCAAATACATGGAGGCTAAAGACTATCCTACTAAAGAATGAATGGGTCAACCAGGAAATTAAAGAAGAATTAAAAAAATTCATGGAAACCAGTGAAAATGAAAGCACAATGGTTCAAAATCTTTGGGATGCAGCAAAGGCAGTCCTAAGAGGAAAGTTTCTAGTAATGCAAGCCTTTCTCAAGAAACCAGAAAGGTCTCAAATACACAACCTAACCTTACACCTAAAGGAGGTAGAGAAAGAACAACAAATAAAGCCTAAGCCCAGAAAGAGGAGAGAAATAATAAAGATCGGAACAGAAATCAATGAAAGAGGAACCAAAATTACAGTAGAACAGATCAAAAAAACTAGGAGCTGGTTCTTTGAAAGAATTAGCAAGATTGATAAACCCCTGGCCAGACTGATCAAAAAGAAAAGAGAAATGACCCAAATCAACAAAATCATGAATGAAAGAGGAGAGATCACAACCAACACCAAAGAAATACAAACAATTATAAGAACATATTATGAGCAACTCTATGCCAGCAAATTAGATAACCTGGAAGAAATGGGTGCATTCACCAAAAATCTCCCAACAAACAAAAGCCCAGGGCCAGATGGCTTCCCACGGGAATTTTACCAAACATTTAAAGAAGAATTAATACCTATTCTTTTGACACTGTTCCAAAAAAAAATAGAAATGGAAGGAAAATTTTGAAACTCGTTTTATGAGGCCACCATTACCTTTATCCCAAAACCAGACAAAGACCCAATCAAAAAGGAGAATTACAGACCAATATCCTTGATGAACATGGATGAAAAATTCTCAGCAAAACACTAGCCAGTGGGATCCAACAGTATATTAGAAGGATTTTTCACCACAATCAAGTGGGATTTATCCCTGGTCTGCAAGGTTGGTTCAACATCCGCAAATCAATCAATGTGATACAATACATTAATAAAAGAGAGAACAAGAACCATATGATCCTCTCAATAGAGGCATAAAAAGCATTTGACAAAGCACAGCAATCTTTCTTGATCAAAACTCTTCAGAGTATAGGGATAGAGGGTACATACCTCAATATCATAAACGCCATCTATGAAAAACCTACAGTGAATATCATTCTCAATGGGGAAAGACTGAGAGCTTTCCCCTTAAGGTCAGGAACACGGCAGGGATGTCCACTATCACCACTGCTATTCAACATAGTACTAGAAGTCCTAGCCACAGCAATCAGACAACAAAAAGAAATCAAAGGCATCCAAATTGGCAAAGAAGAAGTCAAACTCTCACTCATCGCAGATGATATGATACTTGATGTGCAAACCCAAAGACTCCACCCCAAAACTGCTAGATCTCATACAAGAATTCAGTCAAGTGGCAGGATATAAAATCAATGCACAGAAATCTGGCATTCCTTTACACCAACAACAAGACAGAAGAGAGAGAAATTAAGGAGTCGATCCCATTTACAATTGCACCCAAAACCATAAGATTCCCAGGAATAAATCTAACCATAGAGGCAAAAGATCTGTACTCAAAAAACTATAAAATACTCATGAAAGTATTGAGGAAGACACAAAGAAATGTAAAAGCGTTCCATGCTCATGGATTGGAAGAACAAATATTGTGAACATGTCAATGCTACCTAGAGCAATCTACACATTCAATGCAATCCCCATCAAAATACCAACCAATCTTTTCAAAGAAATGGAACAATCATCCTCAAATTTGTATGGAACCAGAAGAGACCCCGAATAGCCAGAGGAATGTTGAAAAAGAAAAGCAAAACTGGCGGCATCACAGTTCCAGACTTCCAGCTCTATTACAAAGCTGTCATTATCAAGACAGTATGGTACTGGCATAAAAACAGACACATAGACCAGTGGAAGAGAATAGAGATCTCAGAAATGGACCCTCAACTCTATGGTCAACTAATCTTCAACAAAGCAGGAAAGAATGTCCAATGGAAAAAAGACAGTGTCTTCAACAAATGGTGTTGGAAAATTGGACAGCCACATGCAGAAGAATGAAACTGGACCATTTCCTTACACCACACACAAAAATAGACTCAAAATGGTTGAAAGACCTCAGTGTGAGACAGGAGTCCATCAAAATCCTAAAGGGGAACACAGGCAGCAACCTCTTCGACCTCAGCTGCAGCAACTTCTTCCTAGAAACATCGCCAAAGGCAAGGGAAGCGAGGGCAAAAATGAACTCTTGGGATTTCATCAAGATAAAAAGCTTTTGCACGGCAAAAGAAACAGTCAACAAAACCAAAAGACAAGTGAGAGAATGGGAGAAGATATTTGCAAATGACATATCAGATAAAGGATTAGTACCCAAAATCTATAAAGAACTTCTCAAACTCAACACCCAAAGAACAAATGGTCCAATCAAGAAATGGGCAGAAAATATGAACAGACATTTTTCCAAAGAAGACATCCAAATGGCCAAGAGACACATGAAAAAGTGCTCAACATCACTCAGCATCAGGGAAATCCAAATCAAATCCTCAATGAGGTATAACCTCACACCAGTCAGAATGGCTAAAATTAGTTAAAGTCAGGAAATGACAGATGTTGGTGGGGATGTGGAGAAAGGGGAACCCTCCTACACTGTTGGTGGGAATGCAAGCTGGTGCAGCCACTCTGGAAAACAGTAATGAGGTTCCTCAAAAATTTGAAAATAGAGCTACCATACGATCCAGCAATTGCAGTACTGTATATTCTCCCCGAAGATACAAATGTAGGGATCCGAAGGGGTACGGGCACCCCTATGTTTATAGCAGCAATGTACACAATAGCCAAACTATGGAAACAGTCAAGATGTCCATCAACAGATGAATGGATAAAGAAGAAGTGGTATATATATATACAATGGAATATTATTCAGCCATCAAAAGGCATGAAATCTTACCATTTGCAACGACGTGGATGGAACTGGAGGCTATTATGCTGAGCAAAAAAGGTCAATCAGAGAAAGACATGTATCATATGACCTCACTGATATGAGGAATTCTTAATCTCAGGAAACAAACTGAGGGTTGCTAGAGTGGTGGGAGTTGGGAGGGATGGGTGCCTGGGTGATAGACATTGGGGAGGATATGTGCTATGGTGAGCACTGTGAATTGTGTAAGACTGGTGAATCATAGATCTGTACATCTGAAACAAATAATACATTATATGTTAAAAAAAAAAAGAAGAAGACTATAGCAGGAGGGGATGAATGAAGCGGGGAAATCTGAGGCAAGTCAAACCGTTAGAGACTATAGACTCTGAAAAACAAATTGAAGGTTCTAAAGAGGAGGGGGTGGGGGGATTGGTTAGCCTGGTGATGGGTATTAAAGAGGACACATTCTGCATGGAGCACTGGGTGTTATATGCAAACAATGAATCATGGAACACCATATCAAAAATAATTATGTAATGTATGATGATTAACATAACATAATAAAAATAATAGAAAGAAACAAGAGCTTTGAATCACACACTGGACCAGATGGAACTCATAGATATATACAGAACATTCCACACTAAAACAACAGAATCCTCATTCTTCTCGAGCGCACATGGAACTTTTTCCAGAATAGACCACATACTAGGTCACAAATCAGGTCTCAACCAATACCAAAAGAGTGAGATTATGCATATTCTCAGACCATAGGGCTTTAAAACTGGAACTCAATCACAAGAAAAAATTTGACAGAAATTCAAACACTTGGAAGCTAAAGACCACTCTGCTCAAGAATGTTTGGGTCAACGAGGAAATCAAAGAAGAACTTAATTCATGGAAACCAATGAGAATGAAAACACAGTTATCCAAAACGTATGGGATACTGCAAAGGTTGTTCTAAGGGGGAAATACATAGCCATCCAAGCCTCACTCAAAAAAACAGAAAAATCCTGAATTCACCAACTAACTTTACACCTTAAAGAACCAGAGAAAAAGCAACAAATGTTGCTTAAGCCACACATTAGAAGATAAATAATTAAGATTAGAGCAGAGATCATTGAATTAGAAACCAGAAACACAGTAGATCAGATCAACGAAACTAGAAGCTGGTTCTTTGAAAGAATTAATAAGATCAATAAACCACTGGCCAGACTTATCCAAAAGAAAAGAGAAAGGACCCAAATTAATAAAATTTTGAATGAAAGGGGAGAGATCACAACTAACACCAAGGAAATGACTTAGACTGAGTTGTAGCACAACAGCCAGAGCACCAGCAATGTTGATGTAATTTATTATTTATTATTTTTGATCATGTGAGACACTTAAAAATATTCAGAGGTATTGGCCTGCACAAAAGTGTAGCAAAATAACCTTGCTATTAACCCAACAGTGAAGACGGGTCTTAACGCTGAGAAGGGCAGAGGTATAGTGGCTCTTCCCCATCATTAATCATTTTGGGAAACTGTAGTATGAGTAAAGACTGTTGTTCTCATTTGCATTAGTTTTCCGACAGGAATTCAGACAAGTGGTGGTTGTCACCTTCCTTCCCCAGGTCTGAGAGGTCAACAGGCCTATTTTCAGCTAGAGAGCAATTCAAGGCAAAGAGAATTTGGAGTTAGTGCCACAGAATGAGCCCACATGGTGCCAGATAGCAACATGGTTATATTGTGTTTGGGATCAGTGAGCTCAAACATTGAGAAATTTGAGTAGAGTAGATGTACAATTATTTTTATATAAGAGGTAATTTAAAAATTTATGTTTGTTTTGTTTTATAACTTTTTATTATGTTGTGTTAGTTACCATACAGTACATTGTTAGTTTTTGTTTGTTTTAATATTTATCAAAACAACACAAACATATGGTAAAGGAAAATAAGAAAAAAACCCACACGAGCATATAATAAAAAACACAGCCCCCTGTACACCACAGATTCCTCCCCACCATGTCTTTCAACCCTTTCTGAGTTTTGGTTGTTGCCACCAAAATGGTCATAGGCCATTCAGCAATTTCATTCATCTTAAAATAATTCTCAGATGTGATCTAGTAATTCTGTTTTGAAATTTTAAAATTTAGTTCCCTTGAATCACCTCCCTCTCTTCTTCTGGCCTCTTCCAAATTTTAGAAAGTACTCTTATTAATTACAGGATAAACATAAGTGATATGATTAAGTACATATTTTTAAAATGAGATTTCTATCTCTTGTCATTTCTATTTCTACACCCACTCTCCAAGCCCTGTTAACATTTATTTTATATTCTGTACCAAAATTAAGTTTTTTGTACTTTGTAGGTTGATTTAAGAGTTAACGATCAACACATTTCCTTAACAAACTTATGATAAATATTATTTATCCAGAGCTTAGTCTTATGGTTGAGTTGCATTCCTTTCTCCAAGCCCAATATTATGACCCTGGGGCATGCAGAGCAGAATATTTCTAGAGTAAAAGACAAGCTACTTCCCTCCATTGTTCATTAGACCACATTTTAGTTGGATTCACATTTACATTATGCCTTTCTTGAAAGTTTGCATGTATGTGTGTGTGTTTTCTGGAGTCTCTAAATGCTTTTTGTTTCTTGAATCTCAAGCAAGATCCACATTTCCCCAAAGGTGTAAGTCTCTGTCCTAAGACATGTCGAGAGGTTGTATAATTAGACAGATATTAGGGGCTTGGAGGTCATTCAAAAGGCAGGGAATAAGTTTTGAAAGATGCAGTTTTACACAAAAGAACAGCAAAGAGGAAAGACTGGAGTAGAATCCATGCCACTGCTGTTGATTAAGACTTAACCTCTCAGCCCAGGGTAATGTTTGAGAAGAAAGAGAGAGAAAATATGAAAAGACCAGATTGCAACCCAGAGAGCTTGGGACTTTACCAATATCTCTAACAGAAAACTGAGGAGAAATGCACCTGCCAGGGAAAAGAAAATAATTTATTTGGGTAAATTGCTAATCACAGAGAGGCATATGAATGAATGTCTTTTGATACATTAACCAAAAAGACCAAATAGAATGAGTTCCCACATCACACTTCTTCCCTTCTCCATGTCCATCATGCTTCATCAGTCCTGGTTCAACAATGAGAGAGAAGCAGAAATGATCTGTGTATATATATTAGAAAGAATAAATAAAAGCAAAATGAAATAAAAGCATATGCCAGAAGATAAATTAACCAAAGAGGGTGAGTCTGAACACATAATTGTCCAAAGGCTCAAATAAATTAAACACCATCACTGCACAAAGTGTTAAAAGAGAAACAGAAATTCATGCAAGACATTATATGACATCAGAGAAAGAGATCACATGCATGCATTGGGATTTGTGAAGATGAGGGACAAATAGAATGGAAACAAATTTCTTTCCAAAATGTAATAAAACCAAATTTCTTAGAAGAAAGAGCTGAATCTGCAGCTTAAAAGGACAAACCACAACCCAGAAACTATGTACACTCTGGAAAAAGTATAACAAATAACCTTCTTAACCCTAGGAACATTACTATTTTTAAAAATCCAAAATATCTTCAGTCGTATTTGAGAAACTGCATCTATAAGACAATGATAGGCTGCCAGGAAAGGATCAAAGAACAAGAAAATATTTTTTTCTTCAAATATGTATCTATCAAATACATCTGAAGATACATTAGATTTTTTAGAAATATTCTCTTCTGAACTATCTCATTTCCTATGGAAAGACTTATTTTTATTGACCTTGGTTGCTTCCCTTGGAATTATTGACTTTCTTTCAATACCCAGTGATCCTGGGCCAGTGCTTCAAGAATGGAAACAACTTTACCTACTCCCACCAGCCTATGTATCTTCCCTTCTCCACCTCTGCTCTGTCCACAGAGGTAACCATCACTCTGAATTTGGTTTTATTCATTCTCTTTTTAAATATACAAATTTGACCTTTAAAAACATATGTCTAAATAATATTTATTTTTAATGTTTTAAAACTTTATAAAATGCTATAGGAATATGTGTTTCTTCAGGGACTTTTTTTTTTCTTTCAATAACATTTTGTTTGCATGGCTTGTTCTTGTTGTATGTAGCATTAGTCCATTTGCAGACAGGCAGGGTCCTATAAGTTGTCTGTCCAAAGAAAGATGAGCAAAAAGAGATATGTGACAGTTCTTGTGGAAACATTTAAGAGCCAGTGCATGATTCCCTAAATTTACATCCACTGCTGCTACAATTCAGGATGCACATATTGATGTGGAGTGGCCACAAGATCAAAGCACCTTGGAGTGATTAGCTGCAGTGTGGAGAATGGTGGCCCTGGAGAGTTCTAAAAGCTACAACAAATCTGATGTGAACAAGAAATAAATGTCATTAGGTCAAGTCATTGAAATTTGGGGGTTATTTATTATCACAGAATAATCTATGATAACCTAGCATACCTTCTCCTTCCAGCTTGAAATTATTTTTGTGTATGAGGTGATGTGTTAATTCAATTTGCTGCATGGATAACAATGAATATGTGTCTCCACTTGTTGAGCAGTCCTTTCTTCCCCCAGGGACTGACAAAGCACACTTTTCTGTGTGGGCCTGTTTCTGGGCTCCCTTCTGCTCTACTGTCACTTCTTCAATCCTGCATGAATAACTCTGCAATCTTCATTACTGTAGCTTGATAATATTTGGTAGGGTAGCCCCTTCCATTTTCTTTTACTTCTTCAGGAGTGTCTTGTCCAATCTTGGTGTATCCATACATTAGGTTTTAGAAACCTAAACTTGCATACACAACAAAAAGTCTGTTGAGGTTTTGACT
Source organism: Zalophus californianus (assembly GCF_009762305.2). Taxonomy (NCBI): domain Eukaryota; kingdom Metazoa; phylum Chordata; class Mammalia; order Carnivora; family Otariidae; genus Zalophus; species Zalophus californianus. The sequence goes on along the minus strand of NC_045602.1, from coordinate 91,003,497 downwards.
GTAATTGCATTTGAGAAGAATTGACATCTTTATGGCATGGAGTCTTCCTACTCATCATGGCTATAGGCTATTCATTTGTCTTTTTGATGTCTCTAAATTATTAGAATCTTTTTGAACAAGTGGGTGTAATTATTTGAGTTTAGACCACTATCTAGAATTGGAATTCTCTTTATAACAGTGTTTTATAGAGTTAGTTAGACTCAGTTCAGCTCTTAAAACAAAGCATATATACAAGTACCTGACTATACATCAAGTACTCGCTTTGTGTTTGAAGCCCAGTTGAGTGTGATGCATGCAGTACCTCAATCTATCTCCACCAAACCCCTCTCAAATATGTAGGAGGTTTTCTGTGAAATCAAGATGTAGGTATGTCCAGCAAACAATTAGAGCTCACCCTGGTACAAAGTGACAGGACCAGGAATTGGAGCAGGCCACTCTGACTGCAAGGCAGGACTTTCCTAATATATTACCATGAACTTACTAAATAAATTCAAAAGCTTTTGCCTGACTTTCTTTGGGTTTAGTAACTGACATATTGTCTTGGCTGATATTTTCTACCACATCTATGATTATTAAAATAAAATTTAGAATAAGGTCCTGCTTAAGTTGATTAAAAGTTAATAATTTTCCAGAAACACTTGTCTATAGGCCAACTTGGGAGAGGCCAAGCCGTGCCAAGTCATCTTGATATCAGCAGAGGCTATTGGGCTCACCACATGGAGAAATGAAATAGCAGCAATTCTGTTAGCTCCCAAGTAGCCCACAAGAAAGGTGCATCTGCTGCAACATTTTGGAGAAAGGATGTTACTTTCCTTTAGCCTCTAATTCATATCTTCCTTCCATTACCAAGGGGATGATTTGTCACTGGCAGAAATAAATTGCGTTATATATCAGCTCTGTCTTTGCAGTCTTGTATTTCTCTCTGTGTAATAACCTGCTATGATTATGTATGAACTTTTAAGTGGGAACAGAGGAGACTTAATTCCATTAAATTTCCCTGGAGAAGGGGAGTGTGATTCAGTTCAAACACAAGGGTTCTTCTTGTTATGAAACTGTAGTGTTTAGAGCATTATTTTGTGCAGTTGTTGACTGTGCCTTGATGAGATATTTATTTTATGTATCCAGTCCAGGCTCCCCATGCTTGACTAACTTGAGAGGCAATAATACAAGAAACTTCCTTCCTTCTGAACATGTAAAAGGCCCTGATTTTCTCACTGTGAGATATATGATCTCAGTCCTGATAAAAATTTAACCTCTAATGTAATTTTGTTTCCTCCTTTCCACAGACCATTTTCCCCCTATTGATGTAGAAGGTCTACCAACCACAGGCACACACTGTGTGTCGATGGTCTTGAGTCATCTTGTTTTGCAGAGGTTGTAAAAACAAACAGAAGCTATACAGGAGGAGGAGACAAAACAAGAGCTGTAGTTTAATCTTTTAAACTCTCCTGCTTAAGTTATCATAGCTGTGTAGCATTCAGGGTGTGTAATGGAAATCCACTTAAGGAACTCAAATATTAAGCAGATTAGTTATATCAAACCAGACCTCTCATCCAGGAACACAGCAGGTGAGAAGCCCAGCAGGGATGTAAGAAGAGGTCATCCATCTCTTCCACCTGATTGTCCTTTGGCTACACCCTCCCTGTATCTATGCATTGCTTTACTACTCTCTGCAGACTGCCTTCTCTACCAGGCTGTTGCTTTCCCATGACCCACAGCCCAGATCAGTAGCCTAAGTACACATGAGTATTCAGCTCAGTTCTGCAGTGGAATCTTTGTCCCATATACATACCCTCAGAGGGTTGTTTCACTGACAGAGTTGGAGATGCATGCCCACCTCTGATCCAGTCACCACTGGCTGAGGAATGGATGTCATGAGGAATTAGGATGGTTTTGTCCCAACAGCAGCCTTTCAAGAGGGAAAGAGGGTAGAGTTATAGATTAGTTGTGTGGAGGCAGAGAAATGTCTCCAAAGACATCCATGTCTTAATCCTGCAGCCTTGGAATATGTTACCTGACATGGCAAAAGAGACCTTGCAGGTGTGATTAACCTGGATTATACAGACAGACAGACAGACAGACACACACACATATACACACACACAGAGGGAGAGAGGGAGAGGAACATCCTAATGGTCAAACAAGCTACATTTTTACTTTAAAATAATTCTAGATCTGATGACATCAGGATTGTAACCTTTTGAGCAGTGTGTGAGGAAAGTTCTAGGGACATTAAATAAAATTGACCAGAAGTCCAACCAGTTTTCTATATTCTTGTCTTTTCTTTTGGGTCACATATGGGACTTTGAGCATCCCAAATGACTTAACAATGGAAATCCTTTTTTTTTTTTTCCAGTTTATATTCTCTGTTATAAAGAGAGTCCTTTGTGCCTGGCACCCTCATCTCTGGAACCATTTCTACCCTGCTAAGGACATGGAGTTCCCCTGGAAGCTATCAGGGGCACACCTGTCTGCCATGCAGATCCCTAAACAGCTTGAGGTGGGGTGGCTGATTTGGGCTAACATGTATCATTAGCATCAGGAAACACACCTGACACCTGAGCTGTCAGTACCTGGGGAAGGGTGATCCTGTTCAATCTGGGAGCAGGATGCAGTTAACAGATAAGGTTTAGGACGGCTGTCTCCAAGGAGGCCACCAGGTGGTTCCCTCCTTGGGGAGGTGTTTGAGAAAAAATATCTAGGTCCTGCAAACCTTGGGCTTATGCTGCATCTGCAGGAACTGAGGGTGAAAGGGACTGGATTGACTTTTGAAATATTTCTGTTTTCTTCATCTGGCTCCAAAGAACTCACTGGCTCTTGAGGAATTAGATTTGGGCTTTTGTAAAATTCTGCTCAACCTTACTGTAGAGAAAGTCTATTTTGCTGAATTATTTGGGATCAGGCAAGATCCTTTAAAACTTTATATTTATTATGTACATTTATTTTTTCACCTTTACCCAAGAGAAAGTCAAATTTGACAGGAAGGAAAAGTACTGTTTCAGTTTCAGGGAGCATGAGTTCTGCATTCAGGAGAGGGCGGTAGGGGTCACTATGCTACTAGACATGAGTTTTGGCAGCCCCTTTATTATTTCTCTTCTCCTGCTTGGTTTAGGCCTTATTTGCTGTTCTTTCTCCAGGTTCTTTAGGTGTAAGATTAGTTTGTGCATTTGGGATTTTTCCATCTTTTTTGAAAGAGGCTTGGATGGCTATGTATTTCCCCCTTAGGACTGCCTTTTCTGTATCCCATAGGTTTTGGACTGATGTGTTTTCATTCTCATTAGTTTCAATGAATTGTTTAAGTTCTCTTTAATTTCCTGGTTGACCCAGTCATTCTTTAGAAGGATGCTCTTTAACTTCCAAGTGTTTGAATTCCTTCTAAATTTTTTCTTGTGACTGAGTTCCAGTTTCACAGTACTGTGGTCTGAAAATATGCAGGGGATAATCTCAATCTTTTGGTATCGGTTGAGACCTAATTTGTGACCCAGTATGTGATCTATTCTGGAGAAAGTTCCATGTGCACTCAAGAAGAATGAGTATTCTGTTGTTTTAGGATGGAATGTTCTGTATATAACTATGAAGTCCATCTGGTCCAATGTGTCTTTCAAAGCTCTTGTTTCTTTGTTGATCTTCTGCTTAGATGATCTGTCCATTGTTGAGAGTGGAGTGTTGAGCTCTCCTACGAGTAATGTATTTTTATCAATATGTTTCTTTATTTTGGTTATTAATTGATTTATATAATTGGCTGCTTCCATGTTGGGGGCATAGATATTTACAATTGTTAGATCTTTTTGTTGGACAGACCCTTTAAGTATGATATAATGTCCCTCTACATCTCTTACTACAGTCTTTGGTTTAAAATCTAACCCCAGCTTTCTTCTGAGGTCCATTAGCATGGTAAATAGTTCTCCATCCCCTCACTTTCAATCTGGAGGTGTCTTTAGATTCAAAATGAGTCTCTTGTAGACAGCATATGGATGGGTCCTCCTTTTTTATTTAACTGAAATCCTGTGTCTTTTCATGGGAGCATTCAGTCTATTTACATTCAGAATAACTATGGAAAGATATGAATTTAGTGCCATTGTGTTGCCTGTAAAGTCCCTATTTCTGTAGATTTTCAGTTTCTTTCTATTCTATGTGACTTTTGGGGTTTCTCTTTGCTTACAGAATCCCCCTTAATATTTCTTGCAGGGCTGGCATGGTGGTCACATATTCTTTCAGTTTCTTCCTGTCCTGGGAAGTTCTTTATCTCTCCATCAATTCTGAATGACAGCCCTGCTGAATAAAGTATTCTTTGCTGCATGTTCTTTTCATTTAGTACCCTGAATATATCTTGCCAGCCCTTTGTGGCTTTCCAGGTTTCTGTGGACAGGTCTTATGTTATTCTGATATTCCTCCCTCTGTATGTAAAAATCTCTTCCCCTTAGCTGCTCTCAAGATAGCTTCTTTGGCTCTAAGATTTGCAAACTCCACTATTATATGTTGGGATGTTGATCTATTTTTATTGATTTTGGGAGGGGTCCTCACTGCCTCTTGGACACAAATGCTTGTTTCCTTCCCCAGATTAGGGAAGTTCTCAGCTATGATTTGCTCAAGTATACCTTCTAGTCCTCTCTCTTTCTCTCTCTCCCCACCCCCTAGGGGATCCCAATAATTCTGACATTGGAACGTCTGATGCCATCATTGATCTCTCTAGTTGACTACTAGCTGCCTATCCCTATCTTCCTCAGCTTCCTTCCTTTCTATCAGCTAATCTTCTAGATCACTGATTTGTTCTTCTGCCACATTTACCCTGGCTGTTAGAGTATCCAGTTTAGGCTGCATCTCATTCATAGCATTTTTATGTTCAGCCTGATTAGATCTCATTTCTGCCCTTAGAGATTCTGTATTGTCATTAATGCTTTTTTCAAGCCTTGTATTGACTTCATGATTGCTCTCCTGAATTCTATCTCTAACATCTTGCTTATATCCATATCTATTAGTTCTGTGGCAGAGTTCATTGTTTCAGGTTATTTTCTTTGTTGAGAGTTCCTCTTCCTAGTCATTCTGTTGATGGAAGGTTGAGGGAATGAACAGAGTCTAAAATATCAAACACAACCCAAGTTAGATGCACCCTAGCAAAATCCAGAGTGGTCAAACACCACTACCAAAAAAACAAAGCCAAAATGAAACACAAGAACAAAATTTAAAAATTTAAAAAAAGGGGGGGAGGGGAGGGGGTTATAATCTCTCAGTGTGGACAAAGCATGGTGCTTCAGTTGTTCTTGGATGCATTTTGGTCTGTATGTTAGAGGACATATCCCACAATTACAAGGAAAATAAAACTTGTATATATATCTAAGGGTAAAACATAATAGAATGAAAAAGGGGCTAAAATAAAGCATATATCTATAAAAAATAAAGGTTTGTATAAATACAAGTTAAAAAGGCACTATGAAAAAATGAGTTGATATAATAGACATCTAGTTGAAATGAGGAGAAAGTAAAAAGAAAAATACAACAGAGAAAAAAGCATGAGAAAAGGGAAAAAAAGAAAGAAAAGAAAAGAATTATATCTGAAAAATAAACAAGTCATGAGGCCACACCTGGAGCTCAATATACAATTTTCCCCTGGTATTGGGATTTTACAATCTTATGGGATCCATAGGATTGTCATCCATCTTTTCTTCCAGCCTGTCTTTTGGTGCAGGGGCCTGCCGAGCCGTTTCTCAGGTAAACCTGCCTGTGCGGAGTTGCCCCACCCCCTGTCAGGGGCATGGGCTCAGTGGAAACCAGACTTCTGTGTCTTTTGTTCCCTCGAGGCTTTCCCCACCTCTTCAGAGAGTCAGAGCAGAAATGGCCTCGGCCAGATCTCTGGCCCAGAGCAGAAAATTCACAGTCTGCTCTCTTTAATAAACCCTCCAGGACAAACAGTCTCTACTCCTGTATGCTCCACTGAAAACCACAGCTCCCCACGGTGCTCGCCCACAGCAAATCTCTCACGGGTAGTCTCAGGGGCCTGGGAGTGCCTCTGCCCTTTGTGATTCTAAAACCATGAGCACTGCAGGCTCCCTTGCGCATCTGCATCTGAAGCTCCAAAATCAGGTCTGGGTTTGTCCCTAAAGCCCTTTACTGGCCACTACTGTTCTGTGAGTTTTTGCCTGGTTGCAGGCACAGGGTCCAGATTTTTTCAGGCTATTCAAGTAAAGAGTGGTTATTGACTGGCCAGCCCTCAGTTTATGGAGATCTGAACTGAGAGTCCCTTCCTGAGCTCGCTGACCATAACCTGCTTCCTGGCTCCAATGCTCAGACCCTCTACTGTTTCAGTAATCTCCTTTTGCACTGTGGTCCCTTGTAATCTGAGACCACAATGCCCTTTCTAGAATTCTGCCTTTTTGTTTCCAGATCCCCTTTCAGAGAGGAATGTCTCTCACTAGAGAAGATTTCTAAAGGTTCTGATTTTGTGCTCTGGTGTTATGTCACTTTCCAGGAGCCAGCTTATGGCAGCTCCCTCTCTCTTCTGTTTATCTTCCAATATCTCCCCACAGATTCACAACTTCATACATCCTACCTTCCAAAAAGCAATCACTTTTCTGCTTGTAGAGATCCAGATATATATTCTTACATCTCAGGCTGATTTTGTGGGTGTTCAAAATGGTTTGATAGATATCTAGCTAAATTCAGGGGATCAGCTGAAATGGGGTCCCCTACTCCTCCCTCATTACAAGTTTGATTATAAGCTTTTTATTAAGCAGTGATAGGAATATATTCAGCTCAGGGGCCTCAATATCCATGAGAGATAAGCTAAACAGTTGCTTAGGGAAAGCCCAGCTATTTCTGGTACTGAATTTAGAGAAGTTTTCCTTTGCGTTCTTTTAAAGAAAACACTCTATTATGTAGAGAACAACATAAACTACATTCTTATATCAGTTGAAAATCTCATAAAATCTTTTATTTTTATTTATTTTTTAAGATTTTATTTATTTATTCATGAGAGACAGAGGGAGAGGGAGCAAGAGAGAGAAGCAGAGGGAGAAGCGGGCTCCCAAGGAGCAGGGAGCCTGATGTGGGACTTGATCCCAGGACCCCGGGATCATGACCTGAGCCAAAGGCAGATGCTTAACCATCTGAGCCACCCATGTGCCCTCATAAAATCTTTTAATATACGCCATAACACAAGCAGTGGAAATATGAATTTGGTGGAGGGCAGGGGGAGAAATTTGCTATGTTTGGAAACTCATGTGATCACTGTTTTTCTGTGTCCTGACTTAGAGGAAAGTCAGAATTGAAGATTTTCATCAGTGCTTCTTCTCATAACTGAATCTGAAAGTCTTTGGGGTGCAGGGAAATTGGGGTTGTACTTGGCTTTCATGGCTTCCTGCGGAGCCACACACTTCACAGCTGGACCAGTTGAGCACATGGTTAAGAAGAGTCCTGCCTAGTTCTGGAGGCAGGCATTCTTCATTTAGCTTAGTCCCTACAATCAGCTAGGTTATATAATTTGAGAAAATTGACTACAAGTAGACGTGTATAAAGCTGGAAAGAGTAAAATTCCAGGGCATCAGCTGGGGCTGGACCCTCTATATTTTTCCTCACCAGACTCAGACTTCATGTAACCATCCCCTAGAATCTACTCCCTTTTAGCCAAGATCATGTTTTCCTTCATACATATACTTGAATGATTTTATTAGGCAACAGGGAGATTATAATTAATGCCTCAAACTTTATAAAATTTGAGGAAGTTCTTTTTAATATTTGCTTCTGTTTTCACCTTACCAATGTGGCTTGGGCTGGTCTGATTTCTTTCCCACTTTCCTCTCTCCCTTGTTGACTTTGCATGCTGTTGTCATTGTTGGGTAATTTACATAAAATATGGTAGTCCTTATTATACTTGGTATTAAGGAAATGAATCTCACAAAGATTTCTGGTTTAAGGGCAAGGATGTTATATTAGAAATCATCCAATGATTGGAGGTGAGAGGGCCTCCTGAGACAAGGTTTGGAAGGTTCTCAGGGAGCAGCACATCACCAATGGAGACAGCAATTCTTCATGCATTTGACTCTTTTCAGCTGTGGTAGACTGCAAAAGAGCCAGCATTCTACACACCTCCTCTCCTCAAAAGACAGGGTCCAGTTCTCCATATCTGACACTGGGTTGGCCTTGTGACCATTTTTGGAAAATAGGAGTCAGTGAAAGTGACAGTGTACCAGTTACATACCTGGATTGTAGAGGCCTTGCATGTTTCCATACTACCTTTTAGGAACCTACCGAACCACTATGTGAGCAAGCCCAGGTTAGCCTGCTGGAGAATGAAACCTGGTCATGCTCGTCACCCCAGCTGACAGACAACCAACCACCAGACTGGTGACTGAGGTCATCCTATACCAGCCAAATTCCAGTCAACCTGTCAGCAGACCTCAGAGGCATGAGTGAATCCAACTAAGATCAGCCAAGCCTAATATAAAGAGTGACATTAAAAAAAAAAAAAAAAGATCAGCCAAGCCCAGATAGTTCAGCAGAGATATTTAGGAGCCATAAACTTAAGCAATAATAAATATTTATTGTTTTAAGTTACTACATTGGGGGAAGGTTTGCTATGCAGCAAAAGCTAACCTGATGCATCTTCTCAGTTTAATGAGGATGCTAGCAGGTACAAGGAACCTTTGTTCAGAGCAAACTTACTTAGTCTCAGAGTCACAGTTAATTGGATTACAAGTGACAGAAATCTGATAAAACCTAGTTTACTGAAAAAGGGGAAGTTATTGGTTCACATAACCAACCTGCAGGAAGTTCAATAGTGCACCTGAGACCCTTGGATGACTAGAGGTAGGAACATGAGCTTCATCTAAATTTGCTCTTTCAGAACTAAAGTAGTTAAGTATGATGGAAATTGTCCTTTAGAAAAGAAAAATAAAAGAAGAAATATTAGTCCAGGATGTTTTTACTGTATGTTTTTGGGCAAAGAAAATGAATTTGGTAAGACTTGTTTTATATGTTCCTGGCTCCCTGGCTCTCTGGTCAGGTAATCCAGCTGCTTCTGGGTTTTCTCTCTGGGAACACTTCGCTTGACTCATGATCTTAAAGGTCATGTCTGAGAGCAGAATTGGGCAAACTTTATCTGTTGGGGGCTCACAGTAGAATTTGTCATCCTTTTTGGCTGCCTGACATCTGAACCATCTTCCTACACTTTGAGAATCTTCTACCTACAGCCTCCTTTATGTAAGTGGAAAATGCCTGATGTCTCTTCCTCAGCCTGCTTGCAGTGAGGGCACAGTCATGTGACTGCTGTGGGTTAGCTGGGATGGGGAATGTTGAGGGGCTGTGATCTGGGTACCAACAGCATCTGTATCTTAGGTAACCAGTCACTTCTCTACTGAGGTCGGGGAGAAGTGACTCCTGACGTTCTTCTCCTGTCCCTCTGTGACTTATGTCCACCCTTTTGGAATCTATTGCTTGGATTTCTCCAATTCTACAACTGATTGTTTCTGCAAATTCAGAATTTTTTGGTTGCAAATTCTGGAGCCAAACCCAAACTAGTTTAGGATAAAAATGGGAACTCATTGGCTTATGTATCCAAACCACAGGAAGGAAAGAGACAGAGTAAGGCTTCAGTAATGCTGGGATCCAGGAAGTAATCACTCTCAGACCTCCCACCCCTTCTGTCTCTCATTTCTGGTTTTCTCTGCAATTTGTTATCAGTCTCAGACTTACTTCTGCACAATACACAAATATAATTGAGGGTCTCTCTGGGGCCATATCATCCAAGTGTTGCTACCATAAAGGAAGTTTAAACTACAATTTAAAAGATTCTGTGAAAGAACTCAGACTGACACAGCATGGTTCACTTGGCTAGCCCTGGAATTGATGGTTGGAATAGGAGTCAGTGTGTTACTATTGATTGTTTTTCCTTAGAACCATGCTGTCAGAGGCGACTTGGAGGAACCAATTCCAAATATAAGGGAGGTATTTTTATTTTATTTTATTTATGTTATGTTAGTCACCATACAATACATCATTAGTTTTTGATGTGGTGATCCATGATTCATTTTTTCGTGTAACACCCAGTGCTCCATGCAGTACGTGCCTTCCTTAATACCCATCACCAGGCTAACCCATCCCCCCACCTCCCTCTAAGGGAGGCATTTTTAACAGGAGTGGGAATAGTCTTGAAAAGATGTACTTTTGCCTCTAGCTTAGTGGCTTACAAGGAAACATTTCACAAATTCCAGTGGGTCCCATCAGACCTCATCTGTAGGGCATCCTTATCAAGAAACAGAGTGCTGTTTTACAGTGAAGCAGAGTGAATAAAATCTCAACATTATCCAAAACAGAATAAATGTTTGAGAAGATGGTCTGTTCATTGACAAGGGCCAAAGGTCTCTGCAACCACTTCAATCCCACCTTCCCTTCCCCTGGGGGGAAGGAATGAATTACCCCCAAAGCCAGCCTGCTGCAGCAACAAAGAACTATTTATGAAATAAAAGTATGAAGGCAGGGTGGTGTTCCCCACTGGAGGAGCAGGTTGCTTGTAAGGAGGAAATCTAGGTAAGGTCTTGCCTTTGCTCTGGCCCTCTGTGGAGCCTTCTGGTAAACCTCCTGACTCACAACAGTCCTTGTCTCTTTCAGCACTGCCCCTAGGGGGCTCCTGATAGTGGCAATGGTGGCTGTTCTGCACCACGGGGCCTCTCAGGCAGTAGCCAATTGATTCAAGCTGGGCCTCTCAGATTCTCTTTCCTGGGAAATCTGAATTTTGAATTTGAGCAAGATGGAAATGGAGAGTTGTTCAAGTTGTTGAAGTTGACAAGCATCTCAGTGAAGTCTTCCTATTTTGTGCTGACAAAATGATATATAGTGTATAGTGAATTAACCTTGACACAAGCCAGCATGCTGGAGAGAAATAATCACTCACCCAACTTCTGGGTATGGGTTTCTTGAGTGGAGATGTGGTGGGTATTTCTGAGGAAGGATCCTGAAAAGGCAGAGAAAATCAGACAGGTTGGAGGAAACCAGTAAGAATGTAAAGGCAGGGAACACAATGGATGTCATTATTGGACCTTAGAAAGGAATATCATAATGGTTCATGATCCTGAGGATTCAGGTAGGTTGAGCACTGAAGGTGACATAGGGAGGCATTTTTGGTCAGTGACAGGTATTTTTTGGTCAGTGATACCATTGGTCACTGGTGACTTGATCAGGAGTTGGTCTCCATGGATACCTGCATCTCCCTTTCCCTACCAACATTGTTCTTGTTCAGTGGCAAAAATAGTGTGCCAGACTGGGCTCAACACACTGCATTTCCCCTCACTTGGATATCAATCTTGAATTTCGATTTTGCCAGTCATAGCCACATAATATGAACTGGACTTTGGGTACAATAATACCAGTGGACTGGCCGTTCTTTTTGTCTCTCTCTAGGACCTGCTGTAATTCCCAGGGGTGGCCCTCAGCAAACTTGCTGGCACAGTGTGACCCCTCTAGGCTGGTTGTGCAACCAGGCTTAGCCTGTCACATGCTTTTTAGCAGAAATTGTAATATGAAGACCTGAGAGATACAGGCACTGGAGGTGGTGGGACCTGAGCTAAGCTGATAACAACATTACAGAAAGGGTTTATGTTTCCTGCTGAGCCCTCTGGTTGCTTCCTTTCTCACTGCAGGGATGGTCAATCATTCCTTAAACTCCTGAGGAACCCCAGTTACCTTCTTACAAATTCCATTTGCTGCATAGTTTTTGCTCAGTTTAAGTAGTTGGCTTATATTGGCTATCAACAAAAGAACTTTATTGATTACATTTACTCGCTCTTTACCCAGAATTATGACATTTTCAGCCATTTACCTTTCTTTAGCTACAAGGAGAAGGGAGCAAGAGATAGGTGATGGGTGACAGTGTTTGGTGGTGGGGGATGTGGGGGACTTCTGTCTCCTTAATTCAATCATTTAGAAAATTCCCCACTTAAAGTAGCAAAGCCCAAATTAATAACCTCTTCAGACATCTGAAGCACCCCTAATAACTCAGAACAGTAAGATGCTCTGTTTCTAATATTCAGTCCTACAGAGCCTGGTATTAGAAAGAGGTCAGTGGGATTTGAATGTTTTAGTTGAACTCTGGATATTTAAGATTTTGAAATTCAGAAATTCCATTCATTTGACCTTCTTATAGAGAATATCCAACTGGGACTATTCAGTAAAGAAAACTGAATTGTGGTCATCAGGTGCTTCATTTCAGTGAGAAAAGTGATCTTAGGCATTTTGTCCTCTTTAGAGCTGCTTGGATCTTCCTTGACACAGAATTGTACAGCTAGATTACAAATCAACATAATTGGGTGTTTCCCATTCTCCTGGGGGCTGCTGTGGGACTATAGCACAAAGCTTATTGGGTCTCCAAGCAGCATTCAGGTGGTGTTCCGGCCTTCACTCCTAGTCTACAAGTCAAGCCCAGGTAGTGAAGACTCCAGTTTCTACAGAGGCTTATGAGATGCAAGAGAAGCTGCAGTAGACCCTGGCAGGCCTTTTGGCTGAAACCTCTGTAGCTGATTCACTCCTTTTGCCAGAGCATGAGCTGGAGTCCCTCTGAGGTGATTGTCATCCTTAGAACCACTGAAAACCCTAGGTTGTCAGATGGAAATAGAGGGGCCTCCCTCAAGTTATCCAGGGCAAACCCCTTCTTGGATTGGGCAGAGTGGGAGCCCTGACCCCCTGTGAATTACCTAGGGCTGCAGCTCATTAGCAGTACCCCACAGCTGGAATCTGGGTATCCCCATGGCCATCTTTCCCCTCCCGCACCTTGCCTCCCATGGAGTTGTTGGCAATAGGGACACAGGACATGGGAATAAAATGAGAGAGGGAAGGAGAGTTCCTCATTCCTTACCACCCTGTGTGAATTGATGTTTCCAACCAAGACCCCACTTTGCAATGACAATGGGTTGATGGGTGCACTGGTTATTTCAAGCCAACATTTTTATTTGTATAACATTTCACTCTTTAAGTGGACATTTACGTGTATTATTTAGGCTTAGGCAATCTTTGCTCAAAGCCCAGGAACTGAGCTGGACCCATTCGCAGATGGCTGCTCTTTCACCCCCATGCTTTTGACCATGAGATTAGCACTCCACACCTGTTGGGAGGTGAAGAAAATGAGTCCAGAGAGTTTAAGAAATGCAGGTGTAGACTCACACCCAATGAGATACCCTGGTTTGAAGTCCACTTCTGGAGACAGGTGTGCCAAGATCTGACGAAATGCAGGAGAAAGGTGGGTGTCTACGGGAATCAGTATGGAGACATTTCCCCAGGGGAGTAGTCCGCTCATGGTGAGAAGGAGTGTGGCCTGTTCCAGGAACTGGGAGGAAGCCTGTGGATGGAATTCCAGTGAGCCGAGTGCTAGGGTGAAGGCTGAGAAGTAGCCACAAGCTGGTCCAGGAAAGCCCATTGGGCATTACAAAGACTTTCTCTCTGTGCTAGGAGTTGAGAGAAGCTACCTTCCTCCCATGTAGCACACTCTAGGTGAATGCATTTCTTCTACAGCCCCATTACCACTTTAACCTGGTGTGGTGTGGCCTTTCTTTCTCCTTGACCTCTGCTCCTTTCTACAGTGGTTGTTTATAGGCTCCCTAGGGCTATTTCATTCCTTGGATTTCAGCTTCCCCAACAATCCATATCTCACATGGATATCCACGTGGTGATTCTTTCCAATGCCCTGGCAGTTCCTGACTGCCTCTTTTCACACCTTGTCCTCTACCCACCTCAGCCACTCACATCCCCAGTCACACCCTAGACCTTGTCATTTATAATACATGGAAATTCTAGCACCTAGGCTCAATGCAGCCCACATCCTCACCACCAGCTCCTATCTTAATTCAATTTATTTTAAGGGTCACAGATTAAAGTCCTCCACCAAAAAAATAAACTGTATACACATAGGACAGGTAGATTTGACCAAACAGAAATCCAAATGATACAAGCCAAGACAAGCAAAGATTGAATTAATAGAAATCTGCAGCGTTGGAGCAAAGACAAGAATCCCCTTTAACTACACTGAAAAAATCTGGTTAAAGTGATGAATCCATTCCCTGGTGAGATTTTTAAGAGAAGAATTATCTTTATGGGTGTTGGGGCTGAAGATCTGAAACTTTTGTGACACCAAGGATACTGTGTTGGGTAAATTTATCTTGGAAAAGTGAAGTCTTAAAGTTGATGTTGATTATGAAAATGTTGGCTTGTACTATTAAAAAAAACTCAGGTGTGGGGCACCTGGGTGGCTCAGTTCATTCAGCATCTGACTCTTGATTTCAGCTCAGGTCATGATCTCAGGGTCATGGGATTGAGCCCTATGTTGGGCTCCCTCCCCCTACTTGCTCTCTTTCTCTCTCAAATAAATAAATAAAATCTTTAAAAAAATCGCTAATTCATTACCAACCCATTTTCACTAAAAGTCTAGATTTCTGACTTCTTTTCAGAAAAACCCAAAGATTTGGCATTGTTGGCTAATTTTACCCCATAGCCACCATGTGGGATTGAGCTGATGATGGCTTGCTCCACAGGATGGGCACATGCTGTCTGGTGGCTGCAGTCCTCACCATATACCCCACCCACCTCACTACTGCATAGCCTGGCATGTTTAAATTATTCACCTCTGGTTGAGGGCATCAGAATTGCTTTCAAATTTCATATCATTATAATATGGAAGTGGGATTTGATTTGCTTTTGCATTATTCCAGATCTATAGCTGGTATTCCAAGGTTTTCCAAGATGCTCTTTACAGCTAAATCAGGGAAGCTTTTCAGAGAAGCAGGGCACTCTACTCCAAAGGGATGGACTGTGGGTGAAGGCTGAGGGATGGACTAGCCTGTGAGGGAGAATATCCCTGTCCCCAAGGCTGGAACACCATCTGCCAGCTCTGTTGGGGTGGGAGCTCTGCTTTAGGCAAGATTTGGGACCATGACTTTTCCACCATAGAGTCCCAGGCTTTGCCATTTTGGCACTCAGCCTGGCCCAGCTGTATCAAAGCAGCCCTCTGAATGCAGCCATGGCAGGCACTGCTGCACTGTCTTAGTTGAGTATAGAGAGAGCTGGGTCTGACCAAGAGTGCTGGCTGGCATTTGGCACTTTGGGCTTCAAAGCAAAAGATTTACTTACATAGACAAAGACAATCATGCAATTATCCAATTCACTGAGCAGGACAGAGTGTGCTGGAATGTTCCTATGATGTCAGACCAAGTGTGTGGAAACCTGGGGCCATGAGCCAGCAAGAGGAGGTGCTATTTTTCACATGTCTGGTCAGGAGCAATAGCACTGGCTCAAGGCAGAGGAGCAAGATATGGGAAGCTTTAGGAGAAAAACATCAGGAAAAACATCCTGTGGTCTGTTTCTATGGTCTGTTTTGGGGGAAAAGATTTTTCCTACTTTATTAGCTTTTTAATGAATCAAACTTCTGTCTTTGTTGATCCATCCTATTAAACTTTGTTTCTGTTCATTGACTCCTACTTTTATCTTTATTATATCTTTTCTTATAATTTCATTGGACTTAACCCACATCTTCTTCCTCACTTAAACCAGCTTTTCTGCCAACCACAGCCCCTCACAGACTGGCATCTGCACCATCCAGCTAGCTGCCTTCATCCTCAGTTCACGACCCCCTCTCCACTCTCAGCAGACAGGCCCTTGTATGTGCACTGGGCTCCTGTCCCCTTTGCTGACTTGGGGACGCCACACCAGCAACTCTGACTTCTCTCCCTGTGTCACCTTCTCCTCTCTCTGCCCCTCCCCTATAGCATGCAAGCATGCATTCTTTCTTCTATGTTAGGAATACTCTCTTGATGCCATTACCCTCCCCAGCCACTGCTTCCCAATTCCATGAACCTTACAGCAAGAGTGTCCCTTGGACTCCCTGCCTCCAATCCCCACACTTCTATTTTCTCCTCAATCCACTCCAATCCATACAAACTGCTCTTCTCAATGTTACCATTGGTGGCCACACTGCAAAAGATGATGACCAATGTCCATTTAGCACCTTATTTGATGTTCCTGCATTGTTTTTGTGGCATTTGAACCAGCTGCCAATTGTTATATGTGAACGCTCCCTGGTTTGAGGATGTCAATGGGAAAAAGTAACCAAGAAAGCTACCAACCACTTATTGCTTAATAAACGTGCACTTATTCCTATACCAAGTTAATTAAGCAATTAATAGATCAAGCAATTAGGGTTAATTAAGCAACAAAGCCATTATGTGAATTAACTAGGCAGAAAGGACCAACTACCTCACCCTTGAAATTTCATCATATGGTCTGGCCCTCCAATGGCCCCAGTCTTCTGGCTAGTCACTGCCGATATGTCAGCGACCTCTGTTGGCAATCAGCTGACCCTGTCTCCTCAGTCAGCATGCCCTGTGATCTGTTGAGAGATGTGGGCAGACCAATGCTTATTTATTTTATGTATGTATGTATGTATGTATTTTTATGAATTTATTTATTTTTATTATGTTCAATTAGCCAACATATCATTACTTTTTGATGTAGTGTTCAATGATTAATTAGTTGCATATAACAGCAGGTGCTCATCACAGCACATGCCCTCCTTAATACCCATCACCCAGTTACCCCATCCCACACCCCTCCCTTCTGTAACCCCAAGGCTTATTTTGACCTAAGGCAAGCTGGGTTTTCTGCTGAGGGTCTGGCATGTTAGACAAACCTTCCCTCTACAGGTTGAAGTCAATATCATTCTTATCAGCGTCTTTACCTTCTGAGTAAACAAGAGTTTATTTTCCATAAATATATTGTTCCTTCAGGTTGTTGACACCTCAGCAGGTATTTATCTTTTATAGCCAACTAACCATATGTCCATCAGTGCCAAGGTGACATATGTAAACAACATGTGCTCACCAGCTCTGTGGTTCACAAACGTGTTTACAAAGGCACAGGGATGTCACATGGAATCACATGTAGATGTATATTAAGCTGGGAGGATGATGCATCTTTTTTATGGTTTATGGTTTTTATCACCATTGATTCCATCCACCAATCCCTCCCCAGAAACAGTTCTCTCCCTTGCTCTCAGGGAGCTGTATTTCTTTGTTTTTCTTTTACCCCACTGCTAGTTTATTTTCAGTCTGCTTTGCAGATTCCTTCTCATCAACTCAACCTCTTTGTACTATGGTACCAAGGGCTTGGTCTTGAGCCCCTTCATAGTGCTATCCTTACTGAGTTGCCAATTGCTTCCAGCTCTTTACTGCAACTGTCAAACTATCTATCGTTTCTGTCCAAATATAATTCCTTGAATAGGACCTCTTTCTTGAAGTCCCAACTTGTATATTCAACACCTGCCATGTCCAGTGTGCACTCCTTCCTGTACCTACCCTACCCACTGTTCCCTCATCTTCCATGAATGGCTTCCATGTTTGTAGCAGCTCCAGCGAAAATCTTGGCGTGATCAGCTACATTTTTCCTCTCCCATACCTGCAGCAGTCTGTACACAAAAGTAGACAAAGATCTAGATTCTGGCTGTTCCTCAGTGCCTCCATCACTCCTGCCCAGGTCCAGGGAACAGCATCCTTTTGTAGGGTCAAGTACTAATGCCTCCTAGCTGTTCTCTCTGTACCACCTTTCCATTCTCCCCTCTTAAGCCACTGTAGTGTGTAAAATTGTAAACATAAATTTGATGAGTCCATTTCTCTGTTCAAAACCCTAATTTCAGGGTAAAACTAAAGTCTCCCCCACTTCCTCCCACTTCAGGTCACTCTCCAACTTCCCTTGGACCCCTTCCCACTGTTCTTCAGCCACACTGCCCCACTTTGCCCTGTGAAAAATGACCCCCACCCCACCCCAGTGTTGTTTGGGCTCCTGCCCTCTCTGATACAGGGCTTTGCTTCTCAGTGACCTTCTTTCCACTCACATCCCAGCTTTTCCTTCTTGTGTTCCTCACACTGGGTTCTCCCATAGCCTTCACCTTCTAATGCCCCATGTGATTTACTCAGTGACCTGTTTACTGTCAACGGCCCCTACTATGATGTTGGCTTCACAGGGACAGGATTTCTGTCTTCCCATTCTGTATCCCCAAGAAAGTGACAGTGTTGGATGCAGAATAGATGCTCAAAAATCAATGAAGAGTACATTTAGCTGTCTGGGGTGTTCCTTTCAAGTCTTATCTTTGTGTGCAAATATGTTATCAAACAGTATAAGAGCTGTGTCTTTTAAAAACTACACCCTACAGAATGTGGTGTAGAGAGAAGACAGGTTTACATGAAATCTGCACCGATGGCAGATTTGATGGCAAAAATCAAATGCCCAGGTGGTTTTCTATCATATGTCCAGGAATTATATACTAAATTTCATACTATATTTTAGCTTTTTTGCTTTTAGTCATATGTGAAAGCCAAACTAGTTTGTGTAGGCAAACAAAATTCAAAATCTGATCATGTTTTCCTATGCTAATTTCCAATGTAGTGCTTGGTAATAGTTTGATGGACTGAAGATTTCCAAGAGACCCCTCTATTAAATCTTTGGTGACTCAAAGAGTTTACCTAACACAGCAGATGGTCTCTGGAGTGTGGGTTTGGGGCTAGTGGCAACTTATGGCTGCCTGTCACAGGCTGCTGGTTTCATTTCTTTGCTATCAATAGAGTCGATATACTGTGGTTGAATCTGGTATCTATGGAGAACACAGGGTCAGGTGTCCTCCATACCAGTGTCAGTCCCTTGGGCACCATGGAGAAACAAAATGTCTGCTCGAGAGTGCACCCTAAGGGAAGCAGCAGATAGATTCATGACTCTGTCAACATCGTCAAGTGAGTGACAGGGATTCAGAACGTCACCACAGACAGCACCATGGATATGAGGTGAGTCCCTGCACACCGCCCTCCATCTACCTTGATGACTGGGGGGCAGAGAGTGCCTGGACCAGTGGAGGCCACTGGAATGTGGGACCCAATGTGGATCGACTCTGAGAGCAACTCAGTTAAATGCGACATCTTCCCTGATGGTGCCCTGTCAAGCAAGAACATTTGCCTTCTGTCACGTAACTCTCAACTTGGACAAAGCCATTCCACACAAGGCACTGGACAACATTGATGCAGGGAATCTGCCAGAGGTATGGAGGCAAAACCTGTCGAGTGCCCTGATGAACACAAAATAGTGCAAGACAGAGTGGTTGGTGCAAAGCAGAAGGCTGTTTGCTGTTTGTTACTATAATCCTGATTGGTGTGGGTGATTTTTCCCTAATTTTAACTAGGACTAGAAAGCAGTTCAAGCAAATGCCAGGAATCTATTCCTAGGCATAAAGTGAAAGAAGAATCACTAATGAAGATTTTTAGTTTGCTGTGGATCTAAAGCTGTGGTTCCTCAAGGAGCATTCTGGGGATTCATGAGGCTATCTTTACTTGTCATAATGACTTCTGGAGCTGTCTGGTGTTTAGTGGTGCAGGTCGTGACACAAATACATTGCAATGCAAAGGATAGGTCTTGTGTTTGGCAGGATGATAAACACCAGGTGTCACAATAGAAAATGCCAAATTCTCAGGGTCTTAACCCAAGGCAGGTTTATTTCTGGTGTGTGAGGAGCCTCATGCAGGTGTGGGACCCTCCTCCATCCTGGGCTCCCAGATCACTGTGGGTTGTTCACTGGGGGAGGGAGTAAAGGAGGAAAGGAGGAGGCCCCTGCTGTCACTTGCTTCAGTACAGAAGTCCCACAGATCACTTCCACCCACAGTGTCAGGGCCAAAGTTGCTCATATACCTACAGCTTACTGGCCAGGGAGACTGGAGACTCAGAGGGGCACAAGCAGGTTTGGGGATCCCACCTCTGCTGAAGTATTCCACAGTGAGGGCTTATACCACAGTTCAATGTCCTGCTTGACAAAACGCATGATCCTGAAAAGCTGTAGGTTAAAACTTCATGGCATCTTACCTGTACAAACAAGTTAATTGTTGCCCAGTTTTAAAACACATACTGAAACATGAATCCTAAAATCAGGTAACTCGAGGGAAGATGTCACTGTGTTTTGAAACTGTCAGAAGTTGGTCACCAGCTTGGAAAATTATGGCACCAGTGACAAAGTCCTTTATATTTGGCTTGCAAATAAATATTGTGCATGGGTGTCATTTTGCTGTTGTGTCCACAGTGATTCTGCATCTGGATGCAAGCAACTGATTACTTATGCCCAAACAGTTATGTTTTGAAATATGTATTGTTATTTATCCTTTATATTGTTGTTAGGGCATACTTTTAAAAAATTACACAGATGAGCAGGTATGTTATCTGTTGATTTCATTTCAGGATAGTAAATTGAGCATATCACATCATATATTAAAGGGGTGCATGGGTGTGATGATTTTGAGTGCCACTGATTTAAAAGGATTGTGCCAGATCTTTTAATGCCAGTATGAGAGAGGCACCTAATAGGATAAATGTAGACTCAGGAAAAAAAATACACATTAAAGATGCATGCAAAAATGATATTAAGGCCACTTAGAGAATAAATTTTGTAGTAAATCCAGAAGTGGTTGTAGTTTGCTTCTTTTTCTCTTTTAGAAGAAAATAAGATCAAACTTCTGTGTTGAGTTCCATCTTCAAGGAGCCCAGAGACATGGGGCTTTATTCTGTGATGCTGTCTCCTGCCATAGTTTATTGGATGGGTGCTATGAGCACCCATCTCGGTGCTGCTTGCTATGCATCCTGCAGGGTCCCAATTCTTGCTAAGTAAGGGATTAGCTCAGTGCTCAGCACATAGTTGGTGTGCACAAAAAAATATCTGCTGAATGCAGGGACAGGTGTTCTCTCTCACACAGGTTGGATTTATGAACCAAACCAATGAGCTGACTTTTCAAGTTTAGCAGGTTCTTTCTTACATTTTTATATTTTTTTTATTTCAGTGAAATTTTAACTTAGCCACAGAAAATATAGTAAGTTACCTGAAGCCCCTGAAACAAGTATTGATGTAATTTGTAGTTTTAACATTCTACAGATGACCCTTATTTCTAGCACGTTGAACTCTGGACTGATGGGGCTTCTCATTTCTTTTGCATCCATCACATACTACAGTAAAGATGCTTATCTCTTCTTTGCAACTTCTTCTGAACAGAACAATAGTGAGATCTAGCTGTCTGGGGGAAGGTCTAGGTTACAGATTCAGCTGCAACTCAGTATGAAAATGTCCTCTTTAGTCTAATGACTAATTTGAAGCAACAGGCAGAAAAAGGAAGTAAAGAGTCTGTGTAAAGGTAAAAATGTGCCCAAATCTCATGTATTGAGGCTGATGTATTTCATGCCCTAACATAGGTCAGGTTAACTTCCAGTTGAAAGATCTAAGATGCCCATTTATCAGACTCCTTAGAATACAAGCTAGAAGCTGCAGGCTAAGAGAGGCACCATCAGCAGCATACATTGACAGAGTACAAGGTGTGGAGATGAGAGAAAGTGCTAGAAACTGCCTCAAGGATTAAAATATACAGTAATAAAAAGCCTCTCAATGCAACATCAAGTATTGACTCCTATCTTAATAGACTGAGCACTCACTGGGCGTGATACTACTGAATAGTACTTGATACTCATATTTAGGATGTCGTGTTGTTAGGAAAACATTGATTACACTCAGAAGTCTTTAGTTAAGTAGACAGATAAGGAAACTGTATTTTAGAAAGCTTTTCATACAAATACTTAAGTATGATTTTGTCATTAAAATTAAGTTTGTATCTTCCAAAACATTTAGTTCCCTGATGATGCTGGATATGATTTTTCTTGCTTCAGTTTTATTATTAATAAAATAAAAACCAGGCTGAGGACACTAGGCCTCCATCCTTGTCAATATGACTGTGTGGCCTGAGTGATATCCTTGGGTTGGGCCTGGTGAAGGTGAGCTTACTCTGAACACGCACAATGGTCAGTTTGGTGGTGGCCATGATGAGGTAGGATGATAATTCTCTGGCTGAGCAGGGTGGTTAAATGGTAATGTCCCACCAGATCTTCTGGATGTCTCTGACTGGTTCTTGTGCCCCTTACTGTGCTTGGCATCTGACCACTGCACCTGTAGCTTCCTTCCAGGACTGTCACCAGCAAGGGTATGCTCTGAGAGCAG
Organism: Zalophus californianus; assembly: GCF_009762305.2. Taxonomy (NCBI): domain Eukaryota; kingdom Metazoa; phylum Chordata; class Mammalia; order Carnivora; family Otariidae; genus Zalophus; species Zalophus californianus. Next base: position 90,981,461 of record NC_045602.1, on the reverse strand, counting down.
AGCCAGAAGTGCCTTGAATTTGCATTCCTGGGGGTGGCAATAGCCCCTGCCTGACTTGTGTGGAGGTATGAAAAACCAGTCCCTTTCCTTTGGAAAAGACAAACTCCAAAGTGTGATTAATGTTCCAGAGCTCCCTGCAGGATCAAGGTGAACCTGAGACGCTATCCAGCATTGCCTAGCATCGTGCCCCTGCCTCTCCAACCTGCTTCCTCCCCACTCCTTCTTCAATGTTCAGAAGGTTCCTTCCCACTAAATCACTTCAGACACTAATAAATCATTCTTAGTATCTGCTCCAGAGGAATCTGACCTCAGACAGGAGGGAAGTAGACGATTAACTGCAGAAGTCCAATCTACATTTTTATTCAAAAGGCAAGGTCATGTTTTCTGCTTCATTTTAACCAAGTCAAACCTCTAAAGATAAGTCTTAAGCCAGCATCCTGTCTCTTTTCTATAGAGCCAAAAATAGCCTGGACAAGGTATCTGCTAGAGGGTGTAACTGCAGTAGCCTGGGACTGTTTGGGGTCATGGACCAAAGGCAGATCCACATGGCAGGTAGTGGAAAGCTGTGGGTATCCTCATTTCAGGGCCAAGATAAATCCAACGGGTATGCAAGGCTATGCACTTCTGATTTTCAACTTGAGAATTCTGATTTCTGATCATGTAACCTTGCCGATAATAGTTGAGAATACATGACTCTGTGTGTGTGTGTGTGTGAGTGTGTGTGTGTGTGTGTGTGTGTGTGTACAGGCCCAACTTTACTGATATTTTCATCTTATTTTTTTATTTATTTTTTTAATTTTTTTATTGTTATGTTAATCACCATATATTACATCATTAGTTTTTGATGCAGTGTTCCATGATTCATTGTTTGTTCATAACACCCAGTGCTCCATGCAGAACGTGCCCTCCTCAATACCCATCACCAGGCTAACCCATCCCCCTACCCCCCTCCCCTCTAGAACCCTCAGTTTGTTTTTCAGAGTCCATCGTCTCTCATGGTTCGTCTCCCCCTCTGACATACTCCCCTTTTCTTCCTCTCCTGTTATCTTCTTCTTTTTCTTTTTTCTTAAAATATGTTGCATTATTTGTTTCAGAAGTACAGAACTGTGATTCAACAGTCTTGCACAATTCACAGCGCTCACTGTAGCACATACCCTCCCCAATGTCTATCACACAGCCACCCCATCCCTCCCACCCCCAACCACTCCAGTAACACTCAGGTTGTTTCCTGAGATTAAGAATTCCTCATATCAGTGAGGTCATGTGATACATGTCTTTCTCTGATTGACTTATTTCACTCAGCATAACACCCTCCAGTTCCATCCACGTCGTTGCAAATGGCAAGATCTCATTCCTTTTCATGGCTGCATAATATTCCATTGTGTATATATACCACTTCTTCTTTATCCATTCATCTGTCGATGGGCATCTTGGCTCTTTCCACAGTTTGGCTATGGTGGACATTGCTGCTATAAACATTGGGGTACACGTACCCATTCGGGTCCCTACATTTGTATCTTTGTGGTAAATACCCAGTAGTGCAATTGCTGGATCGAACGGTAGCTCTAATTTCAACTGTTTGAGGAACCTCCATACTGTTTTCCAGAGGGGTTGCACCAGCTTGCATTCCCACCAACAGTGTAGGAGGGTTCCCCTTTCTCCACATCCCCGCCAACATCTGTCGTTCCCTGACTTGTTAATTTTAGCCATTCTGACGGGTGTGAGGTGCTATCTCATGGAGATTTTGATTTGGATTTCCCTGATGCCGAGCGATGTTGAGCAGTTTTTCATGTGCCTGTTGGCCATTTGGATGTCTTCTTTGGAGAAATGTCTGTTCATGTCTTCTGCCCATTTCTTGATTGGATTATTTGTTCTTTGGGTGTTGAGTTGGATAAGTTCTTTATAGATTTTGGATACTAGCCCTTTATCTGATATGTCATTTGCAAATATTTTCTCCCATTCTGTCGGTTGTCTTTTGGTTTTGTGGACTGTTTCTTTTGCTGTGCAAAAGCTTTTTATCTTGATGAAATCCCAATAGTTCATTTTTGCCCTTGCTTCCCGTGCCTTTGGCGATCTTTCTAGGAAGAAGTTGCTGCGGCTAAGGTCGAAAAGGTTGCTACCTGTGTTCTCCTTTAGGATTTGGATGGACTCCTGTCTCACGTTTAGATCTTTCAACCATTTGGAGTCTATTTTTGTGTGTGGTGTAAGGAAATGGTCCAGTTTCATTCTTCTGCATGTGGCTGTCCAATTTTCCCAACACCATTTGTTGAAGAGACTGTCTTTTTTCCATTGGACATTCTTTCCTGCTTTGTCAAAAATAAGTTGACCATAGAGTTGAGGGTCCATTTCTGGGCTCTTGATTCTGTTCCATTGATCTATTTGTCTGTTTTTGTGCCAGTACCATACTGTCTTGATGATGACAGCTTTGTAATAGAGCTGGAAGTCCGGAATTGTGATGCCGCCAGCTTTGCTTTTCTTTTTCAGTATGCCTCTGGCTATTCAGGGTCTCTTCTGGTTCCATACAAATTTTAGGATTATTTGTTCCATTTCTTTGAAAAAAGTGGATGGTATTTTGATGGGGATTGCATTGAATGTGTAGATTGCTCTAGGTAGCATTGACATCTTCACAATGTTGATTCTCCCAATCCATGAGCATGGAACGTTTTTCCATTTCTTTGTGTCTTCTTCAATTTCTTTCCTGAGTATTTTATAGTTTTCTGAGTACAGATCCTTTGCCTCTTTGGTTAGATTTATTCCTAGGTATCTAATGGTTTTGGGTGCAATTGTAAATGGGATAGACTCCTTGATTTGTCTCTCTTCTGTCTTGTTGTTGGTGTATAGGAATGCCACTGATTTCTGTGCATTGATTTTATATCCTTCTACTTTACTGAATTCCTGTATGAGTTCTAGCAGTTTTGGGGTAGAGTCTTTTGGGTTTTCCACATACAGTATCATATAATCTGCAAAGAGTGAGAGTTTGACTTCCTCTTTGCCGATTTGGATGCCTTTGATTTCGTTTTGTTGTCTGATTGCTGTGGCTAGGACTTCTAATACTATGTTGAATAGCAGTGGTGAGAGTGGACATCCCTGCCGCGTTCCTGACCTTAGGGGAAAAGCTCTCAGCCTTTCCCCATTGAGAATGATATTCGCTGTCGGTTTTTCATAGATGGCTTTTATGATATTGAGGTATGTACCCTCTATCCCTATACTCTGAAGAGTTTTGATCAAGAAAGGATGTTGTACTTTGTCAAATGCTTTTTCTGCATCTATTGAGAGGATCATATGATTCTTGTTCTTTCTTTTGTTAATGTATTGTATCACGTTGATTGATTTGCGGATGTTGAACCAGCCTTGCAGCCCAGGAATAAATCCCACTTGGTCATGGTGAATAATCCTTTTAATGTACTGTTGGATCCTATTGGCTAGTATTTTGGTGAGAATTTTTGCATCCATGTTCATCAAGGTTATTGGTCTGTAATTCTCTTTTTTGATGGGGTCTTTGTCTGGTTTTGGGATCAAGGTAATGCTGGCCTCATAAAATGAGTTTGGAAGTTTCCCTTCCATTTCTATTTTTTGGAACAGTTTCAGGAGAATAGGTATTAATTCTTCTTGAAATGTCTGATAGAATTCCCCTGGGAAGCCATCTGGCCCTGGGCTTTTGTTTCTTGGGAGATTTTTGATGACTGTTTCAATTTCCTTAGTGGTTATAGGTCTGTTCAGGTTTTCTATTTCTTCCTGGTTCAATTTTGGTAGTTGATACATCTCTAGGAATGCACCCATTTCTTCCAGGTTATCTAATATGCTGGCATAGAGATGCTCATAATATGTTCTTAGAATTGTTTGTATTTCTTTGGTGTTGGTTGTGATCTCTCCTCTTTCATTCATGATTTTGTTGATTTGGGTCATTTCTCTTTTCTTTTTGATCAGTCTGGCCAGGGGTTTATCAATCTTGTTAAGTCTTTCAAAGAACCAGTTCCTAGGTTCGTTGATCTGTTCTACTGTTCTTTTGGTTTCTAGTTCATTGATTTCTGCTCTGATCTTAATGATTTCTCTTCTCCTGCTAGGTTTAGGCTTTATTTGCTGTTCTTTCTCCAGCTCCTTTAGGTGTAGGGTTAGGTTGTGTATTTGAGACCTTTCTTGTTTCTTGAGAAAGGCTTGTATTGCTATATACTTTGCTCTCAGGACTGCCTTTGCTGTATCCCAAAGATTTTGAACAGTTGTGTTTTCATTTTCATTGGTTTCCATGAATTTTTTTAATTCTTCTTTAATTTCTTGGTTGACCCATTCATTCTTTAGTAGGATGCTCTTTAGCCTCCATGTATTTGAGTTCTTTCCGACTCTCCTCTTGTGGTTGAGTTCTAGTTTCAAAGCATTGTGGTCTGAAAATATGCAGGGAATGATCCCAATCTTTTGGTACCGATTGAGACCTGATTTGTGACCTAGGATGTGATCAATTCTGGAGAATATTCCATGGGCACTAGAGAAGAATGTGTATTCCGTTGCTTTGGGATGAAATGTTCTGAATATGTCTGTGAAGTCCATTTGGTCCAGTGTGTCATTTAAAGTCTTTATTTCCTTGTTGATCTTTTGCTTAGATGATCTGTCCATTTCAGTCAGAGGGGTGTTAAAGTCCCCCACTATTATTGTATTGTTGTCAATGTGTTTCTTTGCTTTTGTTATTAATTGCCTTATATAATTGGCTGCTTCCATGTTCGGGGCATAGATATTTACAATTGTTAGATCTTCTTGTTGGATAGACCCTCTAAGTAGGATATAGTGTCCTTCCTCATCTCTTATTACAGTCTTTGTTTTAAAATCTAGTTTGTCTGATATAAGGATTGCCACCCCAGCTTTCTTTTGGTGTCCATTAGCATGGTAAATGGTTTTCTACCCCCTCACTTTCAATCTGGGGGTGTCTTTGGGTCTAAAATGAGTCTCTTGCAGACAGCATATTGATGGGTCTTGTTTTTTAATCCAATCTGATAGCCTGTGTCTTTTGATTGGGGCATTGAGCCCATTTACATTCAGGGTAACTATTGAAAGGTATGAATTTAGTGCCATTGTATTACCTGTAAGGTGACTGTTAACTGTCTGTTGTCTGTGTTCGTTTCTGCTCTTTGCTGCTTTTAGGTTCTCTCTTTGCTTAGAGGACCCCTCTCAATATTTCTTGGAGGGCTGGTTTCGTGTTTGCAAATTCCTTTAGTTTTTGTTTGTTCTGGAAGCTTTTGATCTCTCCTTCTATTTTCAATGATAGCCTAGCTGGATATTGTATTCTTGGCTGCATATTTTTCTCATTTAGTGCTCTGAAGATATCTTGCCAGTCCTTTCTGGCCTGCCAGGTCTCTGTGGATAGGTCTGTTGCCAATCTAATGTTTCTACCATTGTAGGTTACATATCTCTTCTCCCGAGCTGCTTTCAGGATTTTCTCTTTGTCTCTGAGACTCGTAAGTTTTACTATTAGATGTCGGGGTGTTGGCCTATTTTTATTGATTTTGAGAGGGGTTCTCTGTGCCTCCTGGATTTTAATGCCTGTTTCCTTCCTCACATTAGGGAAGTTCTCTGCTATAATTTGCTCCAATATACCTTCTGCCCCTCTCTCTCTCTCTTCTTCTTCTGGGATCCCAATTATTCTAATGTTGTTTCGTCTTATCGTATCACTTATCTCTCGAATTCTGCCCTCGTGATCCTGTAGTTGTTTCTCTCTCTTTTTCTCAGCCTCTTTATTTTCCATCATTTGGTCTTCTATATCGCTGATTCTCTCTTCTGCCTCATTTATCCTAGCATTTAGTGCCCCCATTTTTGATTGCACCTCATCAATAGCCTTTTTGATTTCGATTTGGTTAGATTTTAGTTCTTTTATTTCTCCAGAAAGGGTTTCTCTAATAACTTCCACGCTTTTTTCAAGCCCAGCTAGTATCTTTAAAGTCATGATTCTGAACTCTAGGTCCGACATCGTGCTAATGTCCGTATTGAGTAGGTCCCTGGCTGATGGTACTACCTCTTGTTCTTTTTACTGAGGTGATTTCTTTCGTCTTGTCATTTTGTCCAGAGGAGAATAGATGAATGAGAGAACAAAATGCTAACAGGTTTACAACGTCCCCAGCAAATATACTGTATACAATTCAGAAAAGACCTGAAACCAGGGGAAAAGAAAGGGAAAGAAAGAAAAAAGAAAGAGAAAAAAAAAAGAAAAAAAAGATAAAAACAAAAACAAAACAATACAAAAAAAGCAGAATATGATCAAATATGATCAGGCTAGTGCATAGATCAGTGCCACACACTAGATTTTGGGCGTATTTTGGTCTGTTAGAAAAAAGTGCCTCCTAAAATTTTAAAGGAAGAAAGACATATATGTACAAAATAAGGGTTGATACAATGAAGGGATGGAAGATGACTGTAAAGATGAAAATTATAAAAGATTTTATAAAAGGACTTGGTAAGATAAGTTGTTTGAAAAAGGAAAGAAGATTTAAGAAAAAAAAAAAGAAAAAGGGAGAGAATGTGATCAGGCAGGAGACTAGAACAAAGCCATACACTAGTGATTTAGGGTATATTTTGATCTGTTAGAAGAAACTGTACCTCAAAATTTTAAAGAGAGAACAACTTATATATATATGCCAACTATGAAGGGATAAAATATGACTCTAAAAATGAAAAATAAAAAATGTTTTTTTTTTTAAAAGGGGATTGATAAGATGTTGGTTGAAAAAGGGAAAAATAAAAATAAAAAAAAAACAGTCAACAAAAATTAACTTTGATGAAATAATGAATCATGGTAAAAAAGAAAAAAAAAAAAAGCCATGAATCTATGTGCAGTATTCCCCTAGCGCTGGAGTTCTCCCATTCTCCTTGATCGATCAACTTGGTCTTGGCTTGCTGGCTGTTTGTGCTGATCTTCTGGGGGAGGGGCCTGTTGCTGTGGTTTCCAAATGTCTTTGCTGGAGGCGGAATTGCCCCGCCCTTGTCGGTCTGGGCTAAGGAAGCTGCTCCAGTTTGCTCTCAGGAGATTTTGTTCCCTGCAAGCTCTTGGTACAGCTTTGGAGGACCAGGGCAGAAATGGTGGCCTCCCAATCTCCACCCGGAGGAGCTGAGAACTCAGGGCCCCGCTCCTCAGTGTGCCCCCAGAGAAAAGCAGTCACTTCCGTGTCCCCGGTCTCCGGCCGCACACTGTGCTCACCCGGCCTGTGATCGAGCGTTGCTATCTCTGGCACCCGACCCCGCGCGGAGTCTCCAAACCCAGCAGATCCCTGCAGTGCGTTCCCGCACCGCTCCTCCCCGGGAAGGAAGGGGAGTCTCCCCGGATCTGCTGCTTGTTGGGTCCCTGCTGGGGGAGCCGTGCCCCGACTGGGCCGCAGATCACAGTTTATGGCAACCCCGAGCTGAGAGCCCGTGACTCTGCTCCATCTCTGCAGCCGGCTTCCCCGTTCTGATACCTGGGAGCTCTGGCGCACTCAGGCACCCCCGGTCTCTCTGTGACCCCAAGGGTCCTGAGACCACACTGTCCCGGGAGGATTCCACACCCCGCTTAGGCACTGCAGCGACGTCCCTCCGCCGAGCCAACTTCTAAAAGATCCGATTTTGTGCTCTGCGGCTCTATCACTTGCCAGAAGCGGCCGGCGGAGGCCCCTCCCCCGCCGTCTATCCTCCCGAATATCGCCTCGGATTCACTTCTCCGCACGTCCTACCTTCCAGTAAGTGGTCGCTTCTCTGTTCAGAGAGTTGTTGCTACTCTCCTGTTCGATCTCCTGTTGAGTTCGTAGGTGTTCAGAATGGTTTGATCCCTATTCAGCTGAATTCCTGAGACCAGACGAAATCTAGGTCTCCTACTCCTCCGCCATTTTGCTCCGCCCCCGCATCTTATTTATTTTTTAAGACTTTATTTTTTTGTTTGAGAGAGAGAGAAATAGAGAGAGCATGAGCAGGGGGGAGGGGCAAAGAGAGAGGGAAAAGTAGACTCCCTGCTGAGCAGAGGGCCAGATGGATGCCAGGCTCAATCCCAGGACCCTGGGATCATGACCTGAGCTGAAGGCAGATGTTTAACCGACTGAGCAACCCAGGTGCCCCTAATATCTACATTTTAAACATATGGGAATAAGTGATGAATATGATAGGAAGGACATTCCTAAACATTCAATTTCAGAAATGATAATATTTTAGTGAGAGCAATAGGATCAAATATGCTTAAAATTTTTGACAAAATTGCTTGACATTCTGTAATATAGCAGTTTAAGAGCATACTTCAAATTGATTTATTTTGATATTTGGTTTCAAAGGCTGTCATAGTAGACAAAAGTACCTTTGGATATAAAACACTGTTCATTCACTATAAATCCTAATACTTTTCTGTCCCATCTACCTATTATACAAAGATGTGTATTTTGCTATAAACTTTCATCTTCCTTGTTGACTTTAGTGAATGATTTTATAACCCACAGAGTCTTTTCATTTGGGAGATGTTTTAAAACTCTGAATAGTGTGCAGATGAGAATAATGTTGAGGTGACACACTTCCATTGTTCTTAGTAATATAATTATGTGATGATGAAAACGTTTTCAAATATTCATTTCAATGATAATTTCTCCATATAGCAAGTTTCTTTTGAAAGGTGAGTTCTTTCTCCCTTCTTGTCAGAACTCTGCATTGACCTTAAAGGGATGGATTGAGTATGTTAAATGGACTGAGGAAGCACACTGCTGAGCACACTGGCTGTCAGGTTTGCAGTGCTTTTCTTGTTTACAAACCCCCTCAGGGCAGGGGATGCTTGTCAGAAGAGTAGGCTTCCATTGTCCCATTGGATGTTTTCCAGATTGTGCACTCTTGCCTCAGGTGCGATGGGGATGGATGGGACCACAGAGTCCTCTGTGGGGTCTGCTGTGCACCAAACCTGCCACCAAGCTGGGGAGAGGAGAAAGATTTGAATGGATGTAAGATTGCTGTTTTGAGCTGGCATGGACTGGGCTTTTTATACCTAAAAATGAGTCTGATGTAGTAACTGAAAGTAACAGGAAAACTACTGAAGCTTCTTGAAATTTAATCAAGGAATAAGAAAGGGAATGTGACAAAGCGTGCCTGAAGCCAGAAATTAGAGAAAAGTAAAACAATTTCCTATCAGGGCCTCACAGCATCCATTATATACACCAATTGCAATCATAAATTTTGTGGAATATTTATTGGATGTCAAGAGATTCAGGACTTTGTTCTTCTTTCCAATTTATTCTTCGTGACAACAGCCCAGTGACTCAGATTCATGTGGTTTGAACACTATGCTCTAAGAAACACAGCCTTGGAAGTTCAGGAATGTCTAAAAAACCTGTAAACTATCCCATACTCCATCTCAGCAGCTAGTCTGGCTCTGTTGCCACTAACTCTTTCGTAATTGGTCCTATCGTGAGCTATAGCAAAGCTCTGTGTGTTTCACACACTGTTTTTTGGGCAGTAACTACTAAGATAACCTCTCTCCCATGATTTCATACTGCACCCAAATTCTGGCTCCTCAAATGCCTTCACTTCCCATCAGGACAGGCAGTAGAGAGAGGAGCCAGATGAGCAGCATATAAATTCATAAGCACGCCCCAGGGCTGGCGGTGGGGTGCTCGTCACCCTCACAGATGAATAAACGTATAATTAAAAGGATTGCTCACATCACTTTTTCAAACTCTGGTTTCCCACTGAAATTGGTGCTTTTTGAAATTGGTGCTTTTCCTTCTGTTTCTAACTTAGCCTGAGGATCTTACGTTTTATTTTGGAATGGATCTCCAAGTGATTTAAACATTTACGCACTGCAGCTTCTCTCTCTGAAGTGCTGTAAACATTGAGCAGATTGAGAAATAAAATGACCCAATGCCTCACAGCAATGATTCCGAGATGGTAAGACAGGCCAGATGTGCATATAATTTTATTTTTTTCCATGTATTACCTTATTTTTTTAAATTTTGTATTGTTATGTTAATCACCATATTATATCATTAGTTTTTGATGTAGTGTTCCATGATTCATAGTTTGTGCATAACACTCAGTGCTCCATGCAGAACATGCCCTCTTTAATACCCATCAACAGGCTAACCCATCCTCCCAACCCCATCCCCTCTAGAACCCTCAGATTGTTATTTTTTTAAAGATTTTATTTATTCATGAGAGACAGAGAGAGAGAGAGAGAGGCAGAGGGAGAAGCAGGCTCCCAAGGAGCAGGGACCCTGATGCAGGACCCGATCCCAGCACTCTGGGATCATGACCTGAGCTGAAGGCAGACGCTTAACCATCTGAGCCACCCAGGTGCCCAAGACCCCTCAGATTGTTTTTCACAGTCCATTGTGTCTCATGGTTCATCTCCCCTCTGATTTCCCCCCCTTCATTCTTCCCCTCCTGCTATCTTCTTTTTTTTTCAAAACATATATTGCATTATTTGTATCAGAGGCACAGATCTGTGATTCAACAGACTTGCACAATTCACAGCACTCACCATAGCACATACCCTCCCCAATGTCTATCACCAAGCCACCCCATCCCTCCCACTTACCACCACTCCAGCAAACCTCAGTTTGTTTCCTGAGATTAAGAATTCCTTATATCAGTGAGGTCATATGATACATGTCTTTCTCTGATTGACTTATTTCGCTCAGCATAACACCCCCCAGTTCCATCCATGTCAGTGCAAATGGCAAGATCTCATTCCTTTTGATGGCTGCATAATATTCCATTGTATATATATATATATATATATATATATATATATATATATATATATATATATATATACCATTTCTTTAGCCATTCATCTGTCGATGGACATGTTGTCTCTTTCCACAGTTTGGCTATAGTGGACATTGCTATTATAAACATCGGGGTGCACATACCCCTTCGGATCCCTACATTAGTATCTTTGGGGTAAATACCCAGTAGTGCAAATGCTGGGTCATATGGTAGCTCTATTTTCAAATTTTGAGGAACCTCCACACTGTTTTACAGAGTGGCTGCACCAGCTTGCATTCCGACCAAGAGTGTAGGAGGGTTCCCCTTTCTCTGCATCCCGCCAACATCTGTCATTTCCTGACTTGATAATTTCAGCCATTCTGAGTGGTGTGAGGTGGTATCTTATTGGGGTTTTGATTTGGATTTCCCTGATGCCAAGCGATGTTGAGTACTTTTTCATGTGTGTGTTGGCCATTTGGATGTCTTCTTTGAAAAAATGTCTGTTCATGTCTTCTGCCCATTTCTTGATTGGATTATTTATTCTTTGGGTGTTGAGTTTGAGAAGTTCTTTATAGATTTTGGCTACTAGCCCTTTATCTGATATGTCATTTGCAAATATCTTCTCCCATTCTGTCAGTTTTCTTTTGGTTTTGTTGACTGTTTCTTTTGCCATGCAAAAGCTTTTTATCTTGATGAAATCCCAAGAGTTCATTTTTGCCCTTGCTTCCCTTTTATTTGGCGATGTTTCTAGGAAGAAGTTGCTGCGACTGAGGTCAAAGAGGTTGCTGCCTGTGTTCTCCTTTAGGATTTTGATGGACTCCTGTCTCACATTTAAGTGTTTCAACGATTTTGAGTCTATTTTTGTGTGTGGTGTAAGAAAATGGTCCATTTTCATTTTTCTGCCTGTGTCTGTCCAATTTTCCCAACATCATTTGTTGAAGAGACTGTCTTTTTTCCAGTGGACATTCTTTCCTGCTTTGTCGGGGATGAGTAGACCATAGAGTTGAGGGTCCATTTCTGGGCTCTCTATTCTTTTCCACTGATCTATGTGTCTGTTTTTGTGCCAGTACCATAGTGTCTTGATGATGACAGCTTTGTAATAGAGCTGGAAGTCCGGAATTGTGATGCCAACAGCTTTGCTTTTCTTTTTCAACATTCCTCTGGATATTCAGGGTCTTTTCTGGTTCCATACAAATTTTAGGATGATTTGTTCCATTTCTTTGAAAAAAGTGGATGGTATTTTGATGGGGATTGCATTGAATGTGTAGATTGCTCTAGGTAGCATTGACATCTTCACAATAGTTGTTCTTCCAATCCATGAGCATGGAACATTTTTCCGTTTCTTTGTGTCTTCCTCAATTCCTTTCATGACTATTTTATAGTTTTCTGAGTACAGATCCTTTGCCTCTTTGGTTAGATTTATTCCTAGGAATCTTATGATTTGGGTGCAATTGTAAATGGGATTGACTCCTTAATTTGTCTCTCTTCTGTCTTGTTGTTGGTGTATAAGAATGCCACTGATTTCTGTGCATTGATTTTCTATCCTGCCATTTGACTGAATTCTTGTATGAGTTCTAGCAGTTTTGGGGTGGAGTCTTTTGGATTTTCCACATAAAGTATCATATCATCTGCAAACAGTGAGAATTTGACTTCCTCTTTGCCGATTTGGAGGTTTTGATTTCTTTTTGTTGTCTGATTGCTGTGGCTGGGACTTCTAATACTATGTTGAATAGTAGTGCTGACAGTGGACATCCCTGCCGCATTCCTTACCTTAGGGGGAAAGCTCTCAGTCTTTCCCCATTGAGAATGATATTCACTGTAGGTATTTCATAGATGGCTTTTATGATATTGAGGTATGTACCCTCTATCCCTATACTCTGAAGAGTTTTGATCAAGAAAGGATGTTGTACTTTGTCAAATGCTTTTTCTGCATCTATTGAGAGATCATATGATTCTTCTTGTTTCTTTTATTTATGTATTGTATCACGTTGATTGATTTGCAATGTTGAACCAACCTTGCAGCCCAGGAATAAATCCCACTTGGTCATAGTGAATAATCCTAACATACTGTTGGATCTTATTGGCTAGTATTTTGGTGAGAATTTTTGCACCCATGTTAATCAAGGATATTGGTCTGTAGTTCTCCTTTTTGATGGGGTCTTTGTCTGGTTTTGGGATCAAGGTAATGGTGGCCTCATAAAACGAGTTTCAAAGTTTTCCTTCCATTTCTATTTTTTGGAATATTTTCAGAAAAATCAGTATTAATTCTTCTTGAAATATTTGGTAGAATTCCCGTGGGAAGCCATCTGGCCCTGGGCTTTTGTTTGTTGGGAGATTTTTGATGACTGCTTCAATTTCCTTCACGGTTATTCATCTGTTCAGATTTTCAATTTCTTCCTGGTTCAGTTTTGGTAGTTGATACATCTCTAGGAATGCATCCATTTCTTCCAGCTTATCTAATTTGCTGGCATAGAGTTGCTCATAATATGTTCTTATAATTGTTTGTATTTCTTTGGTGTTGGTTGTGATCTCTCCTCTTTCCTTCATGATTTTGTTGATTTGGGTCATTTCTCTTTTCTTTTTGATCAGTCTGGCCAGGGGGTTATCAATCTTAATTCTTTCAAAGAACCAGCTCCTAGTTTCGTTGATCTGTTCTACTGTTCTTTTGGTTTCTATTTCATTGATTTCTGCTCTGATCTTTATGATTTTTCTTCTCCTGTTGGGCTTAGGCTTTATTTGCTGTTCTTTCTCTAGCTCCTTTAGGTGTAGGGTTAGGTTGCTTATTTGAGACCTTTTTTATTTCTTGAGAAAGGCTTTTATTGCTAGATACTTTCCTCTTAGGACTGTCTTTGAGGCGTCTCAAAATTTTGAATAGTTGTGTTTTCATTTTCATTGGTTTCCATGAATTTTGTTAATTCTTTAATTTCCTGGTTGACCCATTCATTCTTTAGTAGGATGCTCTTTAGCTTCCATGTATTTGAGTTCTTTCCGACTTTCCTCTTGTGATTGAGTTCTAGTTTCAAAGCATTGTCGTCCTAAAATATGCAGGGAATGATCCCAATCTTTTGGTACTGGTTGAGACCTGATTTGTGACCTCGGATGTGATCTATTCTGGAGAATGTTCCATGGACACTAGAGAAGAATGTGCATTCTGTTGCTTTGGGATGCAATTTCTGAAGAGATCTGTGAAGTCCATTTGGTCCAGTGTGTCATTTAAAGTCTTTATTTCCTTGTTGATCTTTTGCTTAGATGACCTGTCCATTTCAGTGAGGGGGGTGTTAAAGTCCCACACTATTATTGTATTGTTGTTGATGTGTTTCTTTGCTTTTGTTATTTATTGCCTTATATAATTGACTGCTCCCATATTAGGGGCATAGATATTTACAAATTTTAGATCTTCTTGTTGGATAGACACTTTAAGTAAGATAGAGTGTCCTTCCTCATCTCTTATTACAGTCTTTGTTTTAAAATCTAATTTGTCTGATATCAGGATTGCCATCCCATGTTTCTTTTGATGTCCATTAGCATGGTAAATGTTTTTCCACCCCCTCACTTTCAATGTGGGGGTGTCTTTGGGTCTAAAACAAGTCTTTTGCAGACAGCATATCGATGGGTCTTGTTTTTTAATCCAATCTGATAGCCTATGTCTTTTGATTGGGGCATTTAGCCCATTCACATGCAGGCCAACTATTGAAAGATGAATTTAGTGCCCTTGTATTGCCTGTAAGGTGGCTGTTACTGTATATTGTCTATGTTCCTTTCTGGTCTATCTTGCTTTTAGGCTCTCTCTTTGCTTAGAGGACCCCTTTCAATTTTCTTGAAATATTGGTTTTGTGTTTGCAAATTCCTTTAGTTTTTGTTTGTCCTCAAGATTTTGATCTCTCCTTCTATTTTCAGTGATAGCCTAGATTCATATAGTATTTTTGGCTGCATATTTTTCTCGTTTAGTGCTCTGAAGATATCATGCCAGCGCTTTCTGGCCTGCCAGGTCTCTGTGAATAGGCGTGTTGCCAATCTAATGTTTCTACCATTGTACCTTACAGTTCTCTTCTCCTGAGCTGCTTTCAGGATTTTCTTTTTGTCTCTGAGACTCATAAGTTTTACTATTAGATATCAGGCTATTGACCTATTTTTATTGATTTTGAGCGGGGTTCTCTGTGCCTCCTGGATTTTGATGCCTGTTTCCTCCCCTAAATTAGGGAAGTTCACTGCTATAATTTGCTCCAATAGACCTTCTGCCCCTCTCTCTTTCTTCTTCTTCTGGGATCCCAATTATTCTAATGTTTTTTCATCTTCTGGTATCACTTATCTCTCGAATTCTGCCCTTGTGATCCAGTAGTTGTTTATCACTCTTTTTCTCAGCTTCTTTATTTTCCATCATTTGGTCTTCTATATCACTGACTCTCTCTTCTGCCTCATTTATCCTAGCAGTTAGCACCCCTATTTTTTTTTTAATTTTTTATTGTTATGTTAATCACCCATATATTACATCATTTGTTTTGGTGTAGTGTTCCATGATTCATTGTTTGTTCATAACACCCAGTGCTCCATGCAGAATGTGCCCTCTTTAATACCCATCACCAGGCTAACCCATCCCCCTACCCTCCTCCCCTCTAGAAACCTCAGTTTGTTTTTCAGAGTCCATCATCTCTCCTGGTTCCTCTCCCCCTCTGACTTACTACCCTTTGGTGAGCGCTGTGAATTGTGTAAGACTGTTGAATCACAGATCTGTACTTCTGAAACAAATAACGCAACATATTTTAAGAAAAAAGAAAAAGAAGAAGATAGCAGGAGAGCACCCCTATTTTTTATTGCACCTCATAATAGCCTTTTTGATTTCGACTTGGTTAGATTTTAGTTCTTTTTTTTCTCCAGGAAGGGTTTCTCTAATAACTTCCATGGTTTTTTCAAGCCCAGCTACTATCTTTAAAATCATGATTCTGACCTGTTGTTCTGACATCATAGTAATGTCCATATTTAGTAGGTCCCTGGCAGTCAGTACTACCTCTTGTTCTTTTTGTTGAGGTGATTTTTACATCTTATCCTTTTGTCCAGAGGAGAACAGATGAATGAGAAGAAAATGCTAACAAGTTAACAACGTCCCCAGAAAATATACTCTAAACAAATCAGAAAAGACCTGAAATCGGGGGATAAGAAAGGGAAAGAAAGAAAAAAGAATAAGAAAAAAAAAGAAAAAGATAAGAACAAAAACGAACAGAACAAAACAAAACAAAAAAACAGAATATGATCAAATATGATCAAGCTGGTCTGTAGATCAGTGCCACACAGTAGATTTTGGGTGTATTTTGGTCTGTTAGAGGAAAGTGACTTCCAAAATTTTAAAGAAAGAAAAACTTATATATGTACAAAAATAAGGGTTGATATGATGAAGGGATAGAATATGATTGTAAAGATGAAAATTATAAAAATTTTATAAAAGGAATTGATAAGAGAAGTTGTTTGAAAAAAGAAAGAAGAGGATTCATTTATTTATTTATATATTTTATTTTATTTTTTAAAGATTTTATTTATTTATTTGACATAGAGAGACACAGCGAGAGGGGGAACACAAGGAGGGGGGAATGGGAGAGGGAGAAGCAGGCTCTCCGCTGAGCAGGGAGCCCGAAGCTGTGTTCGATCCCAGGACCCTGGGATCATGACCTGAGCTGAAGGCAGATGCTTAACGACTGAGCCACCCAGGCGCCCCAGAAAGAAGAGGATTTAAAAAAAGAAAAGGGGGGGAGATATTTGTGATCAGGCAGGAGACTGGAACAAAGCCATACACTAGAGATTTAGGGTATATTTTGATCTGTTAGAAGAAACTTTATCTCAAAATTTTTAAAAGAGAGCAACTTATATTTATATGCCAAAAATAAGGGTAACTACTATGAAGGGATAGAATATGACTCTAAATATGATAAATAAGTGCTTTTTTAAAAAGGGACTGATAAGATGTTGGTTAAAAAAGGGAAAAAGAAAAATTCAATAAAACAAAAATAAGTTAAAAAAATTAACTTTGAAAGACTAAAGAATCATGGTAAAAAAGCCATGGATTCTATGTGCAGTATTCCCCTAGCTCTGGAGTTTTGCTGTTCTCATTGATCCGTAAACTTGGTCTTCGCTGGCTGTTCTTACTGATCTTCTGGGAGAGGGGCCTGTTGCCGTGGTTCCCAAATGTCTTTGCCGGAGGCGGAATTGCCCTGTCCTTGCCAGTCTGGGCTAAGTAATCTGCTCGAGTTTGCTCTCGGGAGCTTTTGTTCCCTGCAAGCTTTCCGTACAGTTTTGGAGGATGAGAGTTAAAATGGCAGTCCCCCAATCTCCACCCTGTAGGAGCCAAGAGCTCAGGGGCCCGCTTCTCAGTGAGCCCCCAGAGAAAAGCAGTCAATCACTCCCGTCTCCCCGGTCTCCAGCTGCACTTTGTGCTCACCCGGCCTGTGACTGAGTGTTTCTATCTCTGGCACCTGTCTCGGTGTGGAGTTTCCAAACCCAGCAGATCCCTGTGGTGCACTCCAGCACCACTCCTCCTGGGGGAGGAAGGGGAGTCTCCCCGGATCTCCCCCTTGTTGGGTCCCTGCTGGAGGAGAAGTGGCCTGACTGGGCCGTGGATCACAGTTTATGGCAACCCCGAGCTGAGAGCCCGTGCCTTGGCTCCGTCTCTGCAGCCGGCTTCTCCGCTCCGATACCTGGGAGCTCTGCCGCACTCAGGCACCCCTGGTCTTTCTGTGACCACAGGGTCCTGAGACCACATTGTCCTGCGAGGGTTCCACCCCCAGCTTAGTCACTGGAGCGACGTCCCTCAGCAGAGCAGCTTCTAAAAGTTCCAATTTTGTTATCCGTGGTTCTATCAGTTGCAAAAGTGGCCGACGGAGGCCCCCTCCCCCACTGTCTATCCTCCCAAATATCCCATCGGATTCACTTCTCCGCACATCCTGCCTTCCAGAAAGTGGTCACTTTTCTGTTCAGAGAGTTGTTGCTATTCTTTCTTTGATTTCCTGTTGAGTTTGTAGGTGTTCAGAATGGTTTGATCCCTATCCAGCTGAATTCCTGGGATCAGATGAAATCCAGGTCTCCTACTCCTCCACCATCTTGCTCCACCCCCCCAGATGTGCATTTTATGAAGGCACCACTCTCAAAACAGCTAAACATGACTTGTTTCATGTGGGAATTCAGGACTTATTTTGGGTGTTAGTGTTTTAGTCACTAATGCCTCTAGTCTTCTAATCTTAGGTAGCCTCTGGAATAACTCAATTCTTCATGTTTAAATCCAAATTAAAAGTAGGTTCTCCAGTCACCTTGCATCTCCCTTCCAGCTCAGCCTCTGACCTCCACATTGCCATATGGAGCAGTCACCAAGATTGGAAAGTGAGAGATTGGTTAACCCTTTACCTTGAAAGGGATCTCCTCCCACATCCAACCACTTACTAACGACATCAATTATTTTCTCCACTGTTGTTCACACATGCACCTTGAGTTCCACTAAAGAATGCTGTCATGGACAGATAGACACACACATTCACACTCACACACTCTGTATATTCTGGGGTTTTCAGGTGTGAAGAGAAGTTTTGAGCAAAGGCACAATTGTGGGATCTCAATGGAAGCCCCTCTCACCTTTTACAAATCCTTCCTGTAAACCTCTCCAGAATCTTACCCTCTCCACCCTGGACCATGAGGCATCCCTCAGTGCTTCCCTCAGCTCTGGTCAGTGCCACAGGTATTGCAGTTGCTGGTAATATTTGTCAGGGGCATATCTGACCTACCTTTGGGATGGAGAAACATTTCACTTGTTGACAGTTGCTTCTTCACACAATCTGGTCTCTTGTTCTCTGTTCTCACAGATCTGCGAGGGAGCAGATACTCTGTGAGTGAAAGCGCTCATATTTAATGAGACTGAACCCATGCCAGGTGCTGGGCTGAGCAGATTACATGCATGGATTTATGTAATCTTCAAACTAACCCTCTAATGGATATATGACTTTTAGATAAGAAGGTGAAGGCTTTGACTTACCAAAAGTCACATAGCTGATCAGAAACAGAAACAGATCCCTGAGACAGAGCTGCTTCAACCCAATGTCTCTGCCAGCTTCAGTTTTTTAGATGTTTTCCTTCCCATTCCCTTACTCTGTGCCTGGTTAGTAGTAGGTGGAGTTCTACTGAACAATAGATATTTGCCAGATAACAATGTCACCAACAGAACAGTGTTTGATAGAGTCTGTTAAAGCATGGTTAATGGATGCTCTGTGGAGTCAAGCTTATTTCTAAAGCACCAGGGAAATGTTTCTATGCACTAGGGAAAACATTTATTGTGTGCATCAATCAGATGCTATTCCCTGTTGCAGACTCTCTTGGTGCCCCATCCATATCCTCTATCACTTGCTGTTCCCATCCACACAGACCAGATGGTTTCCACTAACCTCACCTTTCACTATTTGTCTGAGGGGAGGTGCAGCCCACCTGCCCTGGTAAGGGTGGGCCAGGATGTGAAGGAGCCAGAGCACCTGGGAGCAGTCCTCAACCAATGGCTGGCCGGGCTTAATGGACAGAGACACCACTTCTCCTGACCTTCAGTTGGAATAATGTGGAGATTGCACTATCTCCCAGCAGTCCCCAGAAGGATTGCCATCCCCCACTCAGTAAGGATTCTCATCCCTGACTCCCCAACAGTGCTTCCTGGAGTCACTGCTTGCACTCTCATCTGTCACTACAGCTGCCTGTGGGAGCCCAGCCTGAGACACCAGCGCCTGATGGGACAGGACCACACTGTAGTGTTGGGGCTGATAACATGAGGAACAAAAGCACTCCAGCTTTCCTGTGTCTCTATGAGCATCCTGAGGGGTCAGCTTCAAAGCTCTAACAGGAGAGGATGAGACCTGTCTCTGCATTCTCTCTCTCCCACTCTCTATGTTGGCTGGGACAGAATTTGTGAGTTCATTCATTCATTGTCCTTATAAGTACCCACACTCTTTTGTTTTGTCCTTGCATGGACCATTACACATTTAGATTCTCTCCCTTAAAACACATAATATTAGATTACAGAAATGATAGTGTGTTTCTAATAAAGGAAGACAGATTAGATAATTTTCCACATAAGCAGAAACCGCTGTGGATGTCTTCCTTCCCTTCTTTCCAGGACCCGTGTCCTTCTTCCTATCTTGCCATCAGCCTTGACAAGGTTCTTAGTTTGCTCAAGCAAGCACTTTGGTGCTCCTTGTAAAACCCAGGCAGTTAATCCTAACTGGTTAAATAGTATAAATCTATGTACATTTTGGCATACTTTTGTACCTGACATGTTAAATCTCATTCTTTGATTGTACTGTAATCACATTCTAGTAAATCCTGAGTAAAGAGAAGGTATGATGCAGATCTGTGCAGCCTGATACTCAAACAAGCCACAAAGTCACCTAAAAAATATTTTGACAAAAGGAAAAATTACAACCAGAGGAAACATCTAGTGATAAAGCAGAACTGCTTGGTACAACATCAAAAATTCAGGCATGGAACTACCACTTCATCCTTCATGAGGATGTGACCTTGAGCAAATCATGCCATGTTTCTGGGCCTTGTTCTCTCAATTGCAAAAATAGTAGATTGAAATTTTTAAGTCTGCTCAACTCTATTAATTCATGTTTCTTCAAAGCTCTCTAAACTCAACCTTCCTCTTTTGGGAAAACTTTCTTCCTTCTTTAAAATTCCAAAATAAATAGAAGGTTGCTGATTATTGACACAACTTTGGCAGTACAGGGTCTCTGTGCATTTTTGTGATGCCCAGTGAGTGTGTGAGGTGAGGCCGCTGCTCCCCTGTGCCTCACATCTTCACTTCTTGACAAGATGAAGGCAAAGGGGCAGGCAGGTAACTCACTTTTGTTTCTGGAAGACATCCGCTGGCCTGTACACCCTTGGGCCTGTTGCCATGCTGATGAAGGAGGTGTTCTGGGACACTGGCCAGGTGGCACTGAAAACAACAGGATGTGTGATGGGAGTTGAACAAATGTGTTCCCAGCGGTGGTTTCACCTTTCTATTTTGAGCTTCTTTTCAGGGGCTGGTTTTGATAAAAAAAAAAAAAAAAATGGATGTTCTAGAAACTCTGGTTCTAGCAAATGCCTAGAGTGATCAGTTAACCTGAGAGCATGCCTAGACAAGGAAGGGCTAACAACAGAGCCTACTTCCTGCCACTGCTCCCCTCACTCTGGCCTGCAAGCTCCTTGCTTGGGTCTGGGCCCCCAGGGCCTCAGCTGTGGACAGTGGAGTACCTTTAGATCAAAACTCCTCATCTGATCCTGCTTTTGACAGGAGAAAGAAGGGTTCTCTGGGGAAGTTTGCCCTGAGCAGGGCCATGATTCATTCAGTGGCTGGGCATGAATTACTTGGAATGGGGGAGCTATCAATAAGGTGTTAAAATGACAGCTGCTGTAGGTGGAAAAGAAAGGAATTCACCACATTGTGGGTTTCTTCCTTTTCCTCAGCATGCCACTAAGATTATATGATAGGTAATAAAGCCTAGAGCTCAGGTGGTCTCTACCTGTAAGCCTTGGATGAGGGTTCCAGAGGTCTGAGACTAGGCAAGCAATTGAAGACTTACAGAATCTGCACTGAGTCCCACTCTGTCATGGAATGTGTAACTATACAGAACAATGAACCCCAATGATCATGAGCTGACAGACACAGAGAATTTTCCCACATTCAGAATGAGTTTCTTATTATGTTCTGCACCTTTATGCAACTTTAGCCTGAATCCAGTGGGACAATATCTCTCCCCTGCCTGTGCTTCCATAGAGAGCATCCACACTTCACCTCCATGTTGGTGCAACGACCATGGAGAAAGGAGTCACTGGGAAGAACCACCATCACTCACATGCTGGCCATTCCTATTAGCCTCTTGCCAAAATCTGAGCTGCAGGGCATCTGAACACTTTCTCAGAAGCCTGCTGCCTTCACCCATGTAGACACCTGAAGCTTATAAGATGCCCAGGACAATCTGTAATGTAAGGCTCATCTAAGGATCTTTCCCCCCACCCCAAAAAAAATATTCCCTTCCATTTCATTTCACCAGCACTCTTGCATGGTGAAAGGGTGCAAGACAGCACCTGTGGGGTCCTGATCTCTTCACCTGCTGGGACAGAAGGCAAGGATCTGGACTGCAGGAAGAGCACTGTGAATTTCAAGGTGAAACATGTCACTACTGGTCTGTGCTCTTTTTGTGGAAAACGAAGAGCCTGAGTAAAACTCTTCTGACTCACAGTTTTCTCATCTCTGCATGGGCAAATTCAAACTCCTTTACACAAGATGATAATTTTTTTTCTTCATTGGGCATGTTCATCATATGAATAAATGAGAATTTAATTCATAAACATAGATCATTCCTGAAAAAGTTGTGATAAAGAAATATTGCAGATATTCCAATGCCTTATATTGACCAACAAAAATTATCAATATTTTAAAATACTGCAAGAGGTCTTCTTTTGAACCATGTGGTTTTCTGGTGAAATGCCAAAATGAGTTAGTTGTAAAATGTATTCCAAAGTAACTAAAGGAATTGCCTTTTTGTGTTATTATTGATTATAAAGTAAATTTTGAGGGTCATACTGAAAAATCATTGATTTTAGTTTTAGTACAATTGATTGAAGGTCTTTCTCTCTGACAACATTAGATAGAAAAATGAATAGCTGATTAATATCACTCTTCATGACAAATAACACCTTTTTCAAGAACTTAAGAAAGGTTACTCACTTGTCTATTTTCTATAGTAAGAAAACATGCAGCCACATCGCTTAATTGGAATATCAGATATTTAAGATATATGCATATGCAGTAAGAAATAAAACCCATCTGTTTCAGATCATTGTAATTTATTGTATCTGATCAGCTTGGAAAGACTTCTGGAGCATCCGAGTCCTCATCTGCCAAGGCATCTTGGTGCCTTATCCACAATAGTCAGGGAAGAGGTCAAAATCAGCCCATAATCACTTTTTGTTCTTGGTAATTTTCCCCCAGGATGATTAACAAGTGCAGTCATTGTGGAGCAGGAGTATATTTCTACCTGGCATTTTGTGTAACTTAATCTTTTTGTTTTTATTAAACTGCAACATAAGAGAAGAGCATGGACTTAATAAGTTTTAATCAGCTGTCCTGAGTATGATGGAAATTTGCAAAGAAAGCTTTCTAGGTAACTATTTGAATATGAACTCCATCTTTGCTGACCTATCCCAGTAGAGCCATGCACAGTGGATAATGTCTTGATGTCTCGAAATCTACGAAGGTTATAAAGGATAAGGTTTGCCTCCAAGGCCCAGTCACAGTTGCGCCACTATCTGACAACGTCCAATCTAGACAAACTCTGGCTTCGTGGCCCCTCTCCAGATCACCATTCTGGACCCCACCACAAACTTCTCCCAGCACTCTCTTACTGCAATGTGCAAGGTCCTCCCTGCCCTTGTGGTATTCTGAGCTGCATCAGGTAATAAACCTGTGATTCCAGGTGTGGTCCTGGTATTCTCTCAGTGGAAGGCATGGACAGAGTCAGACTGTAATGATGCTTTGGGGACTTTGGGGCAGAGGGGTGACTACCTCAGGAGACAGGGTCTGAGTATGGTGAGAGGGGCAGTGAGAAAGGGAGATCACTGGGGAGGCATGCCGTGGTTGATTAAGCATCCCTTCTTTATGTTGTCAAATCTCCAAATGCTTCCTGTCCCATGAGAGTTGAATAATTATTTACTAACTGAATGAACCATTGAATAAAATAATTGGTCTTGTACCTGAGAGATAATACTTCCTGGCAATAATATAGCTGATGTGTGTCCACAGTCCAGTCCCTCCTGCCTCCAAAGGATTCCCTTTGATTGGATCACATTCAGGAGCTCCTGTTATTTTTTTTTTTAAGATTTTATTTATTCATTTGAGAGAGCGAGCAAGTGAGTAAGCAAGACCTCACAAGCGGCAGAGGGAGAAGCAGACTCCCCGCTGAGCAGGGAGTCTGACGTGGGGCATGATCCCAGGACCCCAGGATCATGACCTGAACCGAAGGCAGATGCTTAACCAACTGAGCCACCCAGGCACCCAGCTCCTGTTATTTTTAAAGCTCCAAAATCACCTCTGTTAGGGGCCATCACTGCACTGTGATAAGTAATTTCCCCAGGGAAGCCACTGGGCAATAAAACTAAATTACATGTCTACAAACTTTGTCCATTTGGTCCTGGAAAAGTACAGAGAGATGCATCATCTTCTGCAGGGTCTTATGAGTTTACAGAAGTATTAAAGTATCATCCCTGTTAGTGAGATAAAATCATGCTGGTAAAAAAATTCCATGGGATTTCTTACTTCTTTTCTAGAGTTTTAAAACAAAATTTCTATTAATTTATTTGCTGTTCAATTTATGATGAAATCTATTGCTGGGAGGATATTGGGGGAGGGAAACCTCAACTATAGCTGATTGTTAAGTTGTTTTTTGTTGCCTTTTAACTTATAAAAAATCAATGGCCCAGAAATTGCACTCCTGGGAATCCATATCATAGAAATGATACTACCAGGTGATGGAGATATTTTATGTTTAAGGATGTGTTATTGTGGCTTGGTGTTTAATGACAAATCTTTGAAATGTAGCAATATTTTCAATATTGGGGGAATAATAGAATAAATAATGGCTTATCACACTGCAAAATTACAGTCATTATGAAACAAAAAGCGTAGAGCAGTTTCATCCACATCGAGGAGTCTCAATGAAGTATTATTGACAGAAGAACACAAAATTCAAAGGAGTATGTATCAGGTAATGAGGATCAAGGCCTTCTGCATGGACAAGTATTTATGTGGGAACACACAGCCACATTGTGTAATGTGTGTGTGTGTGTGTGTGTGTGTGTGTGTGTGTGTGTGTGATAATCACATGAGCCTGGGAAAATTTACAAGAGCCATGTGAGACTGTGAAGTTATGATTAAAAGAGGATAAAAAGAGGTGAACTGTGTGAGACTGTTGAATTGCAGACCTGTACCTCTGAAACAAATAATACATGATATGTTGAAAAAAAAAAAAGAAGAAGATAGCAGGAAGGGAAAAATGAAGGGGGGGAAAATCAGAGAGGGAGATGAACCATGAGAGATGATGGACTCTGAGAAACAAAATGAGGGTTCTTGAGGGGAGGCGGGTGGGGGGATGGGTTAGCCTGGTGATGGATATTAAAGAGGGCACATATTGAATGGTGCACTGGGTGTTATATGCAAACAATGAATCATGGAACACTACATCAAAAACTAATGATGTAATGTATGGTGATTAACCTAACATAATAAAATAAAAATTAAAAAAATAACTAGAAAATGTGGGATCAAGGAAACTGTGGTATTATTTAAATCTATAAATTTCTAGGGGAGCGGAAATATATTTTCTTCAATTAGTCATTAAAAATCATTAGTCCATGTTCTGTGCTCTGTATCATAACTATTTCTTGCTTGAGTTCTACAACATTGCTTGTGATCAGTTAAACCTCTGCTGCTATTATGTTTTCTTTACCAAATTAATCCTCTTCTTTTTCTATGTAGGCTTCGTATCATCTTCCTATACAGTATTATATGTTATTAAGATATATGATAAATATATGATATTAAAAATAAAAAAGAGGAGAAAAAGAGGAGACACATATTAAAAAGAAAAAAAACCACAAAATGTTGTATTTTAAAAACCTAGTACGTATGACACGACTCATTTCAATAGAATTGTGTGTATGTAGAAATAGTGACCTCTACAGCCACTCACTAATGGGATGTACATGACACACTGTCAGATGAGACAGAGCAGTTACATGATAAACTATGATCTATTTGGTTAAAAGCAAAGGGACACCCAAAGTAGCCAAAACAATCTTGGGAAAGAATAAAGTTGGAAGTCTCACACTTACTGATTTCAAAACTGCAAAATTGCAGTAATCGAAATAGTGTGGACTGACATAAAGACAAACACATAAACCAATGGAACACAATAGAGAAATAAATCATCACATATATGGTCAAATAATTTTCAGCAGGATAGAAATATGAAACAATGGGGAACAAAGTTTTTTCAACAAATGGTGCTGAAAAAGTTAGATATCCATGGGAAAAATAATGAAATTGGACCCTTGTATTATACAATATACAAAAACTAACTCAAAGACCTACATATAGGAGGCAAAACTATAAAACTCTTAGGAGGAAACACAGGGGGAAGGCTTCATGACCTTAGATCTGGTAGGGATACCTTGGACATGCATTAGGACCACAGGCAAAAAAAGAAAATATAGATAATTTGGACTTCATCAAAATCAAAAACTTTTATGCATCAAAGGACACACTCAAGAGAGTAGAAAGGTAATCCACAGAATGGGAGACAATACTTTCAAATCACATATCTAATAAGGGATTAATATCCAGAATATATAAATAGTTCCTATAATCCCAAAACAACAACATCACCAAACAACCCGATGAAAAATGGTCCAAAGACTTGAGTAGACATTTTTCCAAAGATATAGCAATGACCAATAAGCACATGAAAAGTCATTCAACATTGTTAATCATTAGGGAAATGAAAATTATAAACACAATAAAATACTACTCCATTCCCATAAGAATGGCTATAGCTTAAAAAAAATCAGAAAATAATGTCTTGCTAAAGATGTGTAGAAAGTGGAACACTTATGCACTTCTGGTGGGAATATGAAGTGGGGCAGCTGCTATGGAAAACAGGATGGTGGTTCCTCAAAAAATTAAACACAGAATCACCACATGGTCCAGCAATTCTACTTCTGGGTATACACTCAAAAGAAGTGAAAGTAGGGATTTGAACAGATATTTGTACACCCATGTTCATAGTAGCCAAAAAATTCACAGTAGCCAAAAGATGGTAACAACCCAAATGTCCATCAATGGCTAAATGGACAGACAAAATTTGGTGTATGCATATGATAGAATATTATTCAGCCTTAAAAAGGAAGGAAATTCAGACACGTGCTACAAATGGATGAACCTTAAGGACACTGTGTTAATGAAATCAGCCAGTCACTAAAGGGCAATTACTGTATGATGTCACCTATAGGAAGGATCTAGAGAAGTCAAACTCATAGGGACAGAAAGTAGAATGGCGGTTCCCAGGGGTCATAGGGGGGAAGAGTAGGGGTTATTGTTTAATCAGAACAGAGTTTCAGTGTAGGAAGATGAAAAAGTTCTGGAACAGACAGTGGTGATGGTTTCCCAACTATATAAATGTCTCTAATTCTACTGAAATATATACTTAAAATGATTAAAGTGGTAAGTTTTGTGTTACGGATATTTTACCACCATAAAAAGAAATAGGCAGACAGTACCTGGGCCATGTGTATGCAGACTTGAGTGCTTGACCTAGGAAGGTACTGGGAATGGATTGTGCTGGCAGGGTATGGGTTGCCTGAGGGAAGACAATTCTTTTCCTGTGTACAACACTGACTTTGTTTCATTTGCCATAATAAACATTAATTTTATATCATAAAAAGTTGAATAAAGAAATTCTGTCTTTTAATGGCAGGCTCACAAGGCATGTATGCATGCTGATCAAGGGTTTATTATCCTCTGACTACAGATGACCACATTAAGATTTCCCTTAACCCAATGACTAACCTTGTAAAGAGGGCTGGTTGCCAAGTGGGCTCAACAGTTGAGACGGTTTGCTCAGCAGACTCATCCTAGTTTGGGCTTGTGGAGTATAACAGGGGAGAAAGTTCCCAGCTCCTGTGCATAAACGTAGGGCTCAGTGCAGCCCACCCTGATGGCCCACTCCCCTTCACAAGTGTGCTCCATGCTCACCAGACATACAGGAACAGGGTGTCAGAGGTGTCATGGCCTCTGGGAAGACAAACCTGACCATTACTGTCAGATAAAATGAGAGACAAGTTCTATGTTCATGAATAACTGGAGCAGAATGCAGGGGATGCTGTTTGGTAGAACAAAACTTCTATGCTGCAAACAGAGAAAGCCCAGCCATGCCTGGCCATAGATGGGGGAGTCATAAGAAGGAGATGGGGTTGAAATCTGAGTTTCAGATAGATCTGCATGGGTTGAGATGAGAGGGGAAATCATGTAAATAATAATACCACAATCAAAGGCCATGCTCTGGGAAGTGTGTTTATGATCAGGACACTGTGATGAAGCAGAATCCACACTGGGGAAGAGGAAGGAATCAGGTCTTTATCATGTAGGAACATCTGAAAAAGCAGGACCCAAGGAATTCCTTTACAAAATGGCATGTTAGCTTCCTCTTGTCTTGAGCTGAGGATTTTTTAATGTTCTGGGGGCTCTAGAAGAAGATGGTCTGAGAACATAAAACAGAAAACCCTATAGCTTGAGAGCAAATACTTCTCTTTTTTAAATATTTATTTAATTTCCAAGAAGCTTTTATTTCCTTTTCCTCTTTTTTTATCCTTGCTATGGGTACCAGCCATTTAGAATAGTTGTCCATAATTGTGAAATATGTTATTCAGTAATAGGGAGAAGGAAGCTATAGGGATATGAAAGAAATATGTTATACACATAAAAAGCTAAGATTGGAAAAAAGTAAAGACTATGTATGGAAACTAACATAGTGTTTCTCTAACTTGATTGGAATCCATAAATTCTGAAGTTAAAACTAAAAATTATAACTAGGAACAAATTCACATCTATGACTAAGTTCTTAGAGGCATAGTGTGTTTTCTTGTTATTCTAAGTACTAAATAAGATATAAGGTTAAGTTCCCACTGTGTAATATTAATTATTTTTTTCTTGTTATGGATTTTAGGAAACTACATACTTTTATACTTCATGATCTGCCGGGTTTATAATTTTATGCACAAATATTTGCTGATATTTTATATATTTTATGTCATGTGAGGTGCTATGAGATGTACAAATAAAGTATGACTATGATGTTTCCTCAAGAAGTTCAAGATTCAGAGGAGGAAAAAAATCACAAATAAAACCTAGAATTATCTCAGGGCTGAGGAATTGCGTAGAGACCCTTCCCTGCCCAGGTGCTCTCACATACCTGCTCTTTTCTGGTGCCACCTGACAAATCTTACAGGTGTTTGTAGCCAGTCCTAAGTTCCCAAAGTGTCCCACTCTGTCCCTAGCCCCCTCACCTCTCCTCCTATCAGAGCCCACACCAGGGCTCCACACTAATGGCAGCTCTGGTGCCTCATTCCCCAGCTTGCACACTCTGGCTTATCACAATCAGTATTTCCAAAGTCCATGTATCATAACAGATACCCATCATCTTAGACAGGAGAAACCCTCCATAGCTAACACATGTAGAGATAGAGCACACTACTTTTCTCCCAACTGAAGCAAGCCCCACCCTACCCTCTGACAAAGGATTTGGTAGTTTCACTTGGGTGGCAGTTTTTGAAGAAGGTGCAAACTTGTGTGAATTGAGGTTTGAGATACCCTGGGGATAAATACTGAAGAGTATCCACAAAATCCATAAATACTGAAGAGTATCCACAAAATCCCATCTAAAAATGTAATCTCCTCCCTTCTGACCAATTAAAACCTATGGACAAATACTGGTATTTCAATGAGTTCTTATTTTGCACTTTTGGATACAGCAAGAAGGCCTGGAGATCTTTAATCTCAGCTCAAAATGGCCTTCAAGGATACTGATAGATCTTGAATTCCATTTTTCTAGTTTCCTAAGGTCTTAAAATCACTTTTGTGTGTGATTATTTGATATATTTGTTTTTGTGTAATTATTTTGATATAATTAAAACTTCCAGAAAAATGACAAGAATAAAAAAAGGAACCTCTATTTTGTACTTTACCCAGATTCACCAACTGTTTATATTTTGCTCCATTTGCTTTATCATTCATTCAAGAAATATGGATATACATATTTATGTATTTTATGTATGAAATGTGGATATGTATTTACATTTCATAAAGAGGTAAATATATGTTTATTATATATCTATATATATGCTAGATCTATTATATAGCTATTATATAGATGTGTATGTGTATATATACCATGATCTCATCCACAACTCATGTACACCTTCTACCAATCACCACCAATATTTGTGTTAGTCTCACATTGCTGCTGTAATAAATTACCACAGCTTTATTGGCTTAAAACAACACAGATTTATTCTGTTACAGTTCTGATGGTTGGAAGTCTAAAATCAAGGTTGTGGGCATGATTTTCTTCCTTCTAGAGGCTTCACGGGAAAATCGTGTCCTTGTTTTCCCAGCTTCTAGAAGCTGCCTAGCTTCCTCAGCTCCTATCTGCATCCTCCCATCATTTCAAACTCCTGCCACTGTCTCATATCGCCTTCCCCACACTTGACTCTGCTGCCTCCTCTTACAACAGTCCTTGTGATTATATTTAGGGCACAGCCAGATAATAAAAGATAATCTCCCCATCTCCAGATCTTATCTCAATCACATCTGCAAAGTTCCTTTTGCAATATCAGGTAACATATTTACACGTTCTGGGATTAGGATTTGAACACTCTTGTGAGGTTATTATTTTTTTCTTCATTTTATTGATGAAGAATTGATATACATCACTGTATACATTTAAGGTGTATAGCATGATGGTTTCATTTACCTAAATTGTGAAATGATGACCACAATACTTTCAAATATCCATCATCTCAATAAATATGATAAAAATAAAAGAAAGAAGAAAGGAAAAAAGAAAGAAAAATCTTTTGTAGATCTCCTAGGATCTACTCTCCTAACAATTTTCTATATGTCATACAACTTCTTTATTTATCCATTGATGGACACTTAGGTTGTTTCCTTGCTTTAATTATTATAAATAAAGCTGTTATGAACACAGGAAGCAAATATTTTTTTGAGTTAGGTTGTTTCTTTACTTTGGATATATAACCAGAAGTGGAATTGCTAGATCACACAGTAGGTTTATTCTTAATTATATAAGGAAACTCTATAATGTTTTCCATTATAGCTGTATCAATTTCAATCCCACTAACAGTGCACAAGTATTCCCTTTTCTCCACACCCTACCAACATTTATCTTTTGTATTTGGATAATGGCCAAATTGATAAGAGGTGATATCTCATTGTGGTTTTCATTTGCATTTCTCTAATGGTTACACCTGTTGGCTTTTCATATACCTTCTTTGGAAAAATGTCTGTTCAGATCTTTTGCTTTTTTTAATTTTATTTTATTTTACTTTTTTTGATATTGCATTGTATAAGTTTTTATATATTTTGGATATTAACCTTTTATCATATTTATGGTTTCCATATATGTTTTTCCTATTCCATAAGTTGTCTTTTCACTTTTTTGATGGCTTCTTTTGAGGTGCCCAAGCTTTTGAGTTTAATGTAGTCACATTTGTTTTATTATTATTATAGTTATTTCTGTTGTTAATTTTGTTGCTTGTGCTTTAGGTGTCACATCCAAAAAATCATTACCAAGACCCATATAAAGGAGCTTTATTTCTGTTTTCTCCCAGGAGTTTCATGATTTCAGATTTTACACTTAAGTCTTTTTTTTTAAGATTTTATTTATTTATTTATTTATCCAAAAGAAAGGAGAAAGAACCCAAATTACCAAATTATGAATGAAAGGGGATAGATCATGACTAACACCAAGGAAAAAAATTATTAGAAATTATTATCAACAACTATATGCCAATAAATTAAGCAACCTGGAAGAAATGAATGCCTTCCCGGAAACCTATAAACTCCCAAAACTGAAACAGGGAGAAATTGACAACCTGAATAGGCCAATAACCAGTAACGAGATTGAAGCAGTGATCAAAAACCTTCCAAGAAACATGAGTCCAAGACCTTATGGATTCCTGGGGAATTTTACCAAACATTCAAAGACGAAATAATACCTATTCTCCTGAAGCTGTTTCAAAAAATAGAAACAGAAGGAAAACTTCCAAACCCATTCTATGAGGCCAGGATTACCTTGATCCCAAAACCAGGCAAAGACCCCACCCAAAAGGAGAATTACAGACCAATATACCTGATGAATATGGATGCCAAAATTCTCAACAAGATCCTAGCTAATAGGATCCAACAGTACATTAAAAGGATTATCCATCACCACCAGGTAGGATTTATTCCTGGGATTCAAGGATGGTTCAACATATGCAAATCAATCAGTGTGATAGAACACATTAATAAGAGAAGAGACAAGAACGATATGATCCTCTCAATTGATGCAGAAAAAAAATTTGACAAAATACAACATCCTTTCTGGATTCAAACCCTTCAGAGTGTAGGGATAGAATGAACATTCCTCAATTTCATAAAAACTGTTTATGAAAAACCCACAGTGAATATCATTCTCAAAGGGGAACAGCTGAGAAAATTTCCCTTAAGATCAGGAACACAACAAAGATGCCCACTCTTGCCACTATTGTTCAACATAGTACTAGAAGTCCTAGCCTCAGCAATCAGACAACAAAAAGAAATACAAGGCATTCAAATTGGCAAAGAAGGAGTCAAACTCTCTCTCTTTGCAGATGACATGATACTTTCTGTGGAAAACCCAAAAGGCTCCACCCCCAAATTTCTAGAACTCATACAGCAATTCACTAATGTGGCAGGATACAAAACCAATGCACAGATATCAGTTGCTTTCCTATACATTAACAATGTAACTGTAGAAGGAGAAATTAGGGAATTCCATTTACAATAGCACCAAAAATCATAAGATAATCTTGGAATAAACCTAACCAAAGAGGTAAAGGATCTGTACTCTAGAAACTACAGAAAACTTATGAAAGAAATTGAAGAAGACAAAAAAAGATGGAAAAATATTCCATGCTCATGGATCAGAAGAATAAGCATTGTTAAAATGTCTATGCTGCCCAGAGCAATCTATACTTTCAATGCCATTTTGATCAAAATACCAATGGCATTTTTCAAAGTGTTGGAACAGGGGCGCCTGAGTGGCTCAGTCGTTAAGCGTCTGTCTTTGGCTCAGGTCATGACACCAGGGTCCTGGGATCAAGCCCCACAGTGGGAAGCCTACTTCTCCTTCTCCCACTCCCCTGCTTGTGTTCCTTCTCTTGCTGTCTCTCTCTCGGTCAAATAAATAAATAAAATCTTTAAAAAAAAAAGTGCCAGAACCAACAATCCTAAAATTTGTATGGAACCAGAAAAGGCCCCAAATCACTAGGGAAATGTCAAAAAAGAAAAACAAATCTGGGGGCATCACGTTGCCTGATTTCAAGCTATATTACAAAGCTGTGATCACCAAGACAGCATGGTACTGGCACAAAAACAGACACATAAATCAATGGAACAGAATAGAGAGCCCAGATATGGACTCTCAACTCTAGGGTCAACTAATCTTCGACAAAACAGGAAAAAATATCCAATGGAAAAAAGACAGTCTCTTCAATAAATGGTGCTGGGAAAATTGGACAGCCACATGTGGAAGAATGAAACTCGACCATTCTCTAACACCATACACAAAGATAAATTCAAAATGGATGAAAGATCTCAATATGAGACAGTAATCCATCAAAATCTTAGAGGAGAACATAGGCAGTAACCTCTTCGACATTGTCCACAGCAACTTCTTTCGAGACACGTCTCCAAAGGCAAGGGAAACAAAAGCGAAAATGAACTTTTTGGGACTTCATCAAGATAAAAAGCTTTTGCAGAGCAAAGGAAACAGTCAACAAACCATGGAATGGGAGAAGATATTTGCAAATGACACACAGATAAAAGGCTGGTATCCAAGATCTATAAAGAAATTCTCAAACTCAACACCCAAAAAACAAATAATCAAGTCAAAAAATGGGCAGAAGACATGAACAGACACTTCTCCAAAGAAGACATATGAATGGCTAGCAGACACATGAAAAAAAGTTCAACATCATTAGGCATCAGGAAAATTCAAATCAAAACCACATTGAGATACCACCTTACACCAGTTAGAATGGCAAAAACTGACAAGGCAGAAAACAATAAATGTTGGCGAGGATGTGGAAAAGGGGAACCTCTTACACTGTTGATGGGAATGCAAGTTGGTACAGCCACTTTTGAAAACAGTATGAAGGTGCCTCAAAAGGTTAAAAATAGAGCTACCCTCTGCCCCAGAAATTGCACTACTCGGTATTTATCCCAAAGATACAGATGTAGTGAAAAGAAGAAGCACACGCACCCCAATGTTCATAGCAGCAATGTCCTCAATAGCCATACTGTGGAAGGAGAATGAATGAATAAAGATATAGTCCATATATACAATGGAATATTACTCAGCCATCAGAAAGAATGAATACCCAACTTTTACATCAATATGGATGGAACTGGAGGGGATTATGCTAAGTGAAATTAGTCAAGCAGAGAAAGACAATTATCATATGGTTTCACTTATATATAACATAAGAAATAGCATGGAAGACATTAGGAGAAAGAAGGGAAAAATGAAGGGGGTAGTAATCAGAGTGGGAGACTAACCATGAGAGACTCTGGACTCTGGGAAACAAACTGAGGGTTTCAGAGGGGAGGGGGGTGGGGGAATGGGTTAGCCCAGTGATGGGTATTAAGGAAGGACATGTATTGCATGGAGCACTGGGTGTTATACACAATGAATCATGGAATACTACATCAAAAACTAATGATGTACTGTATGGTGACTAACATAATATAATAAAATTTTAAAAAATTAAAATTTTATTTATTTATAATATTATTTATTATTTTATTATCACTTAATAATTTATAATTTATTATTTATTTATTATTTATTTGAGAGAGAGAATAAGCAGGGTGGGGGCAGAGGGAGAGGGCGAAGCAGACTCCCTTGCTGAGCAAGGAGCCCAGGGGCTGGATCCTAGGACTCAACATCATCACCTGAGCCAAAGACAGATGCTTAACTGATGGAGCCATGCAGGCAATCCAACCCTTAAGGCTTTAATCCATTTTGAATTACTGTTTGTGAGTGGTATAAGATATGGGATTACTTTAGATGTGAATATCCAATTATCCCTGCGCCCTTTATTGATGAGACCGTATTTTCTCCACTGAATATTCTTGGCTCTAATTTAAATATTAGTGGACTATATATGCTTGGGTTTATTTCTGGGCTCTTTTTTTTATTTTTTTTATTGTTATGTTAATCACCGTACATTACCTCATTAGTTTAGGATGTAGTGTTCCATGATTCATTATTTGTACATAACACCCAGTGCTCCACACAGAACGTGCCCTCTTTAATATCCATCACCAGGCTAACCCATCCACCCACCCCCTCCTCTCTAGAACCCTGTTTACTTTTCAGAGTCCATCGTCTCTCATGGTTCGTCTCCACCTCCGATTTCCCCCCTTTCATTCTTCCCCTCCTGCTATCTTCTTCTTCTTCTTTTTTAATATATTATGTGTTTCAGAGGTACAGATCTGTGATTCAACAGTCTTGCACAATTCACAGTGTTCACCATAGCACATACCCTCCCCAATGTCTATCACCCAGCCACCCCATCCCTCCCGCCCTACCCTCACTCCAGCAAACCTCAGTTTGTTTCCTGAGATTAAGAATTCCTCATATCAGTGAGGTCATATGATACATGTCTCTCTCTGATTGACTTATTTCACTCAGCATAATACCCTCCAGTTCCATCAATGTCGTTGCAAATGGCAAGATCTCATTATTTTGATTGCTGCATAATATTCCATTGTCTATACATACCTCATCTTCTTTATCCATTCATCTGTCGATGGACGTCTTGAATCTTTCCACAGTTTGGCTACTGTGGACATTGCTGCTATAAACATTGGGGTGCACATACCACTTCGGATCCCTACATTTGTATCTTTGTGGTAAATACCCAGTAGTGCAATTGCTGGATCATACAGTAGCTCTATTTTCAACTTTTTGAGGAACCTCCATACTGATTTCCAGAGTGGTTGCACCAGCTTGCATTCCCACCAACAGTGTAGGCGGGTATCCCTTTCTCCACATCCCCAACAACATCTGTCATTTCCTGCTTGTTAATTTTAGCCATTCTGACTGGTGCGAGGTGGTATCTCCTTGAGGTTTTGATTTGGATTTCCCTGACGCTGAAATATGTTGAGCACATTTTCATGGGTCTGTTGGCCATTTGGATGGCTTCTTTGGAAAAATGTCTGTTCATGTCTTCTGCCCATTTCTTGATTGGGTTATTTGTTCTTTGGGTGTTGAGTTTGATAAGTTCTTTACAGATTTTGGATACTAGCCCTTTATCTGATATGTCATTTGCAAATATTTTCTGCCATTCTATCATTGTCTTTTGGGTTTGTGGACTGTTTCTTTTGCTGTGCAAAAGCTTTTTATCTTGATGAAGTCCTGATAGTTTATTTTTGCCCTTCCTTCCCTTGCCTATGGAGATGTTTCTAGGAAGAAGTTGTTGCGGCTGAGGTCGAAGAGGTTGTTGCCTGTGTTCTCCTTTAGGATTTTGATGGACTCCTGTCTCATATTTAGGTCTTTCAACCATTTGGGGTCTAGTTTTGTGTGTGGTGTAAGGAAAAGGTCTAGTTTCATTCTTCTGCATGTGGCTGACCAATATTCCCAACACCATTTGTTGAAGAGACTGTCTTTTTTCCATTGGATATTCTTTCCTGCTTTGTCAAAGATAAGTTGACCATAGAGTTGAGGGTCCATTTCTGGGCTCTCTATTCTGTTCCATTGATCTACGTGTCTGTTTTTGTGTCAGTACCATGCTGTCTTGACGATGACAGCTTTGTAATAGAGCTGAGAGTCCGGAAATGTGATTCCGCCAGCTTTGCTTTCCTTTTTCAACATTCCTCTGGCTATTCCGGGTCTCTTCTGGTTCCATTAAATTTTAGGATTATTTATTCATTTCTTTGAAAAGAGTGGTTGGTATTTTGATGGGGATTGCATTGAATGTGTAGATTGCTCTAGGTAGCATTGACAGCTTCACAATGGTTGTTCTTCCAATCCATGAGCATGGAACGTTTTTCCATTTCTTCGTGTCTTCCTCAAATTCTTTCATGAGTATTTTATAGTTTTCTGAGTACAGATCCTTTGCCTCTTTGGTTAGATTTATTCCTAGGAATCTTATGATTTGGGTGCAATTGTAAATGGGATTGACTCCTTAATTTGTCTCTCTTCTGTCTTGTTGTTGGTGTATAGGAATGCCACTGATTTCTGTGCATTGATTTTATATCCTGCCACTTCACTGAATTCTTGTATGAGTTCTAGGACTTTTGGGGTGGAGTCTTTTGGGTTTTCCACATAAAGTATCATATCATCTGCAGTGAGAATTTGACTTCCTCTTTGCCGATTTGGAGGTTTTGATTTCTTTTTGTTGTCTGATTGCTGTGGCTAGGACTTCTAATACTATGTTGAATAGTAGTGCTGATATTGGACATCCCTGCCGCATTCCTTACCTTAGGGGGAAAGCTCTCAGTCTTTCCCCATTGAGAATGATATTCACTGTAGGTATTTCATAGATGGCTTTTATGATATTGAGGTATGTACCCTCTATCCCTATACTCTGAAGAGTTTTGATCAAGAGAGGATGCTGTGCTTTGTCAAATGCATTTTCTGCTTCTATTGAGAGTATCATATGGTTCTTGTTCTTTCTTTTATTAATGTAGTGTATCACATTGATTGATTTGTGGATGTTGATCCAACCTTGCAGCCCAGGGATAAATCCCACTTGGTCGTGGTGAATAATCCTTTTAATGTACTGTTGGATCCTATTGGCTAGTATTTTGGTGAGAATTTTTGTATCCATGTTCATCAAGGATATTGGTCTGTAATTCTCCTTTTTGAAGGGTTCTTTTTCTGGTTTTGGGATCAAGGTAATGCTGGCCTCATAAAATGAGTTTGGAAGTTGTCCTTCCATTTCTATTTTTTGGAACAGTTTCAGGAGAATAAGTATGAATTCTTCTTTAAATGTTTGGTAGAATTCCGCTGGGAAGCCATCTAGCCCTGGGATTTTGTTTGTTGGGAGATTTTTGATGACTGCTTCAATTTCCTTAGTGGTTATAGGTCTGTTCAGGTTTTCTATTTCTTCCTGTTTCAAATTTGGTAGTTGATACATCTTTAGGAATGCATCCATTTCTTCCGGGTTATCTAATTTGCTGGAGTAGAGTTGCTCATAATATGTTCTTATAATTGTTTGTATTTCTTTGGTGTTGGTTGTGATCTCTCCTCTTTCATTCATGATTTTGTTGATTTGGGTCATTTCTCTTTTCTTTTTGATAAGTGTGGCCAGGGGTTTATCAATCTGATTAATTCTTTCAAAGAACCAGCTCCTAGTTTCGTTGATCTCTTCTACTGTTCTTTTGGTTTCTATTTCATTGATTTCTACTCTGATCTTTATTATTTCTCTTCTCCTGCTGGGTTTAGGCTTTATTTGTTGTTTTTTTTATTTTTCTAGTTCCTTTAGGTGTAGGGTTAGGTTGTA
The DNA here is from genome assembly GCF_009762305.2 of Zalophus californianus. NCBI lineage: Eukaryota > Metazoa > Chordata > Mammalia > Carnivora > Otariidae > Zalophus > Zalophus californianus. Next base: position 90,943,388 of record NC_045602.1, on the reverse strand, counting down.
TATTTGAGATCTTTATTGCTTCTTCGGAAAGGTTTGTATTGCTATATACCTTCTTCTCAGGACTGCCTTTGCTGCATCCCAACGATTTTGAACAGCTGTGTTTTCATTTTCATTGGTTTCCATGAATTTTTTTAAATTCTTCTTTAACTTCCTGGTTGATCCTTTTTCTTTAGTAGGATGCTCTTTGGCCTCCAGGTTTTTGTGTTCTTTCTGATTTTCCTCTTGTGACTGATTTCTAGTTTCAGAGCATTGTGGTTTGAAAATATGCAGGGAATAATCCCAATCTTTTGGTACCAGTTGAGACCTGATTTGTGACCTAGGATGTGATCTCTTCTGGAGAATGTTCCATGGGCACTAGAGAAGAATGTGTATTCCGTTGCTTTGGGATGGAATGTTCTGAATATGTCTGTGAAGTCCATTTGGTCCAGTGTATCGTTTAAAGTCTTTATTTCCTTGTTGATCTTTTGCTTAGATGATCTGTCCATTTCAGTGAGGGTGGTGTTAAAGTCCCACACTATTATTGTATTGTTGTCAGTGTGTTTCTTTCCTTTTGTTATTAATTGCCTTATATAATTGGCTGCTCCCATGTTAGGGGAATAGATATTTACAATTTTTAGATCTTCTTGTTGGATAGACCCTTTAAGTAGGATATAGTGTCCTTCCTAATCTTTAATTACAGACTTTGTTTTAAAATCTAATTTGTTTGATAGAAGGATTACCACCCCAGCTTTCTTTTGGTTTCCATTAGCATGGTAAATGGTTTTACACCCTCTCACTTTCAATTTGGGGGTGTCTTTGGGCCTAAAATGAATCTCTTGCAGACAGCATATCGATGGGTATTGTTTTTAATCCAATATGATAGCCTATGTCTTTTGATTGGGGCATTTAGCCCATTTACATTCAGGATAACTAATGAAAGATATGAATTTAGTGTCCTTGTATTGCCTGTAAGGTGACTGTTACTGTATATTGTCTATGTTCCTTTCTGGTCTATGCTGCTTTTAGGCTCTCTCTTTGCTTAGAGGACCCCTTTCAATATTTCTTGGAGGACTGGTTTCGTGTTTGCAAATTCCCTTAGTTTTTGTTTGTCCTGGAAGCTTTTGATCTCTCCTTCTATTTTCAATGACAGCCAACTGGATATAGTATTCTTGGCTGCATATTTTTCTCGTAAGTGCTCTGAATATATCATGCCAGTCCTTTCTGGCCTGCCAGGTCTCTGTGGTTAGGTCTGTTGCCAATCTAATATTTCTACCATTATAATTTACATATCTCTTCTCCCGAGCTGCTTGCAAGATTTTCTCTTTGTCACTGAGACTTGTAAGTTTTACTATTAGATGTTGGGCTCTTGACCTATTTTTATTGATTTTGAGAAGGGTTCTCTGTGCCTCCTGGATTTTGATGCCTTTTTCCTCCCCCACATTAGGGAAGTTCTCTGCTATAATTTGCTCCAATAGACCTTCTGCCCCTCTCTCTCTTTCTTCTTCTTCTCCGATATCAATTAATCTAATGTTGTTTCATCTTGTTGTATCGCTTATCCCTCGAATTCTGCCCCGTGATCCAGTAGTTGTTTATCTCTCTTTTTCCCAGCTTCTTTATTTTCCATCATTTGGTCTTCTATATCGCTGAGTCTTTCTTCTGCCTCATTTATCCTAGCAGTTAATTCCTCCATTTTTTATTGCCCCTATTAATAACCTTTTTGATTTCGATTTGGTTAGATTTTAGTTCTTATATTTCTCCAGAAACGGTTTCTCTAATAACTTCCATGCTCTTTTCAAGCCCACCTAGTGTCTTTAAAATCATGTTTCTGAACTCTAGGTCCGATATTGCACTAATGTCCATATTGAGTAGGTCCCTGACAAATGGTACTACCTGTTGTTCTTTTTGTTGAGGTGATTTTTTTCATCTTGTCATTTTGCCGAGAGGAGAATAGATGAATAAGGGAACAAAATGCTAACAGGTTAACAACGTCCCCAGTAAATATAGTGTAAACAAATCAGAAAATACCTGAAACCAGGGAAAGGAAAGGGAAACAAAGAAAAAAGAAAGAGAGAGAAAAAAAAAGATAAAAACAAACAAAAACAGAACAAAACAAAAAAACAGAATATGTTCAAGTATGATCAGGCTGGTGCATAGATCAGTGCCACACTCTAGATTTTGGGTGTATTTTGGTCTGTTAGAAAAAGTGCCTCCTAAAATTTTAAGGAAATGAAGAATTATATATGTACAAAATTAGGGTTGATACGATGAAGGGATTGAATATGACTATAAAAATGAAAATTGTAAAAAATTTTTAAAAAGGAATTGATCTGAAAGTGTTTGAAAAAATAAAGAAGAGGATTTAAAAAACAGAAAAGAAAGAAAGAAAAAAAAGGGGAGAGAATGTGATCAGCCAGAAGACTGGAAAAAAGCCATACACTAGAGATTTAGGGTATATTTTGATATGTTAGAAGAAACTGTATCTCAAAATTTTAAAGAGAGAACAACTTATATATATATGCCCAAAATAAAGGTAACTACTATGAAGGGATAGAATATAACTCTAAAAATGAAAAATAAAAATGTTTTTTTTTTAAAAAGGGATTGATAAAATGTTGGTTGGAAAAGGGAAAAAGAAAAATGAAAAAAAAAAAAACAGTTAAGAAAAATTAACTTTGAAAGACTAATGAATCATGGTAAAAAAGCCATGAATTCTATGTGCAGTATTCCCCTAGCACTGGAGTTCTGCTGTTTTCATTGATCGGTAAACTTGGTCTTGGCTGGCTGTTCATGCTGATCTTCTGGGGAAGGGGCCTGTTGTCGTGGTTCCCAAATGTCTTTGCTGGAGGCGGAATTGCCCCGCCCTTGCCGGGGTCGGGCTAAGTAATCCGCTAGGGTTTGCTCTCGGGAACTTTTGTTCCCTGCAAGGTTTCCGTACAGCGTTGGAGGACGAGAGTGAAAATGGCGGCCTCCCAATCTCTGCCCAGGAGGAGCCAAGAACTCGGGCCCTGCTCCTCAGTGCGCCCCCAGAGAAAAGTAGTCGGTCACTCCCGTGTCCCCAGTCTCCGGCCACACTCCGTGCTCACCTGGCCTGTGACCGATCCTTTCTATCTCTGGCACCTGACCCCGTGTGGAGTCTCCAAACCCAGCAGATCCCTGTGGTGCGCTACCCCACAGCTCCTCCTGGGGGAGAAAGGGGAGTCTCCCCTGATCTGCCGCTTGTTGGGTCCCTGCTGGAGGAGCAGTGACCCGACTGTCACCGATCACAGTTTATGGCAACCCCGAGCTGAGAGCTTGTTCCTCGGCTCCGTCTCTGCAGCCAGCTTCCCCACTCCAATACCTGGGAACTCTGCTACACTCAGGCACCTCTGGTCTTTCTGTGACCCCGAGGGTCCTCAGACCACACTGTCCCGCCAGAGTTCCACCCCCCACTTAGCCACGGGAGTGACGTCCCTCAGCGGAGCCGACTTCTAAAAGTTCTGATTTTGTGCTCTGCGGCTCTAGCACTTGCCAGAAGCGGCCGATGGAGGCCCCCTCCCCTGCCGTCTGTCCTCCGGAATATTGCCTCGGATTCACTTCTCCGCACGTCCTACCTTCCAGAAAGTGGTCGCTTTTCTGTTCAGAGAGTTGCTATTCTTTTCTTCAAGCTCCTGTTGAGTTTGTAGGTGTTCAGAATGGTTTGATCCCTAATCAGCTGAATTCCTGAGACCAGACGAAATCCAGGTCTCCTACTCCTCTGCCATTTTGCTCTGCCAGATATATACAATTCTTATTTGTCAGTTATACCCTAATAAAGCATGTCCGACGTGGGTCCCGAGCCATCCTGGGTCTTGATTTTGTTTTATTGGTCTATTTATCTGCTTTTTGCCAGTATCATACTGTTCTCATTACTATAGCTTTATAGTATAGCTTGAAATCAGGAACAAAGCCTCCTGCTTTGTTCTTTTTTTAGGATTTACTTGGTTATTGGTGGTATTTTGTTGTCTTAAATAAATTTTAGGAATTTTTTTCTACTTCTGTAAAAACAATTCCATTGGAATCTCAATAGGGATTGCATTGAACCTAGAGATGGCTTTTGGTAGTACTGACATTTTAACAATATCAATTCTTCCAATCTATGAATACAGGATACCTTCCCATTTATTTCTTTTTTCAATTTCTTTCATCCACATCTTGTAGTTTTCAGAGTAGATCTTTCACCTCCTTAGTTAAATTTTTCCAAAGTATTTTATTGTTTTTGATGCTATTGTGAGATTGATTTCTTTTTCTTTTTCAGAAAGTTCATTGGTAATGTATAGAAATGCTACTTATTTTGCATGTTAGTTTTGTACCCTGCAACTTTACTGAATTCATTGATTAGATCTAACAGTTTTTTGGTGGAGTCTTTAGGATTTCTCTACATAAAATTATATCATCTGCTAATAGAGACTTTACTTCTTCCTCCCCAATTCTGATACCTCTTATTTATTCTTACTTTTTATTTTTAAAAATTATTAATTAATTAATTTACCTGACTGCTTTAGCTAGGACTTCCAGTAATATGTTGAGTAGGAGTAGTAAAAGTGGGTGACCTTGTCTTGTTCCTGAACTTAAAAGAAAAGCTTTCAACATTCTACCGTTGAGTATGATGTTAGTTGTGGGCTTGTCATATATGGCCTTTATTATGTTGAGATATGTTCCTTCTATGCCTAATTTTTTTAAGTTTTTATCATGAATAGATGCTGAATTTTGTTAAATGCTTTCTCTACATCTATTGAGATGGTGATGTGATTTTTTTTTCATTTTGTTAATGTGATTTATTGCATTGCTTGATTTGCAGATGTTGAATTATCCTTTCATCCCAGGGATAAATCCCACTTGGTCACAGTGAACGATCCTTTTAATGTGCTGCTGAATTTGGTCTTCTAGCATTTTACTGATTATTTTTGCATCTATATGCATCAGGGATATTGGCCTGTAGTTCTCTTCCCTAGGTGTGTCCTTTTCTGGTTTGGGTATTAAGATAATTCTGGCCTCTTAAAACAAGTTTGGTAGTATTCCCTTTTCTTCAATTTTTTTTTTTGGAAGAGTTTGAGAAGGATTGGTATTAATTCTTCTTTAAATATTTGGTAAAATTCACCAGTAAAGCCATCTGGTCCTGGACATTTCTTTATCGAGAGATTTTTGATTACTGATTCCACCACCTCACTAGTAATTGGTCTATTCAGATTTACTACTTCTGATTCAGCCTTAGTAAGTTGTATTTTTCTAAGAATTTTCCATTTCTTCTAGATTGTCCAGTTTGTGGGTGTTCATTGTGGCCTCTTATGTTTTGTTGTTGTTTTTGTTTTGTTTTGTTTTTGTAGTTCTGTGCTATTTGTTGTAATATCTTTTTTATTTACAATTGTGTTGACTTGGGTCCTCTTTATATTTTCCTTGGTTAGTCTAAGGAAATTTTGCTTTTCTTTTCAAAGACCCAACTCTAAGTTTGGTTAATCTTTTTTATTGTTTATCTGTCCTTCATTTTATTTATTACTGTTCTAATCTTTATGGTTTCCTTCTATTTGCTAACTTTAGGCTCAGTTTGTTCTCTAGTTCCCTAAGGCATAGAGTTAGGTTGCTTATTTGGGATTTTTGCTATGAACTTTCCTCTTAGAGCTGCTTGTGCTGCATCCCATAAGTTCTGGTATATTGTGTTTCCATTTTTCTTGTGTCAAGAAACTTTTTTATTTAGCATTTAATTTCTTCTTTGGTCCATTTGTTGCTCAGGAGAGGAGACATTACTCTTTATAGCTCTTTGTTTTTCCATCCAGACTACACTTTAGGGTTCTGAAGTGCATTTAGTCAGTATGTCTTTTAACGTCCTTTAATCTGGAATAGTTTTCTATAATGCCTTTCTGTCCTTTGACCTTGACATTCTAAGAAATACAGACCAGTTATTTTGCAACATGTCCCTCAATTTGTAAACTTGGGTTTGAGGGGGAAAAAGTCCTAATATGCACGTGTTTTTTCTATACATATTTTATTTAAATTTTAGTTCATTAACATACAGTGCGATATTGGTTTCTGGAGTAGAATTTAGTGATTTACACATGCATTTTTTAAAAAGAAAATATAGAGAGTTTATCAGATCTCAAATAGTGCCATTAACTCCAAAACTGTAAAAATCCACTGGAATAGGGAGTAGTGGGGTGTGCTCAGAATTGTATCTTAATTTGTGAATCTACACATATAAATAATATGTTAACTTATTAATATGTGTAGCAGGTTATAAAAACAAATATAATATGTGTAGCAGGTTATAAAAACAAATTTCCTCTGAGTTTCCTTCCCCTTGCAATATGATTTTACACCTCCTTCAATTAAGGGGCAAAGTCTATTTCTTTATCACCTGATTCTGTGTTGGCCATGTTACTTGCTTTGGCTAATGGGACATTAACTAATGTGATGCACACATAGGATTGAAAAGCACTTGTGCTTGGGGCTTATTAATTTGCTGCTTTTGGAATTACTCAATTGCTGCCATTCAAAGAAGACATGAGCTGGTTTGTTGAATAATAAAAAACACATAGTCCAGTTACCCTTATTAACTTAACCAACAGTGTTCCAAACATGTGAAAAAGGCCAGCCTAGATTATCCACCCGAGATTATGTCAACCAACTCACAGGCCAACAAGATGAGCAAGCCCAGTTGAGATTAGCCAAGCCAGTTTGATCAGAAGAACCACCCAGCTAACCTCATAGAATCAAAAGCTAAATAACAGTTGTTTCATCAAGCTACTCAATTTTGGGGAGGTTTGTCACACAGCAAAAGCTAAATGATATAGCATATATAGTTTAATATTCCACATATTTTCCATTATAACCTTGTTTGGTTGCAGTGTGCAGAACCTTCTCTCTTAGTGTCTCTGAAAGATAAAGAAGTACAGTTTTTACAGCAGCTTGTTTTATAGTAGCTGAAGCAATAAGACTAATACATCTGAGCTTACCAAGGATAGCATGGTTTCCTATTAAAATAAAAATGTGAGTTTGTGTTTCATTATATATAGAATGAACTTACACAGCTACAACTTAAGATGTATTATATTAATATTACCACTTGCTGTCATGCAGGTATTACTATTCCTAAATGTCCATCCACATTTGAAAGTCAGCTTCTGAAATCCTTTGGTAATGTGAAAATGATGGTTAGTTGATGGCTAATCTAATTCCTTTTCTCCGGTCCCAACATCCCCTCCCTTTCTACTGTCCTCCACACACTGTTCTGTAGGGGTGAAGTTTTGATTGATGACAGCTGGAGCTCCAGAAGTTGTGACTGAGCTGAGAGCTTCCCTCTTCTGTGCCCTGGCTCAGCCATTTCCTCTCTGACCCTGAACCCATGTCCTCACTTTAATAATTTTTTATGCTCATTTGGAGTCCACAACTCATTCTTTTGATCTGGTGCATAGATTGTATGTTGGAACTTACATAGCAGTGGAGTCTGTGGAAAAAAAATCTTTTAGTTGGCATTTTTTCTCTGCCACTTTCCCCTTCACCTTCTCTTCCTTCAAAATATGGATTAATAAAGGGACTTAATTTTGTGGCTTCAAAATAATTAGATTAAGAATAATATCTAAATTTTAAGTATTTAGTATGTGTTAATTGATACAAATGTAAAGTTCTGTGTTTTTTATTTGTTGCACTATCCTTTTGCCTTCATACTCTGAAGTCAAAAAATACCGAAGTAGATATTTAACCTATACATCTACTTTCCATCTATGCATCCATTCACCCATCCCTCCCTCTTTCAACACCAGCACCTATCTACATATCTCTCAGTCCCTCCTTCCCTTCACCTCTCTTACTCCTTCCTTTCCTGTATCCACCCATCTATTCCTCCCTTCCTTCTTTCCTCTCTCTCCTTCCCTCCATCCCTTTATCTTTTTTCCTCCTTCCTTCCCTCTCTTCAACCATCCATCCATCCATCCATCCATCCATATCTTTCTATCAATTTCGATTACCTATATCTATAGATACCTATAGTGGCCTATTTACATATAAATATATGAAATATTATAATGTAAACCTGAAAAGGCCCCATAGAGTTACAAGGAGGATGCTGGAAGTAGACTGGCTGGATTCAAATCTTGGCATTAGCCCTTACTAGTTTTTGATCTTGGGAAACATGCTCCTGTGCCTCAGTTTCCATGTTTTTAGTGTGGATATGCTAAGTAGTAATAACTGCTACATTGGTATTATATTAAATAGATTATTTCCACAGATAAGGCTTGATAGTTGTAAAATGTATAGAATGGTGACAAGAACATAGTAAGTGCAATGATGTTTGCTGAAATAATAAGTTAATCTGATCTTGAGATACCTTGAGCTATGATATGATACAGCATGCTAGTTTCAGTTCTCTGTCTCTCTTGTTCACTCAGGATTTGATCTGCAGGTTCACAGAGGGCTTTACATTTTGCTGGGGGGAAGAGTTCAGATAGACTGACTCACCTCCCACAGTGTCCATAGAAAGATCTCTCTGGGGAGCCCTGGATAGCTACATAGCTAGTGCTGCTTAGTGGGAATCTTTGTTCTCATTCCTGAATCTCTCCATCAAAAAAACCCCTGCCTGTGGGAAGGTCTGATGACCAGCAGACCTGTTCCTGCTGTTCTGGATAAACTGTACACTGGTAACCCTGATTAAATAAAGATGAAGCTTTCTCTGTGAGCTTGAGTAGTCCTGACTTTCTAATCTTATAGGCACCAATGTGAAGAATGTGAAGGCACTTCTTGCTGAAGAATGTGGTTATTAATATTACATACTTGCTGGAAAATAGAATTTAAGAGGGTTCATGTCAAAGTTCCTGCATATGGTAATGAAGGTTCCCATTCAGGTGGGAGGAAAAGGTGCTGGGTGTGTTTCCTGAAAGGATATAGTCATGGCAGTGAGTCTTATGCTCTCAGACTTGGATTATTATATTGTAGTGTCTGACATGGGTTACACTTACTGCTTTGTCTCTAACCCACCTAGGCATGAACCTTAGGATGCCAATGATTCATTTTTTCTTCAATGTCAGATTTGTTGAGGTATAGTTTGCATACAATAATACCCCTTTTATTGTCCAGTTCTGGGAGTTGTGACAAATGCATTCCATCATATAATCACAACTACAATCAAGACACGAAACATTCCCATCACCTCAGAAAGTTCCCTCATACCCCTTTGTAGACAATTCCTTTTCCTACCCTCATCCAAGTCAGCAACCAATGATCTTCTTTCTGTACGTGTAGTTTTGTCTTTTCCAAAATGCCATATAAATGATCTACAGGCATTTTTAACAGATGTTTATTGAATATTCTTTTCATTCTCTTAACAGACTTTCTGCTTTCAAATTCTAGCCTCTCAGGCTAGATATCTTTGGATATTTTATTTCAACTTTTAAAAACTTAGTTTCCTCATCTGTAAAATGGGAATTATGGAGCACTTATCTTTGGAAATAAAAAAAAGCAAATGATAAAACAAAAAAATGCATTGTCCTTGGGATCTTAGAATATACACTAAGTGGAGTTACTTTATTTTAATAGTTCTTCAGCTGACAACTATAGAGTAGTGCTCAATGATTTGGGCAAGTTATTTAACTTCTCTGTGCTTAAATTCTGTTTTGTAAATTGGAGGAAAGAAATACATTTTCTCCATGGGATTGCTGTTTGAGATTAATAGAGATATAATGTTCTTTTCTTTTAGATTTTATTTATTTATTTGACAGAGAGAGAGAGAGAGAGAGAGCAAAAGCAGAGGGAGCAGCAGGCAGAAAGAGAGGGAGAAGCAGCTCTCCACTGAGCAGGGAGACCCTGGGGCTTGATCCCAGGACCCTGAGATCATGACCCAAGCTGAAGGCAGACGTTTAACCGACTAAGCCACCCAGGCACCCAGAGATATAATGTTCTTTGAACAACATTAGACTCTTGTAAATACTAAAAAAAAAGTGACCTATCAAAATTACCTTTTGAATTTATATAACCTGAGTGTGGCATACATTTAAGAATGCTTAGTGATCTTATGCACATCATTAATTATGAATTATGTTAATCAACTGATATATTTTTCTTTAGTTAATTTAATATTTATTTTAATTGAGATACAACTCATATATCCCTAAATGTATCTTTCTAAAATATACAATTAAATGATTTTTGGTATTTTCAAAAGTTGTAATCTATCACCACCCTTTAATTCTAGAACATTCCATCACCCCCTAAGAAACTCTGTACCCATTAGCTGTTACTCCCTTTTCTACTCTAACATAAGCCCCTGGCAACCACTAACGTGCTTTCTTTCTCAATGGATTTTTTTCTTCTGGATATTTCATATAAAAATAATTATGACCTTTTGTGCATGGCTCATTTCCCTTAAGCATGATGTTTTCAAGGTTTATCCATGTTGAGGTATGCATCAGTACTTAATTTCTTTTTGTGTCTGAATAATAATCCATTGTATAAGTGTAATACATTTTGTTTATTAACCAATTAATGGACATTTGAGTTATTTTCAATGAATATTATGAATAAAGTGGCTGTGAATAGTTGTGGCCATGTTTTTGTGTGAATATATATTTCAGTTTCCTTGGGTATGTATCTAGAAGTGGAATTCCTGAGTCAGATGACAACTCTATGTTTAACTTTTTTAGGAAGTGACAAAATATTTTCAAAGCAGCTACACCATTCTACATTCCTATCAATGATGAAAGAGAGTTACAATTTCTCCACATTCACTCTAACACCTGTGTTTTCTGTATTTTTGAATATATCCACATCAGTGGCTATAGTGTGATATCTCGTTGTGGTTTAATTTGCATTTGTCTAATTATTAATGATGTTGACCATCTTCTCATGTGATTTTGGTCATTTGTATATATTCTCTGGGGGAAATGTCTAGTCAATTCTTTATCCATTTTAAAATTAAATTATTTGTTTCTTTTGGTTGAATTATAAGTGTTCTTTAGTTTGGATTCCATTTCCTTATCAGATATATGGTTTGCAATATTTTCTCCCATTTTGTAGGTTGTATTTTCACTTTCTTTTTTTTTTTTTTTTTTTTTTGGTTTTTATTTTTATTTTTATTTTTTTTTTTAATTTTTTATTGTTATGTTAATCACCATATATTACATCATTAGTTTTTGGTGCAGTGTTCCATGATTCATTGTTTGTTCATAACACCCAGTGCTCCATGCAGAACGTGCCCTCCTCAATACCCATCACCAGGCTAACCCATCCCCCTACCCCCCTCCCCTCTAGAACCCTCAGTTTGTTTTTCAGAGTCCATCATCTCTCATGGTTCGTCTCCCCCTCTGACATACTCCCCTTTTCTTCCTCTCCTGTTATCTTCTTCTTTTTCTTTTTTCTTAAAATATGTTGCATTATTTGTTTCAGAAGTACAGATCTGTGATTCAACAGTCTTGCACAATTCACAGTGCTCACCGTAGCACATACCCTCCCCAATATCTATCACCCAGCCACCCCATCCCTCCCACCCCCAACCACTCCAGTAACACTCAGTTGTTTCCTGAGATTAAGAATTCCTCATATCAGTGAGGTCATGTGATACATGTCTTTCTCTGATTGACTTATTTCACTCAGCATAACACCCTCCAGTTCCATCCACGTCGTTGCAAATGGCAAGATCTCATTCCTTTTGATGGCTGCATAATATTCCATTGTGTATATATACCACATCTTCTTTATCCATTCATCTGTCGATGGGCATCTTGGCTCTTTCCACAGTTTGGCTATGGTGGACATTGCTGCTATAAACATTGGGGTACACGTACCCCTTCGGGTCCCTACATTTGTATCTTTGTGGTAAATACCCAGTAGTGCAATTGCTGGATCGAACGGTAGCTCTAATTTCAACTGTTTGAGGAACCTCCATACTGTTTTCCAGAGGGGTTGCACCAGCTTGCATTCCCACCAACAGTGTAGGAGGGTTCCCCTTTCTCCACATCCCCGCCAACATCTGTCGTTCCCTGACTTGTTAATTTTAGCCATTCTGACGGGTGTGAGGTGGTATCTCATTGAGGTTTTGATTTGGATTTCCCTGATGCCAAGCGATGTTGAGCACTTTTTCATGTGCCTGTTGGCCATTTGGATGTCTTCTTTGGAGAAATGTCTGTTCATGTCTTCTGCCCATTTCTTGATTGGATTATTTGTTCTTTGGGTGTTGAGTTTGATAAGTTCTTTATAGATTTTGGATACTAGCCCTTTATCTGATATGTCATTTGCAAATATTTTCTCCCATTCTGTCGGTTGTCTTTTGGTTTTGTGGACTGTTTCTTTTGCTATGCAAAAGCTTTTTATCTTGATGAAATCCCAATAGTTCATTTTTGCCCTGGCTTCCCGTGCCTTTGGCGATGTTTCTAGGAAGAAGTTGCTGCGGCTAAGGTCGAAAAGGTTGCTACCTGTGTTCTCCTTTAGGATTTGGATGGACTCCTGTCTCACGTTTAGGTCTTTCAACCATTTGGAGTCTATTTTTGTGTGTGGTGTAAGGAAATGGTCCAGTTTCATTCTTCTGCATGTGGCTGTCCAATTTTCCCAACACCATTTGTTGAAGAGACTGTCTTTTTGCCATTGGACATTCTTTCCTGCTTTGTCAAAAATAAGTTGACCATAAAGTTGAGGGTCCATTTCTGGGCTCTCAATTCTGTTCCATTGATCTATGTGTCTGTTTTTGTGCCAGTACCATACTGTCTTGATGATGACAGCTTTGTAATAGAGCTGGAAGTCCGGAATTGTGATGCCGCCAGCTTTGCTTTTCTTTTTCAGTATTCCTCTGGCTATTCTGGGTCTCTTCTGGTTCCATACAAATTTTAGGATTATTTGTTCCATTTCTTTGAAAAAAGTAGATGGTATTTTGATGGGGATTGCATTGAATGTGTAGATTGCTCTAGGTAGCATTGACATCTTCACAATGTTGATTCTCCCAATCCATGAGCATGGAACGTTTTTCCATTTCTTTGTGTCTTCTTCAATTTCTTTCCTGAGTATTTTATAGTTTTCTGAGTACAGATCCTTTGCCTCTTTGGTTAGATTTATTCCTAGGTATCTAATCGTTTTGGGTGCAATTGTAAATGGGATAGACTCCTTGATTTGTCTCTCTTCTGTCTTGTTGTTGGTGTATAGGAATGCCACTGATTTCTGTGCATTGATTTTATAGCCTGCTACTTTACTGAATTCCTGTATGAGTTCTAGCAGTTTTGGGGTGGAGTCTTTTGGGTTTTCCACATACAGTATCATATCATCTGCAAAGAGTGAGAGTTTGACTTCCTCTTTGCCGATTTGGATGCCTTGGATTTCTTTTTGTTGTCTGATTGCTGTGGCTAGGACTTCTAATACTATGTTGAATAGCAGTGGTGAGAGTGGACATCCCTGCCGCATTCCTGACCTTAGGGGAAAAGCTCTCAGCCTTTCCCCATTGAGAATGATATTCGCTGTAGGTTTTTCGTAGATGGCTTTTATGATATTGAGGTATGTACCCTCTATCCCTATACTCTGAAGAGTTTTGATCAAGAAAGGATGTTGTACTTTGTCAAATGCTTTTTCTGCATCTATTGAGAGGATCATATGATTCTTGTTCTTTCTTTTGTTAATGTATTGTATCACGTTGATTGATTTGCGGATGTTGAACCAGCCTTGCAGCCCAGGGATAAATCCCACTTGGTCATGGTGAATAATCCTTTTAATGTACTGTTGGATCCTATTGGCTAGTATTTTGGTGAGAATTTTTGCATCCATGTTCATCAAGGATATTGGTCTGTAATTCTCTTTTTTGATGGGGTCTTTGTCTGGTTTTGGGATCAAGGTAATGCTGGCCTCATAAAATGAGTTTGGAAGTTTCCCTTCCATTTCTATTTTTTGGAACAGTTTCAGGAGAATAGGTATTAATTCTTCTTGAAAGGTCTGATAGAATTCCCCTGGGAAGCCATCTGGCCCTGGGCTTTTGTTTCTTGGGAGATTTTTGATGACTGTTTCAATTTCCGTAGTGGTTATAGGTCTGTTCAGGTTTTCTATTTCTTCCTGGTTCAATTTTGGTAGTTGATACATCTCTAGGAATGCACCCATTTCTTCCAGGTTATCTAATTTGCTGGCATAGAGTTGCTCATAATATGTTCTTATAATTGTTTGTATTTCTTTGGTGTTGCTTGTGATCTCTCCTCTTTCATTCATGATTTTGTTGATTTGGGTCATTTCTCTTTTCTTTTTGATCAGTCTGGCCAGGGGTTTATCAATCTTGTTAATTCTTTCAAAGAACCAGCTCCTAGTTTCGTTGATCTGTTCTACTGTTCTTTTGGTTTCTAGTTCATTGATTTCTGCTCTGATCTTTATGATTTCTCTTCTCCTGCTGGGTTTAGGCTTTCTTTGCTGTTCTTTCTCCAGCTCCTTTAGGTGTAGGGTTAGGTTGTGTATTTGAGACCTTTCTTGTTTCTTGAGAAAGGCTTGTATTGCTATATACTTTCCTCTCAGGACTGCCTTTGCTGTATCCCAAAGATTTTGAACAGTTGTGTTTTCATTTTCATTGGTTTCCATGAATTTTTTTAATTCTTCTTTAATTTCTTGGTTGACCCATTCATTCTTTAGTAGGATGCTCTTTAGCCTCCATGTATTTGAGTTCTTTCCGACTTTCCTCTTGTGGTTGAGTTCTAGTTTCAAAGCATTGTGGTCTGAAAATATGCAGGGAATGATCCCAATCTTTTGGTACCGATTGAGACCTGATTTGTGACCTAGGATGTGATCAATTCTGGAGAATGTTCCATGGGCACTAGAGAAGAATGTGTATTCCGTTGCTTTGGGATGGAATGTTCTGAATATGTCTGTGAAGTCCATTTGGTCCAGTGTGTCATTTAAAGTCTTTATTTCCTTGTTGATCTTTTGCTTAGATGATCTGTCCATTTCAGTCAGGGGGGTGTTAAAGTCCCCCACTATTATTGTATTGTTGTCAATGTGTTTCTTTGCTTTTGTTATTAATCGCCTTATATAATTGGCTGCTCCCATGTTCGGGGCATAGATATTTACAATTGTTAGATCTTCTTGTTGGATAGACCCTTTAAGTAGGATATAGTGTCCTTCCTCATCTCTTATTACAGTCTTTGTTTTAAAATCTAGTTTGTCTGATATAAGGATTGCCACCCCAGCTTTCTTTTGGCGTCCATTAGCATGGTAAATGGTTTTCCACCCCCTCACTTTCAATCTGGGGGTGTCTTTGGGTGTAAAATGAGTCTCTTGCAGACAGCATATTGATGGGTCTTGTTTTTTAATCCAATCTGATAGCCTGTGTCTTTTGATTGGGGCATTTAGCCCATTTACATTCAGGGTAACTATTGAAAGGTATGAATTTAGTGCCATTGTATTACCTGTAAGGTGACTGTTAACTGTCTGTTGTCTGTGTTCGTTTCTGCTCTTTGCTGTTTTTAGGTTCTCTCTTTGCTTAGAGGACCCCTCTCAATATTTCTTGGAGGGCTGGTTTCGTGTTTGCAAATTCCTTTAGTTTTTGTTTGTTCTGGAAGCTTTTTATCTCTCCTTCTATTTTCAATGACAGCCTAGCTGGATATAGTATTCTTGGCTGCATATTTTTCTCGTTTAGTGCTCTGAAGATATCTTGCCAGTCCTTTCTGGCCTGCCAGGTCTCTGTGGATAGGTCTGTTGCCAATCTAATGTTTCTACCATTGTAGGTTACATATCTCTTCTCCCGAGCTGCTTTCAGGATTTTCTCTTTGTCTCTGAGACTCGTAAGTTTTACTATTAGATGTCGGGGTGTTGACCTATTTTTATTGATTTTGAGAGGGGTTCTCTGTGCCTCCTGGATTTTAATGCCTGTTTCCTTCCTCACATTAGGGAAGTTCTCTGCTATAATTTGCTCCAATATACCTTCTGCCCCTCTCTCTCTCTCTTCTTCTTCTGGGATCCCAATTATTCTAATGTTGTTTCGTCTTATCGTATCACTTATCTCTCGAATTCTGCCCTCGTGATCCTGTAGTTGTTTCTCTCTCTTTTTCTCAGCCTCTTTATTTTCCATCATTTGGTCTTCTATATCGCTGATTCTCTCTTCTGCCTCATTTATCCTAGCATTTAGTGCCCCCATTTTTGATTGCACCTCATCAATAGCCTTTTTGATTTCGATTTGGTTAGATTTTAGTTCTTTTATTTCTCCAGAAAGGGTTTCTCTAATAACTTCCACGCTTTTTTCAAGCCCAGCTAGTATCTTTAAAGTCATGATTCTGAACTCTAGGTCCGACATCGTACTAATGTCCGTATTGAGTAGGTCCCTGGCTGACGGTACTACCTCTTGTTCTTTTTGCTGAGGTGATTTCTTTCGTCTTGTCATTTTGTCCAGAGGAGAATAGATGAATGAGAGAACAAAAGGCTAACAGGTTTACAACGTCCCCAGCAAATATACTGTATACAAATCAGAAAAGACCTGAAACCAGGGGAAAAGAAAGGGAAAGAAAGAAAAAAGAAAGAGAAAAAGAAAAAAAAAAGAAAAAAAAAAGATAAAAACAAAAACAAAACAATTCAAAAAAGGCAGAATATGATCAAATATGATCAGGCTAGTGCATAGATCAGTGCCACACACTAGATTTTGGGCGTATTTTGGTCTGTTAGAAAAAAGTGCCTCCTAAAATTTTAAAGGAAGAAAGGCATATATGTACAAAATAAGGGTTGATACAATGAAGGGATGGAAGATGACTGTAAAGATGAAAATTATAAAAGATTTTATAAAAGGACTTGGTAAGATAAGTTGTTTGAAAAAAGAAAGAAGATTTAAGGAAAAAAAAAAAAAAGGAAAAAGGGAGAGAATGTGATCAGGCAGGAGACTAGAACAAAGCCATACACTAGTGGTTTAGGGTATATTTTGATCTGTTAGAAGAAACTGTACCTCAAAATTTTAAAGAGAGAACAACTTATATATATATGCCAAAAACAAGGATAACTACTATGAAGGGATAAAATATGACTCTAAAAATGAAAAAAAAAATAAAATTTTTTTTTTTTTTTAAAAAGGGATTTATAAGATGTTGGTTGAAAAAGGGAAAAAGAAAAATAAAAAAAAGTCAACAAAAATTAACTTTGATGAAATAATGAATCATGGTAAAAAAAAAAAAAAAAAAAAAAAAAAGAAGCCATGAATCTATGTGCAGTATTCCCCTAGCGCTGGAGTTCTCCTATTCTCCTTGATCGATCAACTTGGTCTTGGCTTGCTGACTGTTTGTGTTGATCTTCTGGGGGAGGGGCCTGTTGCTGTGGTTTCCAAATGTCTTTGCCGGAGGCGGAATTGCCCCGCCCTTGTCGGTCCGGGCTAAGGAAGCTGCTCCAGTTTGCTCTCAGGAGCTTTTGTTCCCTGCAAGCTCTCGGTACAGCTTTGGAGGACCAGGGCGAAAATGGCGGCCTCCCAGTCTCCGCCCGGAGGAGCCGAGAACTCGGGGCCCCACTCCTCAGTGCGCCCCCAGAGAAAAGCAGTCACTCCCGTGTCCCCGGTCTCCGGCCGCACTCCGTGCTCACCCGGCCTGTGATCGAGCGTTGCTATCTCTGGCACCCGACCCCGCTCGGAGTCTCCAAACCCAGCAGATCCCTGCAGTGCGTTCCCGCACCGCTCCTCCCCGGGAAGGAAGGGGAGTCTCCCCGGATCTGCTGCTTGTTGGGTCCTTGCTGGGGGAGCCGTGCCCCGACTGGGCCGCAGATCACAGTTTATGGCAACCCCGAGCTGAGAGCCCGCGACTCTGGTCCGTATCTGCAGCCGGCTTCCCCGCCCCGACACCTGGCAGCTCTGCCGCACTCAGGCACCCCCGGTCTCTCTGTGACCCCAAGGGTCCTGAGACCACACTGTCCCGGGAGGATTCCACCCCCCGCTTAGCCACTGCAGCGGCGTCCCTCTGCCGAGCCAACTTTTAAAAGGTCCGATTTTGTGCTCCGCGGCTCTAGCACTTGCCAGAAGCGGCCGGCGGAGGCCCCTCCCCCGCCGTCTATCCTCCCGAATATCGCCTCGGATTCACTTCTCCGGACGTCCTACCTTCCAGTAAGTGGTCGCTTCTCTGTTCAGAGAGTTGTTGCTACTCTCCTGTTCGATCTCCTGTTGAGTTCGTAGGTGTTCAGAATGGTTTGATCCCTATTCAGCTGAATTCCTGAGACCAGACAAAATCTAGGTCTCCTACTCCTCCGCCATCTTGCTCCGCCCCCCGTATTTTCACTTTCTTGAAAGTGACTTTGAAGCACACAAGTTTTGAAAAAGTTCAGTTTATTTATTTTTTTCCTATTCTTCTTTGTTCTTTTGGTATTATATCTCAGAAACGATTTTCTAATCCACGATCACAAAGATATACACCTATTTTTTTTTATTTTCTTCTAAGAGTTTTATAGTTTTAGCTATTACATTTAACTCTTGAATATATTTTGCATTACTTTTTAAAATATGGTGTGAAGTAGGATATCCCGCATGCAGATATCCAGTTGTCTTAGAACTTGTTGAAAAGACATTTCTTTCTTTCTTTTTTAAATTTAAAGCTAATTAGCCAAGGCATAGTACATCATTGGTTTTTGATATAATGTTCAATGATTCATCAGTTCAATATAACACCCAGTACTCATCACATCATGTGCTCTCCTTAATTCCCATCACCCAGTTATCCCATCTCCCCACACCCCCTCCCTTTCCACAACCCTCAGTTTGTTTCTGGAGTCAAGTCTCATATGGTTTGTCTCCCTCTCTGATTTCTTCCTATTAAGTTCCCCCCCTTCCCCTATTCTCCTCTGCACTATTCCTTATGTTCCACATATGAGTGAAACCCCATGATAATTGTGTTTCTCTGACTGACTTATTTCACTTAGCATAATACCCTTCAGTTCCATACATGTCAATGTAAATGGTAGATATTCATCCTTTGTGATGGCTAAGAGTATGGAAGTTCTGCAGGACATTAAAAATAGAGCACCCTATAACCCAGGATTGCACTACTGGGTATTTACTCCAAAGATACAGATGTAGTGAAAAGACAAGACATTTCTATCTTTATTGAATATTTGGCATGTTTGTCAAAAATCAAATAACCATAAATGTAAGAGTTTATTTCCAGTCTCTCAATTCCATTTCATTGATCTATATGTCTATCCTTATGCCAGTACCATACTGTTTTGATTACTATCAATTTGTAGCAAATTTTGAAATTAAAAAGTGTGAGTTTTGCAACTTAATTCTTTTTCTGTCTAGTTTTTATTCTACCCATTATTGAAAGCGGCATATTGAAGTCTCCAGCTAATATTTCTGAACTGTCTATTTCTCCCTTCAATTAAATTGATTCCTGCTTCCTGTATTTTAGGGCTGTGTTGTTCAGTTCATACTTTTTTTATATAATTGTAATGCCTTCCTGAAAGATGGCCACTTCCATCATTATAAAAATGTTATTATTTGGGGCACCTGGGTGGCTCAGTTGGTTAAGCATCTGACTCTTCATTTCAGCTCAGGTCTTTATCTCAGTTCAAGCCCCCATGTTATTATTTGTTTCTAGTAACAAATTTTGTCTTAAATTTTATTTTGTATATTAGTACAGGGGTTCTACTTCTGCTTTAAGTACTGTTTGTATAGTAAATTCATTTTCATTTTTTTATTTTCAAATTATTCATGTATCTAAATCTAAAGTGTATCTCATACAGACAGCATACAGTTGTTATTTTTTGTCATTTATAATTCCGTGTCTGTCTTTTGACTACAAAGTTTAATCATTTATATTTAATGTAATCACTGATAAGAGGTTTTAGATCTGCCATTTTGCTATTGTTTTCTATATGTCTTATGTATTTTTTGTTCTCCAATTATCTATCACTGCCTTTTTGTGCTAAATAGATGTTTTGTGGTGTACAATTTTATTTTTCTTGTCACTTTTTCCCCTACAACTTTTGAGTTATTTTTTAATGGATTCCCTTAGGATTAAAATTAGTATTTAATTTTATAACTATCTAGTTTGGATTAATACCAACTTAATTCCAAAAATATGAAAAAAACATTTGCTCCTATATGCTTCTTCCTCTCTACTTTTTGCTATTATTGTTATGAGAATTGAATTTGTATACATTATAACCCATCAATAAAATTTTATAATTATTGTTTTACATAGCTTTACTTTTTAATCAAATTGGGAGAAAAAGTGTTAAGCAAAATTGAATTTATGCTGTCTTTTATTTTTACCTATGTTGTTATCTTTGCTAATATTCCTTATTTCATGTGGATTTTTTACTGTCTACTGTTGTTTAATTTCAACATAAAAATTCCCTTTTAATATTTCTTATAAGACAGGCCCATGACAGATCAGATTCTTTTTCTTTTTTTTTTTAATTTAGGTACACATTAGTCTCACTCATTTTTGAAATGTGGTTTTCCTACATAAAGAATTCTTGGTTGATAGTTTTTTAGTTTAGTGTTTTTTTGTTATTTTGTTTTTGTTTTTTGTTTTTTTCTGTTGAGCATCTTTTGTATGTCATCCCACTTCCCTCTGGCCCCCATGGGTTCTGATGTAAAACCAACTGTTAATCTTACTGAGGATCCCCTATGCATGAGGAATGATTTTCTTTTTCTTTCTCCACTTTCAAGATCCTGTGTCCTTGGTCTTGGACAGTTTTTGATGTGTCTTATTATGTATCTCTGAATTTATTCTATTTAAATTTTATTGAGCTTCTTGAATATGTAGATCTACATTGTTCACGAAAGTCAGTAAGGTGTTCATCATTACTACATCAAAGTCAATAATCTTTCAAAAAGGCTTCAATAGTCTTGCTGCCCCTTTTTCTGTCCTCTACTTTAGGAACTTTCAATTTGTATGTGCTGGTATACTGGGTGGTGCCCCACAGGTCTCTGAGACTCTGCTTCTTTTTCCTCATTATTTTTTCTGTCTATTTCTCAGTCTATATAATCTCAATTTACCTAACTTCAAATTTACTGATTCTTTTATCTGTTAGCTCAAATTTGCTTGTGAACCCCTCTCATAAATTTTTGTTTCCAGTTATTTTGCTTTTCAACTCCAGAATTTCTATTTGATACTTTTAGAAATAATTTTAATCTCTTTATTGATATTCTCTATTTAGTGAGCTATAGCCCTCATACTTTTTTTTTTTTTAGTCCTTTAGATATGGTTTCCCTTAGTTCTTTAAATATTTAAAATAGGTTAAATAAAGTCTCTTACATTTAATATAATGTCAGGGCTTCTTATATCATAATAGTTTTCTGAGCATGGGCTATAGAATGAAGAGACTTATAAGTCATTATTTTGAGAATTTTTTAAAAATATAAGCTCTGTTCTCAGCAGGAGGTATGAACTCATGATCAAGAGTGACATGCTTGGGGCGCGTGGGTGGCTCAGTCATTAAGCGTCTGCCTTCCACTCGGGTCATGGTCCCAGGGTCCTGGGATTGAGCCTTACATCCGGCTCCCTGCTCCACGGGAGGCCTGCTTCTCCCTCTCCCACTCCCCCTGCTTGTGTTCTCTCTCTAGCTGTGTCTCTCTCTGTCAAATAAATAAAATCTTAAAAAAAAAAAAAGAGTGACATGTTCTACTGACTGAGCTAGCCAGGTACCATGAGGTTTTGTTTTTGTTTTTGTTTTGTTTTGTTTTTTAATTTGAGTAGTTTTTTCAATGTTACTTTGAACTCTATCAGTCACTACTTTGAAATGACTTGAAAGAAAATGAATTTCTATAGAAATGTGATGAGTAACTATAGTAATGATAATATATCTATATACTTTTTTTTTCTTCTTGGAAGATTCTTCTCCTTCAGATTTCTAATTAACTTTCATTTCTTATAAAATTTTTATACATTCTGGAGCAATTTTTTTTCCCAAAAAAGCCTGCATTTATCAAAAGATGTATCATTGCAGGTTTTCTGAAGAATGCTATTCAAAGAAGCACAATGTGTTGTTTCCCCACCTTTTTTGTGGCCCATTTGGTGCACAATAGTAAAACAAGAAAAAAAATCACAAATGGAAATGTGCAAATTAGTGTTTCTTTGCTACCATGGAAAGAACTACCTTAAATATTATCTTTCCCACTCGTTTCTGAGGAGGTTTTCATATCCATTTTCTGAAAGCATGGTTGTTTTTTTCTGAAGTGACAAACACCCAAAAGTGGTCTCAAGTTTCTAAGTCTCTTGGGTTTTAAGCATGGGTGGAAGGACCACTATGGCTTCCTTTAAATGAAGATGGAATCAAGGAACAATAGTTCAGTTATTTCAAAATCTATTCAGACCATTAAAACAGACAGCCAGAAAATTGTATCCACAGCCTCATTACTTTCAGGTTAGCTACCATCACTTTAATGTTGAGAATCAATGATATTGTTCTAAATAGATGATCAAAAGGTGGAAAGAAAAATATTTTTAACATTAAGGTATGGTCATAGTGATTTCCTCAGGATAACTACCTGCCATTTGAAACATATCTGTTCGAACAATTGTCATAAATTGTTCTCATTTCCTGACACAAATGGGTCCTTAGAAGGAGAGGAGTTGACTATGGCAGTGATACTTTGTCTTTGTGCAAAGTTGCTTTGTGATTTTTTTTTCTTCTTTCACTTAGGCTCTTTATCAATAGCTCTTAAAATGCTAATGAGTTCTTAAGATCAAGGTGAACCAGCTGCTTAAATATATCTATTCTATTTTTACCTAAGGTACCATGACAAGGCAAAGAATCACATAGAAGCACATCAGTGGGTGATGTAAGAGGCTTGCGACCATGCAGAACTGCACTGGTGACACAGCCTTCACATCCAGGGGCCATTTTGCTCTATAATGTATCAGTGACTGATGATGCTGTGAGAGTGTGAGTGCCCATTTGCTTATATCAACAGGAATCAGTCAATAACCTGGACTTTTCCTAAAGATATCTTACCTCTAAATAAGGTTTCCCTAAGAATTTATCTAACTTTATATAGTTATTTTGGCTTTCTGATCTGATCATCAAGCATATTCTCTTCTGTATAGGAAAGAAACTGTGTCAAGACCTTTCAGTAAGGACCTCTAAGGAAATAAGATGGGGAGTAATGACAGGGAGATAGCTCTCTTCCTCCATTGGCCAGCATCACCCATGGCCATGTCATGTGGGGCTGTGGACTTTACTGTACCCCATGGGCCCTAACCATACCAAGAAACTGTTTCCATCATTTCTACTGTTGGACACAAAGGAATTCAAATAAATGTATGTAGAAAAGATCTGACTCTAAGAGAATAAAGTGAAAATACACATCTTAAAGTGTCATTGTCAAGTCATATTGATGCAAAGCCTCAGTAGACCATTTTTTGTATGCGATAAAGAGGATTTTTGAATAACAATGCATATTTTTTCTGTTATTTAGAGATGATCTTTTTTTAAAGATTTTATTTATTTATTTGACAGAGAGAGAGACAGCAAGAGAGAGAACACAAGCAGGGGGCGTGGGAGAGGGAGAAGCAGACTTCCCGCGGAGCAGGGAGCCTGATGTGGGGCTCAATCCCAGGACCCTGGGATCATGACGTGAGCTGAAGGCAGACACTTAATGATTGAGCCACCCAGGTGCCCCTAGAGATGATCTTAATCAGTGTATCCTCACTGCTTTTTTTTTTTTTTTTAGTAGACTCCACACTCAGCATGGAGCCCAACAAGGGGCTTGAACTCATGACCCTGAGATCAAGACCAGAGCTGAGATCAAGAGTTGGACACTTAACCAACTTGAGCCACCCAGGCACACCTCACTGTATTTGAACTTTTTGATTCTGAATGTGGTGGAGTTGTTTATTCATATTCATTCTTTCTTTGATTAAACAAATATCTATTGAAAACTAACTTAAGCTCAATCCTCTGGCAGGTGCTGAGAATATCATGCCCAACAGATGATCCTTACTTTCTATGAGATCCTAATTTAACTCACAGGCTGCATATGAAACAAGCTACACTGATACAAAGTTGTGCTTCAATTAATATATGTATAATGTGCTATGGGAAAGCAGACAAGGGGTTCTTTTGATCTGGGCACACCTAACATTCAAGGAAGACCTCATGAAGAATGAACTCAGGTATAAAGGGAGGACATGTCTTTTTAGGCTGATGGGCTGGTGTGTAAGTGCAGTCACAGTGTAGTGGAAATGCATGGGGTGTTTGGGGAATGGCACATCCTCCCCATGTTTTCAGGAAACTGAAAATTACTATCAATGGCATGTGTGGGTCACCATATGGATTGGAAACAACCCTAAAAAGATAGAGAATAGAAAGAATAGTCTCTATCCTCTCACCACAATCACTGCTTTCTAATGTTTTGTCCTTGTGTAATATCCACCTTCATGGGTATGACCTGCAACTTGTTTCTATTCAATTGAATGTGGAAAACTTGAAGGGATGTACATGATTACATACATCAGAGTATAGTATTTGCTGGTTTTTATAAAGTAAGTTGCCATGTTGTAGCTGCCTGTGTTGGGAGGCCAAGGTACCACAGGTAGTCTCTATGAGTGCAGGGTAGCCTCTGGCTGACATCAAGCAAGAAACTCAAGCCCTTAATTCTGTAGTCTCAAGAAACTGAACTCTGCTAACAGCATGAGTGAGTTCAGAGCAGAACTTTTCCCAGTGTAGTGTCAGATCAGAATGCAGTTCTGGCCAACACCTTGATTATAGTCTTGTGTGATTATGGCAAGAAGACCCAGCTAAACTACCTGAACTCTAGACCTGCAGAAGTCAAAATAATAAATGCATGTTTGTTTTTTTTTTTTAATCTGCTAAGTGCGTGGTGACTTGTTATACAAAAATTGAAAATGAATGTGTGGCTTTTCCCCCAAACCCCCAAGGAACCTTTTGTAAGGATGACATTGACTACTAGTTTTTTCTCATTCACTTGTCTTCATCTGTAGCAAGAGATCCAGCAGTACTTCTCCTGAGATTCTTTTCAAGTTTTAGCCTAAATAAAAATGAGGTTTTTAAAAAATAAATGTTAGAAATAAACTCTTGCTGGATTCATGGTGCAGGGAATGGGGCTTAGGTACATGTGCAGAGAGTTCAATTGTTCCTTGGGACTTACAGTGTGAGCCATGGCACCCATAGCACTGATGAAGCCCAAAACTCTTGCTCTGGGACCATTCTGGCCATTATTTTGATTGCTTTAACCATTACAAGTATGAGGCCTTCCAAGGTGGCACCCTGAGGCAGACAGACTGATCTTCAGTTATTTCAAATACATACATCCCTTAGGTCCATTATAATATATGACTATCTAATTCAGGGTGAAAAGGAAAGACCTTAATGGAATGATTTAAGCATTTCTACATTGCCATCCTCACATTCACACATTACAGTGGCCAGATATAAAATAGCCATTGGTTTCTTTCCAATTTCAGGAACAAATGACATTCCTCTAAGTCCTGTCCCTTTGGCTGGCTATCATTTTACTTTATTATTTGCTACTAAGTCTGCTTCCATTCTTTCCTACTAGAGTGAATTTCTTGGCCCTATCAGTTCTTGGGAAAGCAATGACCTGCCTGAGGATTTAGCTTCTGATTGAAACTATTTTTGTTCATTACCTCTTGAATCTTGAACTCAGTCCGCTACTCCAAGGCTGGGCCTGCTGGAATTTCAGAGCAAGTAGAATACAGGAGAGAGAAAAGGCCTGCAGTCAAATGGTCTGGGCTCTGACTCAGCGTCTCTCCAATACTCTAGATTTTGGCATGTTGCTTAACGTTTCTCTAGCTGGTTCTTCATCTATCAGCTGGGGTAAAAACTATGAACAAAATGAGAATAAACTTATGTCTATATGCTTCACAAGGATGGGAGGAGATCCCAATATGTGCAGAAATGTTTTTGAAAGCTACCAACTGGCACCTGAATTAAAATCAAAAGCACTTATCTTTTCTTCCATTGGGATCTTGACAGTTGAGACAAATGAAGCTCTTGTCTTTTTGCAGTTTATTAGAAATAGATATACAAACTGAACCCCCAGGGGAAGTCATGCCCAATGCTGTTGCTGATTTCCTAGTGGTATGTGTGATGCAGCTGAGGCGTCTTGAATTTTGATAAAGTGATTGATCTCATTTAGGGTCCAAATCAAGAGTGCCATTATTACTGTTCAGTCTTCCTAAGGGGGATTATGTTCTCATGTCAACTCATAGTAGGGACCAATGAACTAACACTTATGACAATAAAGTCTCCAATGACTGTCCTTTTATCATGACCTCTTAGACCAGGATTTAGGAGAAACTAATGCTATTAAATTCTTTCCTCTCTGAAATGATTTGCCCACTTTCAGAGCAATGAGAAGGAGTTTCTTATGTCTTCTCCTTTTTGGACTATATGACTTACACCTCTTGGCATCAGAACTTTCCATGATGCTTTTGTTGACTTTTATTTCACTATTCTCTTTCTGTCCCTGTTAATCTCACAAGATACTTTCTCCCACTTGGCTCAGCCTGCTGTGTGTGTGGTTCCAGTTCAAGCTTTCTACCTTCTGGTTGCAGCTTTTATGGGCCAAGCACAGTAACAAATGCCCAAAATGCATTATCCTGTTTAATTATCTAAAGACAAAGGCTGTTAATGTCCTTATAGTGTAGGTAAGGAAATTAAAGCACAGAGATGTTAGGAAAGTGCCTGAGGTGTCATAATTAGCAAGTGGCAAGTCAGAATTCAAATTTGCTAGATGGAGTCAGGGCCCACATTCTTGACCATGTTTCCAGTGCTTCTGAAACTTTGATGAACACCAGAATTCCCTGGAGGATTGGTTTTGCATTTGCTTAGTTTTACATTTCTCTGATCCTTAAACATATCAATGGAGCCACTGAAGGTGAGGAAAGGATACTGTTGAAGACATCTTCATGGACACCCTGAACCACCACAAATGCATGTAAATACATACCTACAAATCAGCATACCTTTAAGTAAAAGCTCATGTATCTATATCTGATTTGCCTCTCCCAGAGCTTGAGAGCCATTGGCATAAGAAAAGAAGTGTTAAAGAAATCATTCACTGGATGCTTGCTAAAAAAAACTTTTTTTTTTTTTTTTAGGGAGACTTTATTTAAGACTATTTCAATAGGGGAGAAAAATTGAACTAAATTCCAAATACAGCAAGGGCAGCTGGGGGTTTACAGCCAATGAGCAGAAAAAGAGGGTCAGTAGATGGAAAAAGTATTACTGAGAGGAACTTGATTAGATATTAAGAGTAGGGGACAATCCATAAAGTGCATTAGCAGGATTCTTTGAGATAACTGGATTCAGTAGGCCAATGGCAGGTTGGCAGGCCAAGGTTGGGGCCTAGTTGAGAAGAAGGCTCAGAGGAGCCTGACCTAAGAGTTGTCAGAAAGAGGTCATTTGCAGAGAAGTGAGAGGCCAGGCACTACAACCCAGCAGGTGCAGCATATTTTCTGATAAATAGGTGTCTTTAACAATAATTTTCAATCCTGGGTTCAGGAAGCCAGAAGCTATGCTAATTTTTCTAAAGGAGTATTATAAAACTTTCGAGTCAAGATCGATTTTAATTTGCTGTACAAAAACAACAACAAAGCAAAACAAACAAACAAACCAAAACCTTACATTTGTCCACAGAAATCTTTTGAGACTGATGGCAGGTGTGACTCAATCAACCAAATAACCAGTTATTAAAATTCTAAGAAAAGTTTGAAATCAACAGATAAGAGTGGGACTCAGAACTGTGTGGACCAATCAGACTCCAGTGGAGATAATAACATTTGAGATACCATAGCAAATGAGATTTACTTCCAGGCCATCTCCAGTGCAGCCATAACTGCATATTTTCATGAATGGTCTGAACCTTGAGGAGAAAATTACCTTATGAAATTTTTAGATAAAACCAATTTGGCTGTGATGGCTGCTGCTTTGGGGAGTTGAACTAGTTTTCACAATGCCCTGGGGAGAAAACAGTGCAGGGCCCAAATCAAGAGAAATGGCGTATAATAAATGTGCTTCTTGTGGAGGATTGCCCTTGGGAGGAAACAATAAATCTCAGAATAGTGTTTGGCAAACAATGAACCATTTATACTAGAAGGAGAAGAAAGATGTGTGGGTCATAATGGGTCACACACTACCATGAAGTCTACTCAGGTTGTGCTAAGAATGGATTTGACTTGGGAGATCAACCTCTACCCTCCCCCCATACCTCACACCCCCTCAGACCAGAGCTCTCATCCTTGCCTGTCTTTGCTGCAGTTTGGGTTTTTTGGTGAGCAGCGTTTGAGGTAGAGCTTAGTGCATAGACTACTCATTAAGGAGCACCCTTAGGACTGGCTTCTAAGGAAAGGGAGAAGAGAAGAAGAACAAGTAGAGGGAGGAGTGCAGCCATGAATTATGTAGGCTGACCTTACAAGGAACTCCAGGGCCAAAAATGCTCCTCAGAGTTATGCTGAGTAGGGCCTACCTAAGTGGCCAGACCTTTACACTGCTGCAACAACACTGTCACGGGATATGGGTTCTGAGTAGTCCAGCCCATCCCTAGAAGGGCTGACCCCAGGGCCATCTGTGGCCAGCACCCCAGCAGCTTTCTTTGGTGGGCATCTGGTGAGGCCCATGGTATCCACCACAGCATTCAAACCCCTCTACTTTCAAAGCCAAACTGAGCTCTGTCAACTCCAAATGCTACTTACATTTGCAGCAGCATACTATTTGTTTTTAATTGTTCTCTGATTTTTTTTTCATGAATGCAGATTGTGTTTGTTTCTCTAGGTCCTTCTCTTAGCTAAGAGGATACTAAATTGTGATTTGTTTTCTTATCTGTTTCTCCCTTATTGGATCATATACTCCTTGGAGCATGAAGCTGTGTTTGTCCACAGTAGATTCTGTCCACCTAGAACAGCATCCTTTTGGTAAGCAGGAATCTGTTTCTTTGTTAACTCCCCCATCCCCAGTGCTGGGTGCAGCTCCAGGTACTTGTGAAAAGTCAATGCATCATTATGATACATTGAATGGGCAGGTAATGAATGTGTACAGCAGTACTTGCAGGGACAGGTGACTTAGCTCAACTGTAAGAAGAGGGGTTTGCAGAAATATTGATGCCTTCTTACTGTGATTCCTTGCTCTGGAGAACATTTTACCATTATCTGTGAAATGCCCGCATAACAGAGAGGAAGACTTGATTAATAAGTCATATAAAACAAAAACAATGAACATCATCAGGGCCTTTCTCCAGGTTTGAAGAAGATAAAGCACTCTGAGCTTTCTTGGCAAATGAATGTTCTTCATGCAGTCTCATCAAGTCATATTTAGACAGGTGATGGGCTGCTAAAATGGAGCCTTCAGACAGGCTTTCAGGTAAATGAATATCTCTTTCCAAGTTAGGGAAATGACTCCTGCCTGATGCCTCTTTGCCTTGATAAAAGAGGTTGCAGAAAATATTTTGTACTTTTCCCAGAGATTTAAGGTCCAGGAATATTCTAGCTCCTGGTAATTTAAGGCATACCTACAAAGCAGGACAGGAATATCAAGTCTCCTACAAGTCCTGCCTGATGTGTGTCTGTCCTAAGGCTGCTTGCCTGCTTTCTACACTGCCCCATCTTGTGGGGCCATGGCATCCAAGTGTTCTGTGTCTAGCTTCTTCTGCACTAGCTTTGGGGCCTCCGTTGCATGGTGCTTGGAGCTCTAGCCAGGACCCATGCACTGGTGGTCCTCAGCAACTGTTCTTTCTTCTGGCCTTGGCTACATTGGAAATACCCAAGGGTTCCTGATACTTGCATGGTGTGGCACAAAGCACCCATTATGGCAAAGGCCTTTTCTTAGCCAAGAGGTATACTAACTTGATTTGTAAGTTAAACACACAACATTTCTTATCATCTTCTTAGTCCTCCTTCACCTCCCTCAACTACCAAATGTGCACATTTGCACACACCAACCTCTCACCTGCACACACCAAACGATGGGGTTTACCCCAGGGAAAACAATACACTGGTGTGTGTTCCTCTGGACCGTGGGTTCCTGACACACAGTGGTGAGGTTGGGGAGAGTCCCCAGGATATTTCTTACATCCTCATCAAGATGAGCTGGGCTTCCTTGGGGGCAGCAGTGTCCTACATGGCCACAAAAACGAATGACTTTATCCTTCTTTCCCATCCATCTGGTACTCCCACCTGGCCTTCCCATTCCTTGCCCATGAGGGACCAGATTAATCTACATAAGGCACTCAGAGTTTCAAAAGTTGCTAACTGTGGCCCATCCAATTATAGAAAACTTGCTGCTGTTTGGCATCTATTAAACAGAGCTTTCTATTAATGAAGCCTTCTGCTTAGCAACCAAGCAAGGGTAATTGATGTTTAAATGATAACCCTGAGGACTGTGAAACTCAAGTGCTTTCCAAATTATCAAAAGAGAGATTAATATTCTCATAAGGTCCCTGCAATTCATTTTTTTATAGAACAGCACAAAGCAGAGAATAAAGATAAATGGGAAGAATTCTTGGGAAACAAAGATCATGTTAATCATTAGATTCAAAGGTTTAGAATTGGAGAAGGGACTTTAGAAGGAATTTAATGTAATTTTACAGAAAAGAAAGTGTCGCCCACAGTTTCCACAGTTAGCAAAAAAGTAAAGTCAAGGTTTGAAACCTTGGCTTCCGACTCCTTCTTTAACTGTGATCCATGGATGTCACCTCATTAACTCTTCATGGCAAAGTGGTGAGGGAGGCATATTTGCCCCTGGCATAGATTTGGGTCTTCTTTCCCTTTTATTGTCCCTTTTTCAGGGGTTACCTGATGGATAGAAAAGTCAACTGATGCATCCATTACTTTCAGAGTATGGATGGATGACATAAAGCATGGTAGTGAAAGACACAGACTTGGGAACCAGTCTCTCCAGCTATGTGACTGTGGGTAAGTTATTTAACTTCTCTGGATCTCAGAGGGCTATTAGAAGCCTCAAATATCTTAATATTTGTAAAATGACTAGTACAGTATTTGGCATAGAGAATGTTCTATATTAGTGTTGTTCAATAAATAAATCACACTGTTAAGTATTTACTTTCAAAATAAGAAGCTAGCAAGGAATGACTTCATCTAATAACTATTAGTGGTATGAGTCCTGGCTTCAGCAGGAGAACATGGGGCCAGGGTGCTTTATTGGCCATATCCCAACCACACCACACAAATGATCATCTTCTGGGTCCAAAGATGAGGATCATAGTTGAATTGTGTATTTTCTGGAAGAAAAGAAGAAATACTGGGGGGCAGAGGAAGATGGCAGAGGAGTAGGAGACCTAGATTTCCTCTGGTCTCAGGAATTCAGCTGGATAGGGATCAAACCATTCTGAACACCTACGAACTCAACAGGAGATCAAAGAAAAGATTAGCAACAACTCTATGAACAGAAAAGCTACCACTTTCTGGAAGGTAGGACATGCGGAGAAGTGAATTCGAGGCGATATTCGGGAGATAGACAGCGGGGGAGGGAGACTCAGTTGGCCACTTCTGGCAAGAGCAGTGGAGCACAAAATCAGAACTTTTAGAAGTTGGCTCCTCTCAAGATGTCCATCAACAGATGAATGGATAAAGAAGATGTGGTATATATACACAATGGAATATTAGGCAGCCATCAAAAGGAATGAGATCTTGCCATGTGCAATGATGTGGATGGAACTGGCGGGTGTTATACTGAGTGAAATAAGTCAATCAGAGAAAGACATATATCATATGACCTCACTGATATGAGGAATTCTTAATCTCAGGAAAGAAACTGAGGGTTGCTGGGGTAGTGGGGGGTGGGAGGGATGGGGTGGCTGGGTGATAGACATTGGGTAAGGTATGTGCTATGGTGAGCACTGTGAATTGTGCAAGACTATTGAATCACAGATCTGTACTTCTGAAACAAATAATGCAACATATGTTAAGAAAAAAGAAAAAGAAGAAGATAGCAGGAGGGGAAGAATGAAGGGGAGTAAGTCGGAGGGGGAGACGAACCATGAGAGACGATGGACTCTGAAAAACAAACTGAGGGTTCTAGAGGGGAGGAGGTGGGGGGATGGGTTAGCCAGGTGATGGGTATTAAAGAGGGCACATTCTGCGTGGAGCACTGGGTGTTATGCACAAACAATGAATCATGGAACACTACATCAAAAACTAATGATGTAATGTATGGTGATTAACATAACAATAAAAAATTAAAAAAAAAAAAAGAAGTCGGCTCCGCTGAGGGACGTCGCTCCAGTGGCTAAGCAGGGGGTGGAACCCTCGTGGGACAGTATGGTCTCAGGACCCTCAGGGTCACAGAAAAACCAGGGGTGCCTGAGTGCGGTAGAGCTCCCAGGTATCGGAGCAGGGAAGCTGGCTGCAGAGATGGAGCCGAGGCGCGGGATCTCAGCTTGGGGTTGCCATAAACTGTGATCAGTGACACAGTCAGGCCACTGCTCCTCCAGCAGGGACCCAACAAGCAGCACATCCGGGGAGACTCCCCTTCCTCTCCCGAGAGGAGCAGTGCAGGAGTGCACCGTAGGGATCTGCTGAGTTTGGAGACTCCACACCGAGTCGGGTGCCAAAGATAGAAATGCTCGGTCACAGGCCAGGTGAGCATGCAGTGCAGATGAAGACCGGGGAGATGGGAGTGATTGCTTTTCTCTGGGGGCACGCTGAGGAGCAGGACCCTGAGTTCTCAGCTCCTCTGGGGTGGAGACTGGGAGGCCGCCATTTTCACTCTTGTCCTCCAAAGCTGTACCAAAAGGTTGCAGGGACTGTAAGCTCCTGAGAGCAAACCCGAGCAGATTACTTAGACCGGACCGGAAAGGGCAAGGCAATTCTGCCTCTGGAAAAGACATTTGGGCCCCACTGCAACAGGCCCCTCCCTGAGAAGATCAGCAAGAACAGCCAGCCAAGACCAAGTTTACCAATCAATGAGAATGGCAAAACTCCAGCGCTAGGGGAATACTGCCCATAGAATTCATGGTTTTTTACCATGATTCTTTAGTTTTTCAAAGTTAATTTTTTTAACTGCTTTTTTTTTTAATTTTTCTTTCTCCCTTTTTCAACCAACATCTTATCAATCCCTTTTTTAAAAAACATTTTTATTTTTCATTTTTAGAGTCATATTCTATACCTTCATAGTGGCTACGCTTATTTTTGTCATATATATATGTTGTTCTGTCTTTAAAACTTTGAGATACACTTTTTTCTAACAGATCAAAGTATACCATAAATCTCTAGTGTATGGCTTTGTTTTAGTCTACTGCCTGATCACATTCTCTCCCTTTTTTTCCTTTCTTTTCTTTTTTTTTAATAATTTTTTATTTTTATGTTAATCACCATACATTACATCATTAGTTTTTGATGTAGTGTTCCATGATTCATTGTGCATAACACCCAGTGCTCCATGCAGAATGTGCCCTTTTTAATACCCATCACCAGGCTAACCCATTCCCCATCCCCCTCCCCTCTAGAACCCTCAGTTTGTTTTTCAGAGTCCATCGTCTCTAATGGTTTGTCTCCCCCTCCAACTTACTCCCCTTCATTCTTCCCCTACTGCTATCTTTTTTTTTTTAACATATATTGCATTATTTGTTTCAGAAGTACAGATCCGTGATTCATCAGTCTTGTACAATTCACAGCGCTCACCATAGCACATACCCTACCCAATGTCTATCACCTAGCCACACCATTCCTCCCACCCCCACCACTCCAGCAACCCTCAGTTTCTTTCCTGAGATTAAGAATTCCTCATATCAGTGAGGTCATATGATACATGTCTTTCTCTGATTGACATATTTCACTCAGTATAACACCCGCCAGTTCCATCCACGTCGTTGCACTTTGCAAGATCTCATTCCTTTTGATGGCTGCATAATATTCCATTGTGTATATATACCATTTCTTCTTTATCCATTCATCTGTCGATGGACATCTTGGCTCTTTCCATAGTTTGGCTATTGTGGACATTGCTGCTATAAACATTGGGGTGCACGACACCTTTGGATCCCTACATTTGTATCTTTGTGGAAAATACCCAGTAGTGCAATTGCTGGATTGTATGGTAGCTCTATTTTCAACTGTTTGAGGAACCTCCATACTGTTTTCCAGAGGGGTTGCACCAGCTTGCATTCCCACCAACAGTGTAGGAGGGTTCCCCTTTCTCCACATCCCCGCCAACATCTGTCGTTTCCTGACTTGTTAATTTTAGCCATTCTGAGTGGAGTAAGGTGGCATCTCAGTGAGGTTTTGATTTGGATTTCCCAGATGCCAAGCGATGTTGACCACTTTTTCATATGTCTGTTGGCCATTTGGATGTCTTCTTTGGAAAAAAATCTGTTCATGTCTTCGGCCCAATTTCTTGATTGGATTATTGGTTCTTTGGGTGTTGAGTTTGATAAGTTCTTTAAAGATTTTGGATAATAGCCCTTTATCTGATATGTCATTTGCAAATATTTTCTCCCATTCTGTCGGTTATCTTTTGGTTTTGTGGAATATTTCTTTTGTGGTGCAAAAGCTTATTATCTTGATGAAATCCCAATAGTTCATTTATCCTCTGGCTTCCCTTGCCTTTGGCGATATTTCTAGGAAGAAGTTGCTGTGGCTGAGGTCAAAGAGGTTGCTGCCTGTGTTCTCCTTTAGGATTTGGATGGACTCCTGTCTCACGTTTAGGTCTTTCAACCATTTGGAGTCTATTTTTGTGTGTGGTGTAAGGAAATGGTCCAGTTTCATTCTTCTGCATGTGGCTGTCCAATTTTCCCAACACCATTTGTTGAAGAGACTGTCTTTTTTCCATTGGACATTCTTTCCTGCTTTGTCAAAGGTGAGTTGACCATAGAGTTGAGGGTCCATTTTTGGGCTCTCTATTCTGTTCCATTGATCTATGTGTCTGTTTTTGTGCCAGTACCATACTGTCTTGATGATGACAGCTTTGTAATAGAGCTGGAAGTCCGGAATTGTGATGCCGCCAGCTTTGCTTTTCTTTTCAATATTCCTCTGGCTATTCAGGGTCTCTTCTGGTTCCATACAAATTTTTGGATTATTTGTTCCATTTCTTTGAAGAAGGTGGATGGTATTTTGATGGGGATTGCACTGAATGTGTAGATTGCTCTAGGTAGCACTGACATCTTCACAATGTTTGTTCTTCCAATCCATGAGCATGGAACGTTTTTCCATTTCTTTGTGTCTTCTTCAATTACTTTCATGAGTATTTTATAGTTTTCTGAGGACAGATCCTTTGCCTCTTTGGTTAAATTTATTCCTAGGTATCTTATGGTTTTGGGTGCAATTTGAAATGGGATCAACTCCTTGGTTTGTCTCTCTTCTGTCTTGTTGTTGGTGTATAGGAATGTCACCGATTTCTGTGCATTGATTTTATATCCTGCCACTTGCCTGAATTCTTGTATGAGTTCCAGCAATTTTTGGGTGGAGTCTTTTGGGGTTTCCACATACAGTATCATATCATCTGCAAAGAGTGAGAGTTTCACTTCCTCCTTGCTGATTTGGATGCCTTTGATTTCTTGTTGATATCTGATAGATGTGGCTAGGACTTCTAATACTATGTTGAGTAGCAGTGGTGATAGTGGAGGTCCCTTCCGCGTTCCTGACCTTAGGGGAAAAGCTCTCAGCTTTCCCCATTGAGAATGATATTCGCTGTAGGTTTTTCATAGATGCCATTTATGATACTGAGGTATGTACCCTCTATCCCTATACTCTGAAGAGTTTTGATCAAGAAAGGATGCTGTACTTTGTCAAATGCTTTTCTGCATCTATTGAGAGGTTCATATGATTCTTGTTCTTTCTTTTGCTAATGTATTGTATCACGTTGATTGATTTGTGGACGTTAAACCAGTCTTGCAGCCCAGGGATAAATTCCACTTGGTCATGGTGAATAATCCTTTTAATGTACTGTTGGATCCTATTGGCTAGTATTTTGGTGAGAATTTTTGCATCTATGTTCATCAAGGATATTGATCTGTAATTCTCCTTTTTGATAGGGTCTTTGTCTGGTTTTGGGATCAAGGTAATGCTGGCCTCATAAAATGGGTTTGGAAGTTTTCCTTCCATTTCTGTTTTTTGGAACAGTTTCAGGAGAATAGGTATTAATTCTTCTTTAAATGTCTGATAGAATTCCCCTGGGAAGCCATCTGGCCCTGGGCTTTTGTTTCTTGGGAGATTTTTGATGACTGCTTCAATTTCCTTAGTGGTTATCATCTGTTCAGGTTTTCTATTTCTTCCAGGTTCAATTTTGGTAGTTGATACATCTCTAGGTATGCATCCATTTCTTCCAGCTTATCTAATTTGCTGGCATAGAGTTGCTCAGAATATGTTCCTATAATTGTTTGTATTTCTTTGGTGTTGGTTGTGTTCTCTCCTCTTTCCTTCATGATTTTGTAGATTTGGGTCATTTCTCTTTTCTTTTTAATAAGTCTGGCCAGGGGTTTATCAATCTTGTTAATTCTTTCAAAGAATCAGCTCTTAGTTTCGTTGATCTGTTCTACTGTTTTTTGGTGTCTATTTCATTGATTTCTGCTCTGATCTTTAATATTTCTCTTCTGCTGCTGGGTTTAGGCTTTATTTGCTGTTTTTTTTCTCTAGCTCCTTTAGGTGTAGGGTTAGGTTCTGTATTTGAGACCTTTCTTGTTTCTTGAGAAAGGCTTGTATTGCTATATACTTTCCTCTCAGGACTGCCTTGCTGTATCCCAAAGATTTTGAAGAGTTGTGTTTTCATTTTCACTGGTTTCCATGAATTTTTTTAATTCTTCTTTAACTTCCTTGTTGACCGATTGATTCCTTAGTACGATGCTCTTTAGCTTCCATGTATTTGAGTTCTTTCCGACTTTCCTCTTGTGATTGAGTTCTAGTTTCAAAGCACTGTGGTCTGAAAATATGCAGGCAATAATCCCAATCCTTTGGTCCTGGTTGAGACTTGATTTGTGACCTAAGATGTGATCAATTCTGGAGAATGTTCCATGGCCACTAGAGAAGTATGTGTATTCCATTGCTTTGGGATGGAATGTTCTGAATATATCTGTAAAGTCCATTTGGTCCAGTGTTTCATTTCAAGTCTTTATTTCCCTGTTGATCTTTTCCTTAGATGATCTGTCCATTCCAGTGAGGGGGTTGTTAAAGTCCCCCACTATTATTGTATTTTTGTCAATGTGTTTCTTTGCTTTTGTTAATAATTGCCTTATATAATTGGCTGCTCCCACCTTAGGGGCATAGATATTTACAATTGTTAGATCTTCTTGTTGGATAGACACTTAAGTAGGATATAGTGTCCTTCCTCATCTCTTATTACACTCTTTGTTTTAAGATCTAATTTATCTGATACAAGGATTGCCACCCCAGCTTTCTTTTGGTTTCCATTAGCATGGTAAATGGTTTTCCATCCCCTCACTTTCAATCTGGGGGTGTCTTTGGGTCTAAAATGAGTCTCTTGCCGACAGCATATCGATGGGTCTTGTTTTTTAATCCAATCTGATAGCCTGTGTCTTTTGATTGGGGTTTTAGCCCATTTACATTCAGGGTAACTATTGAAAGTTATGAATTTAGTGCCATTGTATTGCCTGAAAGGTGACTGTTACTGTATATTGTCTGTGTTCCTTTCTGATCTATGCTGCTTTAGGCTCTCTTTTTGCTTACAGGACCCCTATCATATTTCTTGTAGGGCTGGTTTGGTGTTTGCAAATTCCTTCAGTTGTTGTTTATCCTGGAAGCTTTTTATCTCTCCTATTTTCAGTGATAGCCTAGATTCATATAGTATTTTTGGCTGCATATTTTTCTCGTTTAGTGCTCTGAAGATATCATGCCAGTCCTTTCTGGCCTGCCACGTCTCTGTGGATAGGTCTGTTGCCAATCTAATGTTTCTACCATTGTAGGTTACATATCTCTTCTCCCGAGCTGCTTTCAAGATTTTCTCTTTGTCTCTGAGACTCGTAAGTTTTACTATTAGATGTTGGGGTGTTGACCTAGTTTTATTGATTTTGAGAGGGGTTCTCTGTGCCTCCTGGATTTTGATGCCTGTTTCCTCCCCTAAATTAGGGAAGTTCTCTGTTATCATTTGCTCCAATAGGCCTTCTGCCCCTCTCTCTCTTTCCTCTTCTTCTGGGATCCCAATTATTCTAATGTTTTTTCGTCTTATCGTATCACTTATCTCTCGAATTCTGCCCTCGTGATCCAGTAGTTGTTTATCTCTCTTTTTCTCAGCCTCTTTATTTTCCATCATTTGGTCTTCTATATCGCTGATTCTTTCTTCTGCCTCATTTATCCTAGTAGTTAGTGCCCCCATTTTTGATTGCAGTTCATTAATAGCCTTTTTGATTTCAACTTGGTTAGATTTTAGTTCTTTTATTTCTCCAGAAAGGTTTTCTCTAATAACTTCCACACTTTTTTCAAGCCCAGCTAGTATCTTTAAAGTCATGATTCTGAACTCTAGGTCCAACATGGTACTAATGTCTGTATTGAGTAGGTCCCTGGCAGACAGTACTACCTCTTGTTCTTTTTGCTGAGGTGATTTTTTTCGTCTTGTCATTTTGTCCAGAGGAGAACTGATGAATGAGAGAACAGAATGCTAACAGGTTACCAACATCTCCAGCAAATATACTGTATACAAATCAGAAAAGACCTGAAACCAGGGGACAAGAAAGGGAATGAAAGAAGAGGAAAAAAAAGGAAAAAGAAAAAGATAAAAACATACAAAAACAGAACAAAACAAAAAAAAAAAACAGAATATGATCGAATATGATCAGGCTAGTGCATAGATCAGTGCCATGCACTAGCTTTTGGACATATTTTGGTCTGTTAGAAGAAAGTGCCTGCTAAAATTTTAAAGGAAGAAAGACTTATATATGTACAAAATAAGGGTTGATACAATGAAGGGATGGAAGATGACTGTAAAGATGAAAATTATAAAAGATTTTATAAAAGGAATTGATAAGATAAGAAGTTGTTTTTAAAAAGAAAGATGAAGATTTAAAAAGAAAAAGAAAAAAGAAAAAAAAGAAAAAAAGGGAGAGAATGTGATCAGGCAGGAGAATAGAACAAAGCCATATACTAGTGATTTAGGGTATATTTTGATCTGTTAGAAGAAATTGTATCTCAAAATTTTAAAGAGAGTACAACTTATATATATATGTCAAAAATAAGGGTAACTACTGTGAAGGGATAAAAATATGACCCTAAAAATGAAAAATAAAAAATGTTTTTTTAAAGAAGGGATTGATAAGATGTTGATTGAAAAGGAAAAAAAAATTTAAAAAAAACAGTTAAAAAAATTAACTTTGAAAAACTAATGAATTATCCTAAAAAAGCCATGAATTCTATGTGCAGTATTCACCTAGCGCTGGAGTTCTCCCATTCTCCTTGATCGGTAAACTTGGTTTTGGCTTGCTGGCTGTTCGTGCTGATCTTCTGTGGGAGGGGCCTGTTGCTGTGGTTACAAAATATCTTTGCCAGAGGCAGAATTGCCCCACCCTTTTGAGTCCGGGCTAAGCAAGCCGCTCCAGTTTGCTCTCAGGAGCTTTTGTTCCCTGCAAGCTCTCATTACACCTTTGGAGGACCAGGGTGAAAATGGTGGCCTCCCAATCTCCGCCTGGAAGAGCTGAGAAATCGGGGCCCCACTCCTCAGTGAGCCCCCAGAGAAAAGCAGTCACTCCTGTCTCCCCAGTCTCCAGCCACATTCCATGCTCACCCGGTCTGTGATCAAGCATTTCTATGTCTGGCACCCGACCCCATGTGGAGTGGCCAAACCCAGCAGATCCCTGTGGTGAGCTACTGTGCCACTCCTCCCAGGGGAGGAAGGGGAGTCTCCCCGGCTCTGCCACTTGTTGGGTCCTTGCTGGAGGAGCAGTAGCCCGACTGGGTCGTGAATCACAGTTTATGGCAACCCCGAGCTGAGAGCCCGTGCCTTGGCTCCGTCTCTGCAGCTGCTCCAATACCTGGGAGCTCTGCTCCAATACCTGGGAGCTCTGCCACACTCAGTCAACCCCAGTCTTTCTGTGACCCCGAGGGTCCTCAGACCACACTGTCCCGCGAGTGTTCCATACCCCACTTAGCCACTGGAGTATGTCTCTCAGCGGAGCCGACTTCTAAAAGTTCTGATTTTGTGCTCCGCAGCTCTATCACTTGCCGGAAGCGGCCAACGGAAGCCCCCTCCTCCGCCGTCTATCCTCCCGAATATCGCCCCGGATTCACTTCTCTGCACGTCCTACCTTCCAGAAAGTGGTCGCTTTTCTGTTCAGAGTGTTGTTACTATTCTTATCTTCGATCTCCTGTTGAGTACGTAGGTGTTCAGAATGGTTTGATCCCTATTCAGCTGAATTCCTGAGACCAGACGAAATCCAGGTCTCCCAGTCCTCTGCCATCTTGCTCCGCCCCTTTCTTTTCTTTTTGAAATCCTCTTCTTTATTTCAAACAACTTCTTATCTTATCATTTCCTTTTATAATATTTTTTATAATTTTCATCTTTATACTCATATTCCATCACTTCATCGTTTCAAACTTTATTTTGTACATATATAAGTCTTTTTTCTTTAAAATTTTGGGAGGCACGTTTTTCTAACATACCAAAATACACCCAAAATCTAGTGTGTGACACTGATCTATGCACCAGCCTGATCATATTTGATCATATTCTGTTTTATTTTGTTTTGTTCGTTTTTATCTTTTTCTTTTTCTTTTTTTCTCTTTTTTTCTTTCTTTCCCACTTTTTTCCCCTGGTTCAGATCTTTTCTGATTTGTTTAGAGTATATTTTCTGGGGACGTTGTTAGCCTGTTAACATGTTGTTCCCTCATTCACCTATTCTCCTTTGGAAAAAATGACAGAAAAAAATCACCTCAACAAACAGAACAAGAGGTAGTACCCTCTGCCAGGGACCTACTCAATACGGACATCAGTATGATTTCGGACCTAGAGTTCAGAAACATGATTTTAAAGATACTAACTGGATTGAAAAAAGCATGGAAGCTATTAGAGAAACCATTTCTGGAGAAATAAAAGAACTAAAATCTAACCAAATCGAAATCAAAAAGGCTATTAATGAGGTGCAATCAAGAATGGGGGCACTAACTGCTAGGATAAATGAGGCAGAAGAGAGAATCAGTGATATAGAAGACAAATGATGGAAAATAAAGAAGCTGAGTAAAAGAGAGATAAATAACTAGTGGATCACAAGGGCAGAATTTGAGAGATCAGCAATACCATAAGACAATACAAAATTAGAATAATTGGGATCCTAGAAGAAGAAGAAAGAGAGAGAGGGGCAGAAGACCTATTGGAGCAAATGATAACAGAGAACTTCCCTAATGTGGGCAAGGAAACAGGCATCAAAATCCAGGAGGCACAGAGAACCCCTCTCAAAATCAATAAAAATAGGTCAATACCCCAACATCTAATAGTAAAACTTACGAGTTTCAAACACAAAGAGAAAATCTTGAAAGCAGCTCAGGAGAAGAGATATGTAACCTATAATGGTAGAAATATTAGATTGTCAACAGACCTATCCACAGAGACCTGGCAGGCCAGAAAGGAGTAGTATGATATCTTCAGAGCACTTACGAGAAAAATATGTAGCCAAGAATACTATAACCAGCTAGGCTGTCATTGAAAATAGAAGGAGAGATTAAAATCTTCCAGGACAAACAAAAATTAAGGAATTTGCAAACACGAAACCAGCCCTCCAAGAAATATTGAAAGGGGTCCTCTAAGCAAAGAAAGAGCCTAAAAGCAACACAGACCCAAAAGGAACACAGACAATATAAAGTAACAGTCACCTTACAGGCAATACAAGGACACTAAATTCATATCTTTCAATAGTTACCCTGAATGTAAGTGGGCTAAAACCCCAATCAAAGACACAGGCTATCAGATTGGATTAAAAAACAAGACCCATCATTATGCTGTCTGCAAAAGACTCACTTTAAACCCAAAGACACCCCCAGATTGAAAGTGAGGGGGTGGAAAACCATTTACCATGCTAATGGACACCAAAAGAAAGCTGGGGTGGCAATCCTTATATCAGACAAATTAGCCTTTAAAACAAAGACTGTAATAAGAGATGAAGAAGGACACTATATCCTACTTAAAGGGTCTATCCAACAAGAAGATCTAAAAATTGTAAATATCTATGCCCCTAACATGGGAGCAGCCAATTATATAAGCCAATTAAGAACAAAAGCTAAGAAGACATTGAGAACAATAAAATAATACTCGGGGACTTTAACATCCCCCTGACTGAAATGGACAGATCATCTAAGCAAAAGATCAAAAAGAAAATAAAGAGGATGCCTGGGTGGCTCAGTTGGTTAAGTGACTGCCTTCGACTCAGGTCATGATCCTAGAGTTGTGGGATTGAGTCCCGCATCGGGCTCCCTGCTCGACAGGGAGTCTGCTTCTCCCTCTTACCCAAACCCCTCTCATGCTCTCTCTCTCTCTCTCATTCTTTCTCTCAAATAAATAAATAAAATTTAAATAAAGGAAATAAAGACTATAAAGAAACACTGGACCAAATGGACATAACAGATATATTCAGAACATTCCATCCTAAAGCAATGGAATACAGATTCTTCTCTAGTGCCCATGGAAATTTCTCCAGAATAGATCACATTCTAGGTCACAAATCAGATCTCAACTGGTACCAAAAGATTGGGGTCATTCCCTGCATATTTTCAGACCACAATGCTTTGAAACTAGAATTCAATCACAAGAGTAAAATCAGAAAGAACTCAAATACATGGAGGCTAAAGAGCATCCTACTAAAGAATGAATGGGTCAACCAGGAAATTAAAGAAGAATTAAAAAAATTCATGGAAACCAATGAAAATGAAAGCACAACTGTTCAAAATCTTGGGGATGCAACAAAGGCAGTCCTAAGAGGAAAGTATATAGCAATACAAGGTTTTCTCAAGAAACAAGAAAGGTCTCAAATACAAAACCTAACCCTACACCTAAAGGAGCTAGAGAAAAAACAGCAAATAAAGCCTAAACCCAGCAGGAGAAGAGAAATATTAAAGATCAGAGCGGAAATCAATGAAATAGAAACCAAAAGAATAGTAGAATAGATCAACAAAACTAGGAGCTAGTTCTTTGGAAGAATTAACAAGATTGATAAACCCCTGGCCACACTTATCAAAAAGAAAAGAGAAATGACCCAAATTCACAAAATCATGAAGGAAAGAGGAGAGATCGCAACCAACACCAAGGAAATACAAACAATTATAAGAACATATTATGAGCAACTGTATGCTAGGAAATTAGATAAGCTGGGAGAAATGGATGCATTCCTAGAAATGTATCAACTACCAAAACTGAACCAGGAAGAAATAGAAAACCTGAACAGACCTATAACCACGAAGGAAATTGAATCAGTCATCAAAAATCTCCCAACAAACAAAAGCCCAGGGCTAGGTGGCTTCCCAGGGGAATTCTACCAAACTTTTAAAGAAGATTTAATACCTATTCTCCTAAAACTGTTCCAAAA
Organism: Zalophus californianus; assembly: GCF_009762305.2. Taxonomy (NCBI): domain Eukaryota; kingdom Metazoa; phylum Chordata; class Mammalia; order Carnivora; family Otariidae; genus Zalophus; species Zalophus californianus. Next base: position 90,900,043 of record NC_045602.1, on the reverse strand, counting down.
AATAGAAATGGAAGGAAAACTTCCAAACTCGTTTTATGAGGCCACCATTACCTTGATCCAAAAACCAGACAAAGACCCCATCAAAAAGAATTATAGACCAATATCCTTGATGAACATGGTTGCAAAAATTCTCACCAAAATACTAGCCAATAGTATCCAACAGTGCATTAAAAGGATTATTCATCACGACCAAGTTGTATTTATCCCTGGGCTGCAAGATTGTTTCAACATCTGCAAATCAATCAACGTGATACAATACATTAACAAAAGAAAGAACAAGAATCATATGATCCTCTCAATAGATGCAGAAAAGCATTTGACAAAGTACAGCATCCTTTCTTGATCAAAACCCTTCAGAGTACAGGGATAGAGGGTGCATACCTCATATCATAAAAGCCATCTATGAAAAACCTACAGCGAATATCATTCTCAATGGGGAAAAGCTGAGAGCTTTTCCCCTAAGGTCAGGAATGGGGCAGGGATGTCCACTCTCACCACTGCTATTCAACATAGTATTAGAAGTCCTAGCCACAGCAATCAGAGAACAAAAAGAAATGAAAGGCATCCAAATCAGCAAAGAAGAAGTCAAACTCCCACTCTGTACAGATGATATGATACTTTATGTGCAAAACCCAAAAGACTCCTTCCCAAAACTGCTAGAACTCATACAGGAATTCAGTAAAGTGGAAGGATATAAAATCAATGCACAGAAATCAGTTGCATTCCTATACACCAATAACAAGACAGAAGAGAGACAAATTAAGGCATCAATCCCATTTATAAATGTACCCAAAACCATAAGATACCTAGGAATAAATCTAACCAAAGAGGCAAAGGATCTGTACTCAGATAACTAAAAAATAGTCATGAAAGAAATTGAAGAAGACACAAAGAAATGGAAAAACGTTCTATGCTCATGGATTGGAAGAACAACTATTGTGAAGATGTCAATGCTACCTAGAGCAATCTACACATTCAATGCAATCCCCATCAAAATACCATCCACTTTTTTCAAAGAAATGGAACAATAATCCTAAAATTTGTATGCAACCAGAAAAGACCCCGAGTAGCCAGAGGAATGTTGAGAAAGAAAAGCAAAGCTGTCGGCATCAGAATTCCAGACTTCCAGCTCTATTACAAAGCTGTCATCATCAAGACAGTATGGTACTGGCTCAAAAATAGACACATAGATCAATGGAACAGAATAGAGAGCCCAGAAATGGGCCCTCAACTCTATGGTCAACTCATCTTTGACAAAGCAGGAAAGAATGTCCAATGGAAAAAAGACAGTCTCTTCAACAAATGGTGTCAGGAAAATGGACAGCCACATGCAGAAGAATGAAACTGGACCATTTCCTTACACCACACACAAAAATAGACTCCAAATGGTTGAAAGACCTAAACGTGAGACAGGAGTCCATCAAAATCCTAAAGGAAAACACAGGCAGCATCCTCTTCGACCTTAGCTGCAACAACTTCATCCTAGAAATATCTCCAAAGGCAAGGGAAGCAAGGGCAAAAACGAACTATTGGGCTTTCATCTAGATAAAAAGCTTTTGCACAGCTAAAGAAACAGTCCACAAAACCAAAAGACAACTGACAGATTTGGAGAAGATATTTGCAAATGTTATATCAGATAAAGGACTAGTATCCAAAATCTATAAAGAACTTATCAAACTCAACACCCAAAAACAAATAATCCAATCAAGAAATGGACAGAAGATATGAACAGACATTTTTCCAAAGAAGACATCCAAATGGCCAACAGACACATGAATAAGTGCTCAACATAGCTCGGCATCAGGGAAATCCTAATCGAAATCTCCATGAGATACCACCTCACACCAGTCAGAATGGCTAAAATTAACAAGTCAGGAAAGGACAGATGTTGGCAGGGATGTGGAGAAAGGGGAACCCTCCTACACTGTTGGTGGGAATGCAAGCTGATGCAACCACTGTGGAAAACAGTATGGAGGTTCCTCAGAAAGTTGAAAATAGAGGTACCATAGGATCCAGCAATTGCACTACTGGGTATTTACCCCAAAGATACAAACGTAGGGATCTGAAGGGGTACGTGAACCCTTATAGCAGCAATGTCCACCGTAGCCAAACTGTGGAAAGAGCCAAGATGTCCATCAACAGATGAATGGCTAAAGAAAAGTGGTATATATGCAAATGGAATATTATGCAGCCATCAAAAGGAATCAGATCTTGCCATTTGCAATGACGTGGATGGAACTGGAGTGTGTTATGCTGACTGAAATAAGTCAATCAGAGTAAGACATGTATTATATGACCTCACTGATATGAGGAATTCTTAATCTCAGGAAAGAAACTGAGGGTTGCTGGAGTGGGGATGGGGTGGGAGGGATGGTGTGGCTGGGTGATAGACATTGGGTTAGGCTATGTGCTATGGTGAGCGCTGTGAATTGTGCAAGACTGTTGAATCACAGATCTGTACCTCTGAAACAAATAATGCAATATGTGTTATGAAAAAAAAAAGATAGCAGGAGGTGAAGAATGAAGGGGGGGGTGAATCGGAGGGGGAGATGAACCATGAGAGACAATGGACTCTGAAAAACAAACTGAGGGTTCTAGAGGGGAGATGTGTGGGGGGTTGCGTTAACCTGATGATGGGTATTAAAGTGGGCACGTTCTGAGTGGGGCACTGGGTGTTATGCAGAAACAATGAATCATGGAACACTACATCACAAACTAATGATGTAATGTATGGTGATTAACATAAAAATTAAAAAAAAATTAAAGGGGGAAAAAATAACAGTTTACTATAGCTTTGTGTAAATCTCTAAATAAAACCTTCTACATCTAAAAAAAAGAAATATTAAAAAGAATCACAACTGAACTTTTTTAGTTTGTCTAAAACTCTTTGAAAACAACCAGCCAGTATAATTAATATGTGATTGGATTAGCTAAGAGTTAATGTCCTCCTGTTATTGTTATGTGCAAATATAATGCATTGATAAACACAGTTGTGCTGCCCTGGGGGAATTTTCTTTGTCGTAGCAATGATTGAGTACATGGTCATACATTGAAATTCTAATACGCATGGGCAATATGCATGCATTTGGCAACTCTATCCATTTGTGGGATATAGTGGCTAATGAACAATTTGATATATATAAAGAGCCCAATTTCATTAGGAATGGTGTGGTTTAGAGGTCAACGTGCCAAGAACTCTCACTAAATGACTTCTCTCTATATCCATGATTACTGCTCCTGATACCTGCAGGAGCTTTTGGAACTATCTGATAAGATTAAGGCTTCTAGAGTACAAACACATCCACAGGAGCTCGTCGTGGGCAATCATTCTGTTGCTGTCTCTCCTTTGAGAAAGCAAACATCCTGCTCCCTACACCCAGAAAGATCTTTCAAAGGACAAATCTTATCTTGCCCCTAACCCCAGCTTCCCCTTCTCCTCTGACCTGGGCATTCTCTGACCTGCTGCTCTCCCTGCCTGGGGCTGGGTTTCCTGTGCCCTCCCTGTTGCCTGGCTAGCTCCTTCTGGTTTTAGGGAGCCTGCCTCGCCCATTACCAAACCTCATTGCCTGGGCTTCCTTCAGCGCTGGCCACAGTCATCAACCCCCTTTGATTTAGATGATAATGTGCACATCTCTCTCTATGAAATAGAAGACCAACCTGAGCAGGATCATGCCTGTTTTATCAAAGCTCTGGCAATCTGCTAACATGGTTTGAAAAGATGAAAGAATAAGCATGAGCACATCTATCTGAACTTGGCTTATTAGATCCACAGTGATTGACGTGGATAAATAACGCACAGGCAAACACGCCTGTGTCAATGCAATTTGTTATGTTTAGTGCCCTTCTCTCCCCTTCCACACGTGTCTTCAATCCTACTATTCTTTGCATGTTTGTAGATGCAGCTAACAGCCTTCTGCTTATAGTAAGAGCATGGATTCATTCAGCAGCCAGAATGCCTGGTTCGTATCTCAGCTTTGCCACTTCTTGGCTGTGTGATCTTGGGCAGGTTTTTCAACCTCTCTGTACTTTTGTTTCCACCTTTGCAAACATTTCCTATTTCGTGGAGTTATTTGAAGAATTACATATTAATACCTGGCATGTTAATACCTCTGTGGAGTTAGCACTCCATGACTTCTTGCTATTATTAGAACTTACTAGCTTTTATTTAGCTTATTTAATCAGGCATGTATTCTATCTTTCTTCCTTGTCGTAGTCTTCCCAAAGACAACTTGTATGTAGATACGATTTGTTCTTGGGCCCAATAGACAAATATATGTTTTCTTATTTGTTAAAACAGAAGGTTTGGCTGGAAAGTATCTGTGGCTCCTTCTAGTTCTAGGATAGTATGAATTCATATCCTCCTCCATTGGAAAGTATTTTCATAACTCAATCCCTCCATTTCACATAGATGTAAAATACAAATGGGAAAGAAAACAGTGACCCAGTCTGCCTTCCTAAACTGCATGGAGAGAGAGGAGCTAATTAAGTACTGAACTGGAAGATGGAGACTAAGGGTTCTTAGTGAATTCAGAAAAGGAGGAATTTTTTATGGGGATATCCATGAGTCTTAAGGCATAGGCTTTAAGGACAAGCCTTGGCTCACCACACTAAGGAAAGCAGTTCTACACACTGGTGCTGTTTCTACCAGGTACTTGTGGATGTTTGTGATGATCTCTTTAATCCTTCTCTTGATTAGATGAGGCTAGAGGTCCTGTCTGATTTTGGAGGTTCAGTCTTTTCAAGGAACTTTTTCTCAAGTCTTCAAAAGGGAGTTTTTGTTCCCCAAAGGTTAGCTGGGTTCTCCTTCCTATTTCAGGCCCAAAATGTTGTGATGATGATGAACAAGTGAAAAATGATCCTTCAGGTTTTCTCTTCCAAACCATCAAGACAGAGTGGACAGAAAAGGGATTCCAACAATATTTTATTAGATTTAGAGTGCCTTCCTCAATAGAGAAAAGTTCATAATGGTATGGAGGGTTGCCTGAGAGGACAAATCTGTCCCTTGATGAATAAAGCATCACTACTTTCCCTCACTTGGGAGGATCTCTTTCTCTTGTTCTGTACCTGGCTGTGAGAGGATGATGATAATAGTAAGAGTTGTAATTCATCTAGCTTGTTATCCAAAGTATTCAAGGAAGCCTAAGTCCGCTGTCCTTCAGGAGGTAAGATAAGGGACAAATGAGAATAAAGAAAGTCCTTGGAAAGTATTTTCATTACTTTGTCCTGGAAAATTACAGGAAACAGTTATTTTTGGCCACACTAACCAGATAAATTTATGTTTGGAATAAATAATATTCCTCAATGTTTTCTACTAATTAAAACAACTTCGGAAGTTTGCTAAACATGTGGATTCCCAGGTCTCTTGTCTGGAGATTCGGATTTTGTTGTTCTGTGCAAAACCCAGGAATCTAATTTTCTTTTTAAAGATTTTATTTATTTATTTGAGAGAGAGAGAGAGAGTGCACAAGCAGGGGGAGTGGCAGAGGGAGAGGGAGAAGCTGGCTCCCTGTTCAGCGGGATGTAGGGCTTGATCCTAGGACCCTGGGATCATGACCTGAGCCGAAAGCAGGTGCTGAACTGACTGAGCCACCCAGGAGCCCCAGGAATCTGATTTTTTATAAGCATCTCAGATGATTCTTATGAACAGAAAAGTCTAGAAAAATACCAAAATGGGTCAATCTACCAGGATTAGAACAAATACACTTTAAAGAAAATTAATACTTTTTTTTGAGCAGTTTTAGGTTTACAGCAAAGTTGAACAGAAGGTGCACAAATTTCCCACATTCCTCTGTCCTCGCATACCCACAACATCCCTCACCAGCAACATCCCCCACCAAATGGTGCATTTGTTACAATTGATGAACCTACATTGACACATCACTATCACCCAAGATCCATAAATTACAGTAGGGTTCACTCTTGGTGTTGTACATGTTCCCTGTGGAACTCAGGGTGCATGTAAGTGAACATTTTACAGTTGAGAGAGGGTTTGATTTTGTGTCCTGAGGGGTGATCCTCTGCTGGTACTGCTAAACAAAATACCACAGAGTTTTCTGACAAAAGATTAAATAATTTTGCTCTTGTTAAGCAAAGCACACCATCTGGAGCAGACAGGAAAACGGCAAATCTGCAGAGCTGTGCAGCACTCTGGGCAGGCTCCAAGCCTCTGGTCCCAGAGGCCACTCTGTGCCCTGGATACCTGGAGTGACTCCCAACTTCTCCCTGTAGCCCATTTCTTCCCAGAATGCACTTGGAAAATGCAGAGCTAATCACTACATCTGTGTGAAGCCCTCTGGGACTCTTACCTGTTTTAAGGGTCAAATTCCCTAACAGCGTCCACAAGTTTCATCTGGTGAGATACTCTTCTTTTCTCTATATCCCAGGACCACAAGTTCCTCTTCTCCCTTGAACCACACCTGCTCCCTTTCCCATCTGGAACACTGTTTCCATTTCCACCCACCTGCCATGAATGTCTCAAGCACCTTCCAGGCCATGTCTTCAAGGCCTGTGTTCCTACTTCTCTTCTCCTTATTCTTTGTCTTTGTGCTGGGTGCTCTTACCATTTCTCCAACTCATTCAGGGCTTAGAAAAGTGTCTGACATATAGTATGTGTTTTATATGTATCTGTTATATGGATACAGCCATTACCTACATGCCATGAGTCCCAAATCCTTATCTCCAGGGACCTTTTCTTCTGAGCACTAAATTTAAATATGTGCCTATTTACTAGATATCATCAGAAGGTGCTGAAGCATCTGTCAGTCAGTATGTCCCCAACCGAAATCATTCCAAGTAGTGCAGTTGAAGGAGCATAAATTTCTGAGACATCTCACTTGGGTTTAAATTCTACTTCTGGCATTGAACATACTTGAACAAGCTACTATATTCTGGAAATCTCATTTCCTCACTTATACAATGGGATAATATTGCCCACCTTAAAGCACTTCATGGGAATTCAGTAAGACTATGCATAGAATGACTGGCACAGAGTTAATGCTTAATAACTATTAATTTCACATCCCAATCAATTCCTCTTCCTCCCAGTTTCCAAACAGTTCTTATTTTTACTTTTAAATCTTCCAGTCCAACCTATCCCAGTCATTCATTCCTCACTCATTTACTCAATCATCCAACCACCATCTGTCCATTCATTAACTCTTCCATCTGTCCATCCATCCATCCAGTCATCCACGCTGGATCCCTAGAAGTGCATGGGTACAAAAGGAAAGATAAATAATTAAGGGTGGCTAGGGTGGAGGCTGAATCACTGGAGCAAATAGAAAGAAGACTGATAATCTAGATAAGAAACAGTGGTGACTGACTTTGTTTTTTATGCTAATGAAATTGGGCTTTATCCTAAAATGAGAAGCCATCCAGTATTGCAGAGACCATTATTGATACTCACAGTCAAGCCATCCATGAAATGGGAACAGTTAAATCAGCAGCCATGTGAATTAAAGCCCACTAAGAATGGTTGTGTGAGTATAGGAACTTAAGATCAAATAATGATGAAGCTAGGAAAAATGATGTCCTAAAATGTTAGAAGTCAACGGTTTGGGGAGAAAACCAACTTGTATAGTAGAGACAGTGAGGAAAATGAGGAGAATTTCACAACAATTTATATAAGGAAAGATAAAGCCTAAATTTACACTAGGCAGAGAGGTGGAAAAGTGGATTTGGAAGTTGCAGAAGAGGTCAGAGAATGCATGGGCTGGCTGTCTGGGTGACATGGGGCAAATCACTCAAATCACTGTTCCTTGGTTGCCCATCCATACAGTGAGCATATCTCTACCATGAGCATCTGATGAGCTAATACTTGTGAACTGCTGAGATATGTACCAGGCACCCTGTGAGCCTTTAGTAAGAGCTCAGTCAAATTAAGGTTATTAAACAAAATATAGAAATATTTCTGAGAATATTTCACAGATTATGATGAATAAAAGAACAAAGGGATTTGCAAAGTAGAGGTGGTTTGGGGTGGGGGCAGGGCATAAAAAAGAAGGGGCAGGTGGCATGGCTACCTGATTGGTACTTCCCATAACAGGATTAGGTCGAGGTGGGAGCTGCCATTTCATACCGGAGCTCATCAAAAGCCAACAAAAAGAACTTGCCTTTCATGGCAAGTGACACTTCATTTCCTGTTCCCACATTAACCTGTCCTGTTCCTAATTTAGGTCCACTGTTGAAATGGACTTTCCATTATTACCAAAGGTCTGGCTAGCACTTTCTGATTCTTGACTCTGACTCATTCCTCCCTAACCCTTGATTTTGACTGATTCTTCTTTTATGAAATGAAGGCAATCGAGAACAATGGATCTTAAGGTGAATATCACCAATAACTTCTCTGATTAGTTTTTGTGACAGTATCTTACTCGATAATAATCACAGTTTTCTGGGTCATCCTAAGCCCTTCATAAAGGACTCAAATGCAGATTTGCATGAAAGTTTGGACATTTTGATCAATAGCTGGAGGGTGTTGAGAATAAATGAAAACAAATACCAGGACTGATGAATCAGAAGTTCTGAGGAATATGGCTAACGGTTTTGTACTTATTCCTAAGTGTGTACTACACACTGTGGTACAGAAGGTAAATGTAAGCTCTGGGGAATTCAGAGAAGAGGGCAACAATTTTATGGCAGAAAGAGGAGGGAAAAAATGAAACTGTGTATATTGTAACCAGATAAGTGTTGATCTGAATTCCTTGCTCTACATGTCAGCTCATGTTGTGAATTTGGTAATCACCACCTCCCCACCCCCATCACAGAGATGGATGGATAGATGGACAGAGAGATGGGTAGAAATATCAATAGATCTACTATGAATATGATGTGCCATTTATAGTGCTCACTACCTCATATCCATTATATCATTTAATCCCTCAGAAAACTCCATGAGGTTGGTGCTATTATTATCATCCTTATGAGGAAATAAAGGTGCACAGAGGTGCGCCCAGGAAACAGACATTAGCACAATCCATAGAACATATTCAGATACCAACAGTTTACATGAACTGATGTGTGTGTGTGTGGGTGTGTGGGTGTATAGCTCAATGCAAGTTTATCACATGTGTAAACACCACCACAATCAAGACACTCAACTCTACTATTACCACAGGCTCCCTCTTGCTACCTCCTTATAGCCATACCTACCTACCCATCCCTTCACTATCCTAGCCTTGGCAACCACCAAAAGTTTCTCCAACTCTATAATTATATTATTTCATGAATATTACATAAATGGAAACATTCAGTATGCATTCTTTTTATATTAGATTTTTTCACTCCACATAACTTCCTTAAGTTTCACCCAAACTGTTGCAAATATCAAGTATTCATTCTTTTTTATTGTGGAGTTGTTTTCCATTGTATGCCACACTGACCTTTCAAGTCATAGATTTGTTAATTAAGCAAAATTAACAAATTAACATTGTAAGCAAAATTCTGTATGGTTGATAAACTACTTGATATGAGTTAAAACTTTGAAAGGTCATAAAACATGGAAGCAATCAATCAGAGGAATTGTATTAGTGACATTTTATTAATGCCCAATGCTGGTTTGCAGATGGGAAGCCAGGAACTAACATGCAGCAGGTGTTCTGTGGCAATTGTTGAATAAATAAGTAGTCTGTGGGTTTCAGAGCTGGGCATCACATGTGTGCAAGGCTTGGTGGACCTGTCCTAGCTTTTGAGGATGAGTCAATAAATGCAGCTGAGTGCTCAGGCACAGTGACTAAGGAAGTAGAATGGTCTTATTTTCCAGATGTTACGTGGATTAAGGTACCAAAGCAGGAAACCAGATCAGAGTCAAATACTCAAGTGTCAGGCAAGGAGAAGAGGCTCATTCTGTGAAATTGTGTGTGTGTGTGTGTGTGTGTGTGTGTGTGTGTGTGTGTGTGTGTGTGTGTGTATGGGCACTGGTCAGAATCTGATTCAGAAAATGAATTGACAAAGGTAGCAGGGTCTCTGTATGGTTGTCCTTATTGCACACTGCACAACTCCAGGGAACACCATTATGGAGTCCTCAGGTGTGCAGTGCATGCACTGCAGTGATATAAACTGTTCTGTGTAAGGAAGAGGCCCCGTATCAAAGCCCCAACAAAATAGACTTGGTTTCACTGCAAGGTTGTACTCATTCAAGAGGAAAACAAGGCCCAAAAAGCCAGTAGGGGAAGTTGGTCAGCACCAAATAGGGTATATCTAGGCAAGATCAGCCTTCCAGAATTCTGGCCACATTGGGTTGTGGAAACTCCAAGGATAATCAGGACTCATCCTCTGCATGTCCTTCTCTGGGGTGGGTCAGCTGTAAAGGAGACTCGAGATTAGGAGCGTCCCCTGATACTATGATCTGGGTCCAGGAATGTGACTTATTTCTACATCACATCTGATTTGGTAGAGTCTGGGCAAAGAGGACGGACTAAGGCCCACAAATTTAAATACTTCTTGGGTCTACCAGAATGGTAGGTATTGGGTTGGTTTTTAGGGAGCAAAGGGGGAGAGACTAAGGCCCACAAATTTAAATACTTCTTGGGTCTACCAGATTTAGGGAGCAAAGAAAGATTTTTTTTAAAAAGGTTAAACAGGGAGATTTGGAACAGAAAAGCTCTGTTGGTCTAGTCTCTTGTAACCATCTCCCCAGAGACCATCTCGAGGGCTTGAAAAACACATTGCATTGTATTTCATTACTAAGTGTCTTTCTATTAACCAAAAATCACACGCACACGCACACAAAAACTTTCAAAAGGAAAACAGGGCTAGAGCCTTAAGTTCCCTAAGATAACAAAGATGCAAAAGTGCAAGAATTTCAATAACAAGGTGTTTTAGACTCATGAGTGTGTTTTGGTAAAATTTGGAAATTGGTTATCTATAGCTGAGACAAACAAATGAACAAACAAATCTAAATGCTTCCTCTTTTGTCCTTAAGCCCATATGCTCTGCAGCTATTCAAAGCCTGCTGTCATCCTGGTGCTTGGGAGATGTGAAGCAAGCCACGCCGTGAGGTTAAAGACAAAGAATAACAATGAAATCTCAGGGGTGAACAAAAGAACAGGAAGCTCCTTTTCTCCCATTCATTCAGCTTCTAGTTCCAGATCCTAATCAAGTTAGAGCCAATCCCAGTCAAGCCTTAGCAAATCCTATTATCTAATTCATGCATCTCATTATATCCAGTTCATGTTGTGACAACTCCTGTACTGGGAAAAGTGCTGGAATTAACAAAAATGGGAGAACCATCTGTGACTCTGAAACCACCACCAGCTTGGAGTGCCTTGCGGCCTGTGTTTGTAGGGTCTTCCTGGGTAGGTTACCTCCTTCTGTGCTGAGGGGTTTGTATGGACAGAAAAACTAAGATGTAGACCCCAATAAAGGAAGGCAAAGCTATCGATGTTACTGCCACAGGTGAACACACGGCTGGTGCGGGGCTGTCCTTGGTCTCTGGGTAAACATCCCAGACTGAGGGTGTATTTACTGGAGCTCTGACAGGCCACCATAGGTGAGTTACTTACTCCTCCCTCCAATCACCAAGTCCTCAGCTGTTTGGCTCCAGAACATGTCTTTTGTCCTCCAGGCCTTTGTCAGTTCTCCTGGATTTCAGCAAGTCTCCTCACTAGCCCATCTCCTCCAATGGCATTGCATGCTGCATTCAAAATGAGCTTTCTTTTTTTTTTTAAGATTTTATTTATTTATTTGACAGAGAGAGAGACAGCGAGAGAGGGAATACAAGCAGCGGGAGTGGGAGAGGGAGAAGCAGGCTTCCCGCAGAACAAGGAGCCCGATGTGGGGCTCGATCCCAGCACCCTGAGATCATGACCTGAGCCAAAGGCAGACGCTTAAAGACTGAGCCATCCAGGCGCCCCCAAAATGAGCTTTCCAATATGCATATGGGATGGGACCACTTGGCAGGTTACTCTTTCAGAAAATGTTTAACTGTTTTCAGAAAGTGTTTTCCACTTGTTATCAGAACAAAAAGATGTGTTTTTATCTGATGTTGGTCCTGTGACCTTCCCCTCTCCCACTTGCCCTGTGAACTCTCACGTTATGAAATAAGGTCTAAAACTCTGTCTCTAACTCTCTCCTTCTTCCCCCTGGCTTTGTTCTTTCTTGTGATAATCTTTTTACATGGCATGGCTTTATCCTAAAATATGCTTTTAGGACTGAATGACTGAATTTATTCGTGAATTCTCAAGGGAACCCTTGCCTGCCCTCCCTGAAGACTGTACTCTTGCCTTTCCTGTGCATTTCCATTGTAGCTTTTATCACACAAACACCCTCTCTCATAACAGTAGTCAGACTGTTTTAATAATCTCTTTCCCCAAGTAGACTGGCAGATTCTTGAGGACAGGGAGCAGATCTTATTCAGAACTGTTTCTTTTCTTTTCTTTTCTTTTTTATTCAGAACTGTTTCTGTGGACTCTACCACTCTACTCAGAATATAAGTGCATTGAGAATGTATCTGTTAAAATGAGTGAATAAATGGGTTCTCTAAAAGTGATTTCTCTATTATCTCAGTAGTGAATAGTCAGTATTGGATCGGGAGTTTTTTTGTTTTTTGTTTTGTTTTTTTTTTTTTTTAAACCATTGGGACTTTCTCTGGAAAATTTAAAACAAAATAAAAACCAGAGTATGGTGTAGGAAAAGGAAAGGGGTAGATGGAAGACAAATTGATGCTTCTATGTTAAGGCATCTCTGTACTTAGAAATTTTGAGATGCATTTTCCCAATTAAGGATAATAGAGAAATAAGAGTTGAAATCCATGTCTGCTTTTCATCAAATATTCCAGGTTCTCCATGGGATTTTTTATTTATTATGTCAGAGACGAGGTAGTGGTGCTAGTTGAACCCAAGTCTCTCTTTCACTGACTGATGCCATGAAACACCCCAAATGCCCGGGTGGCAATTCCTCCAAAAGCCTGGGACTTGAGTCTCAACTTACACCCTTTCTACGTGGATCAGAAGTCCAGAGTGATGAAGGAGAGCAAGACATTCTTAAAACTCTATTAAAAGGTTATCAATAACCCCTCAAAATTTAGTGACCATAACTCAATTATTTACTTCTTGCAATCTGTGGGCTGGCCACCGGGGAGTTCCTCTGTTTTTCCCAAGGATTCACTAATGTTGCTGATGGCTTCACTGGGCCTGGGGGCAGATGGTGTGACCTGTTGGCTTGGGCACCTTGGTGTCCTCCCAGTAGTCTCTTGTCTTCCAAGAGGCTGGCCCAGGCATCTCTATAACATGGTGAGCCCAGGGTTGCAGGAGGGTGAAGGTGGGAGCTGTGACTATGTTGAGGTTCTAGAGCCTACACAGCATCACCTGCTCCACATGCCATCGTGAGAGCAAGAAACAATGGTGCCCAAGTTTAGGAGTGGAGGGAAAGGCTCTTGACAGGAATGGAGCCAATACCACACTGTAAAGGGAGGTGAGATTTACTGGGGCTTGAACTGCATAATCTACCACAGCATAGACTAAATCAGTACAAGTCACTTGACCTAGAATGGCACCAGCTTGGGCCTGAGACAAATCAAAGAGATTCAAAACATCCACAGTTTGCCACAATGGCAATAGGATTGGAAGACAGTGATAGATAAAGAGGAAGAAACTTCCCTCTGATCTGGCAGCTCAGACTGTCCAGGAGTATGAGCATGGCCATGCACCATGGGTGCCTGTAAAAGGACACTTGATTTGACTCCAGGCCTGCTCTTGTAACATATGTCTTCCTGCCAGTGATGGGGGAAGGGCTGATAGAGGGGAGAACAGATGGGGAGGTGTAGCGTTGCCATCAGTAAGGCCAGGGCACAGCAAAGCTGTGATATGGCTCTGGGGTGGAGAGAAGCAGCAAGGAAAAGACCCCATAGTTTCTGTGAAAGGGAGTGTTTCCCTATGAATCCATGAACAGAGCCCATGGAGGGAGGGATCCAGACCATTGCCTGTGTCTGTTATGGTGATCATTTGTGTGCTCTAGCTTCTCTTTATAAGCTCATTCAGACTGTAAGAGCAGAATGGTAAGTGGATAACAAATGTATCTTAATATGCAAGATATTAAAAAAGAATTCTAGGCTTTAGAAGCACCAGGAAACCAGGGGCCCATACTCCCAAAGCACCGGGTTTGATGAAGTCTTTCTGGGTGTAGCATGTTTATATTGTTTGTATGTGCAGTTAAGATGGCTTCCTTTGAGAGAATGATGATGTCATGATGCTGGAACAGGTGGCAGGTGATAACAGGCTACAAGCTGCCCCTCTCTGGCTGGACTGGGATCGATGGGGGAAAGAGTATGATATCCCATAGAAAGACTATGGGATTCTAAGACTGGCTCTTTATTTTTCATGTTGGCATATGGATGTAGTGCCTACAGATCACATACTTGGTTAAAATATAACCTTGGACATGGAGAGTTGGGTTGAACTTGGGCAGCAAGTTCATCCTGGGAATCCCAGGACAACTTAAAATCCCAGCAAACCCAAGGCCTGTCCTGAGGCCATTATGTCAGCACTAGTGATCTTGTTGATGAACGGGCTGTGGTGGTATAATAGCTGTGTCATAGGTGAGCAGCAGGCTGAGACTGTCTTCCAGATGAATGCACTGGCCCAAGGACCCCTTGCAGACAGCCCTTGTGGGAGCCACTGGGGTTAACAGGGAGGTTGGAAGCATTGGAGGATGAAGGGACCTTCTTGCTGCTGCTTCCAGATTAGGGAGATGAAGTGCTCCCTGGTTGAGCAACCATACATTCTCAAGGGAAGGACTGCCTGAAAGATGAAGCAGAGGTTCCATGGTAGCACGAGTTTTGGGCTCCTGAGCCAGGCAAACACTTCTCACAGCAGTTACAGTTCTGGTGAGGCAAAAAAAAGTATGGATGGTAAAAAGAAAAAGGAGCAGCTTTACCAGCACTGATCAAGCTACCCACTTTGAGAGCTATGAAACAAACTCATGGTGACATATACTGAAAACAGCTGTGAGGATGTTATGACTATTTTTGCAGAACAGAACGTGTATTACCAAGAAGTCTGCTGATGCAATCTATATAAGTATGGCCATTTCCCTGAATGACTTATAGTGGAAGACTATCAGATGATTCATTTGTTTAAAATTTTAAAATTTCAAGTAGTTTTGCTATGGCCCCAAGCTGATTAATAATTGCCCTAGCATGGCTCACATCTGCCAGCCATGACACAGCATAATACAATGAAAGCCCTGTTCTGGTCATGAGCCGATATCATCATTTGGTGATTTTGGCACTTTATTTTGAGAATTAGCCAATGAGCAGGGTGGATGCAGAGGCATCAGTTATAGTCAGGACTAAGCCAAACAGTGTATAATTAATACTATAAGAGATTAAAAATATACTTTATATAGTAGTCCAAATGACTAAAATATATATAAAGATACCAGTGGTTTATTTGAATCATTTAATAGCAGAATCATAATTCTTTGAGTTTTAGTAATGCTCTACCTGTTAATAAACTGAAACCAACAAAAAATATCTAGATGACCAATACGTACATAAAAAATGTTTATTATTTATTGGGAAACACAAATTACAACTACAATGAGATACCACCACACACACGAGGATGGCTAAAATCTTTTATAAAAGACTAACAATACCAAACATTGGCCAGGATTTTGAAGAACTGGGAGTCAGACACTTTGGAAAGCAGTTTGTAAGTTTCTTATAAAGTTATACATACACTTACTGTAAGAGTATGAAAGCATATGCCCACCAGAAAGTTGTACACTGGTGTTCAGTGCAACGTTATTCATTATAGCCAGAAACTATCCACTTGTAAATAAAAATGAATGACTATTGATACATGCAGCAACATGGATGGTATACAGAAGTATACATATTGTATGATTCTGTTTGAATGGAATTCCAGGAAAGGCAAATCTGCCATGACAGAGAGCAGATCAGCAGGTGCCTGGGTCTGGGCTTGAGGAGGTATTGATCACAGAGGAGCACATGGGATTTTGGGGGTGATAGAAATGTTGGATACCTTGATGAGGAGGAAGATCATACAGTTTATACATTTGTTAAAAGCTATCAAATACTGCCCTTAAAATAGATGAATTAAATAATACATTATATTTTAAAAGAGGAAGAAGAAGAAGAAGAAGAAGAAGAAGAAGAAGAAGAAGAAGAAGAAGAAGAAGATAGCAGGAGGGGAAGAATGAAGGGGGGGAAATTGGAGGGGGAGAGGAACCATGAGAGACGATGGACTCTGAGAAACAAACTGAGGGTTCTAGAGGGGAGGGGCATGGGGGGATGGGTTAGCCTGTTGATGGGTATTAAAGAGGGCACGTTCTGCATGGAGCACTGGGTGTTATGCACAAACAATGAATCATGGAACACTGCATCAAAAACTAATGATGTAATGTATGGTGATTAACATAACATAATTAAAAAGATAGATGCATTATATTCTATATAGCTTTTGCCTCAATATAATTTATTTTTTAGAGGCTTCCTAAAATGTACTTGATTATTATAATATTCATTCAATAAAAATATTAAGATAGAAGTCCAGTATTCCTGCACTACCACGCTCTGATCAATTAGTGAGAGCAAGGAGAGCTGCCTGAAGCTTTCTGGCTCCATTTTGGCTTAATTAGACAGTGAAGTTCCTTCTGCGTGCACAACATCTCTGCTTCCTGTTCCTCTCAGGGCAGAAAGCACTTTGCTAATAGAATTAGGTCTTCTCGGTTAGATGCCAGCGATGATCAAACAATTCCTCAGAGATTAGATTGAACCCAGTCTTCTTTTGATTTGAAATATCGATTATTGCCAAATTCATTTCAGTTCAGTACCCAGAAGATCTTGTCCCTAACAAAGCAACACCATCAACGTTTTTTTTTCTCTTTTTCAACCCAAAGACAGGAATGTTTTTTTCCCAAGTTGACAGAAAGGATGTCAGTTGTACTGTGCACTTTAAAGCTTAGCCGCAGATACAGTCATTCTGTGTTGTAGCCAAATGGCAGGAAAAAAAAACTTGAATCAGAATGTGTACTTGCCTCTCTGACTCTGTAACAAGCAATTACTTCAGAAAATATTCATTAAGTGGTTACACGCTACTTTTCTAAATCTATTGGTGAAACACATGAATTAAAACTATCTCCTCTTCAACACATCTTCCAATGAAGTGTAGGAAGGAAATTTTTTGAAGCTAAAAGAGACATTCTTTGGGCCATGATGAAATAACATTGCAAAATGTAGATCCCTCCCAGAAGAAAAATGACCTCTCGGGGAAATTTTATATTCTTCACCACAACCGGAGGCCAGAGGTGCCTCCTGTGATGATGTCATTTCAGACCAGAAATAGCATCTTATTAAATCTTGTCTAAGGTTGACCCATCCTAAACTGAACACAGCAGGGAAAGCCAAATTTCTGGAATAAAGATTTAGTCTCTCTCTCTAGCATGTTTTTTGCAAGATGGTCCATATTTCAAGATAAAAAGGTCAGGCCGATATCACAGTAGGGAATTCTTCAAAGCAGATGGTGTCCTTTCTTCCTTTTGATTCTGATGGCAAGTGGCACGGGGATGTCAGTTTTCAGGTGCAGGAATTGAGTTGCCTCAGCAGGTATCACTTGTGAAAGCACCAGTCAATAGAATAGTAAAGAAGCCCCTGCTGTCTAGAAGGTGGGGACTGCAGGCTGGCATCCATCACAGACCTGTGGCCATCTCTCAGGGCAGTATCAAAAGAAGAGGAAGGGGGCAGCAAGAGGATCTGTATCATCTTTGAGATGGACTGCTAAGGTTCCAGTGCTGTCATTTTCCCTTCCCACACTGAAAATT
Source organism: Zalophus californianus (assembly GCF_009762305.2). Classification (NCBI taxonomy): domain Eukaryota; kingdom Metazoa; phylum Chordata; class Mammalia; order Carnivora; family Otariidae; genus Zalophus; species Zalophus californianus. The sequence goes on along the minus strand of NC_045602.1, from coordinate 90,882,262 downwards.
TGGTGCTGCTGCAAGAGGAACTAAGACATCCTAGAGTTGTGCTCTCTGGTTTTTATTCCACAAACTTCAAGTACTTCAGCCATTTTCTCCTCTGACGTGAGAATAGTGTAGGCACAACTCAGAGATATTACAGGTTTGTTTCCAGACCACTTCAATAAAGTGGATATCACAATAAAGCAAGTCAAATGATTTTTTTCCCAGTGCATATAAAAATTATGTTTACACTATACAGTCTACTAAGTGTGAAACATAGCATTATGTCTAAAAAAAAACAAGTATATACCTTAATTAAAAAATACTTCATTGCTAAAAATGTTAACATTATTTGAACCTTCAGCAAGTTGTAATTGTTTATCATAGATCACCATAACAAATAATAATGAAAAAATTTGAAATATTGTGAGAATTACCAAAATGTGACACAGAAACACAAAATGAATAAATAATATTAGAAAAAATAGTACTAATAGGGTCTCTCGATGCACAGTGACCACAAACCTTCAATTTATTTAAAAAAACCACAGTATCTGTGAAGTACAATAAAATGAGGTATGCCTGCAATTTGAATACTAGTAATACATTTTTTTCCCCTATAGGAAAGGCACTCTTTGCAGGCAGAGATGAGGTCTCCCTTCTGATATTGCAAATGCCCCATGGTCTGATGTTTTAATTTCTTCTGGTAGAAGTCAGGGAGCTAAGGACAGGGGTTTGCTGCTTGCAATCATCCTAGAGGTCTACATTGTCCAAAGTCAGAGACCCCCAAGGAGCTCTTGACTGGCCCAACTGCCTCTGGGATTGACTGACTGTCATGGCCAGGGCCCCTGGAAGTCTGTGATAGCCTAAGGGATTGGAAACAGGATTGATGCTTTGCAATTGAGATCCCTATCATCCTAGGCACACCAGCTAGGATAAGAATCTAGTTTAGCCCAGGCAAAGCAAGGTCAGCAGCCAATGAGCCAAAGTCTCTATCTAATCACAGTGCAGGATGGTGGCACAGGGAGCCAACCAGAGCCCTGCTTTCAGGGAGTGTGGTGTAGGACAGATGAGAAGGGAAGTGGAAGTGGAGGAGGAGGAAGTAAATGGAAGGCACCTGGGTGGTGATGGGGAGGCCCTGCTGTGCTGTGGGGCTGGAACCACCACTGTGACCTGGGAGATAAGGAGGGCGTCTCCTGGAGAACCACCAACACTAATGCCCTAGCTTCTGGTGAACCCTTGAAATAAGTCTTCCATCACCTTGAGCTCACTTGAGTGGTTCTGTCTTGTGCAGACTTCAATCTGTGACCACAATGGGGTTCAGTTGTACATCAGTAATACTGCCATGACAAACAGCCCTCCAACACTACTGGAAATAATATATTTTCTAAATGTGTAAGTAATTTACAAGGCAACAAATAAGTAAAAATGGAAACTCCAAAAACTGCTGCAACTCTATGACAAATAAATAAATAAAAACCCTGATTGTAAGACCAAGGGAACATAGCTAAGGAAGTAGGTGATGGGTATTGCATGTTTTATACATCTGTATTAGAAAGGAGAATTAAAGGGGTGCCTAGGTGGCTCAGTCAGTTAAACATCTGACTCGTGGTTTCGGCTCAGGTCATGATCTCAGTGTCATGGGATCAAGCGCCACGTTGGGCTCTGCACTCAGCTGGGAGTTAGGAGACGGCTTGAGATTCTTTCTCTCCCTCTGCCCCTCCCCCGGCCCCCCTCTCTCTGTCACTCTCAAATAAATAAATCTTAAAAAAAAGAAAGAAAAGAGAATTAAAAGCTCACTGTAGAACTTAAGATGATAGAAAAGGAACTATGAACTAAGCCCAAAGGGAACACAAGGGGAAAATAATAAGGATGAGAATAGCAAGGAATGAAACAGAGAAAATCTACATATTCAAAAGTCTGTTGTTGAAAAAACCAATAAAGTTGAAAAACCTGAGACAAAACTGATGGAGGAAAATAGGAATGACATAAACAACATTAAAAAGGCAAAGTAATATATAATTACAGATGTAGCAAAGAACACTGGACTATACTATTGTCATTACATGAACTAAATAAGTATTTAAAAGTTTTCCCACAAGTGAATTTCTCTACTTAGTTTCATGGATAAGTCCTTTTAGGACCCCCAGTAGCTCTTCCTTATGTACATTTGCCCTGTGTTGTCATTATTTTCATTGGCTTATACATATTAACTCATTTAATTGTCACAATGACTCAACCTTGCAAATCGTATGCTATTCAAAACCACAGGTGAGTTAGGGAAGGCAAGGTTATGTGACTTGCCTAGGACCACACAAGAGAGAGTCAGGATTCAAACCTGGGCCATCAGTGTATGCAGACTCCACAACACACCACAATATCCTGGATACCGAGATGCTTCTGTAGGAACAGCAATCCTTGTTTTACACAAACCTTTCCAGAGAAGGAGATCCCCTTTCATTGAACTGGTCTAACTCTGATGCCAAAACCAGAAAAATGGAGAGGTGCCTGGGTGGCTCAATAGGTTAAACTCTGACTCTTGATTTCGGCTTAGGTCATGATCATCTCAGGATTGTGAGATTGAGTCCCTCATCAGGCACTGCACTCAGTGCAGAGTCTGCTTGTCCCTTTCCCTCTGCTCCTCCCCCTGATCTCTCTCTCTCAAATAGATAAATAATAAATAAATAAATAAATAAATAAATAAATAAATAAATATTAAAAAAACAGACAAAGGGAAGGAAAATAAGACCAATTTCTAGGGAACATAGATGCAAAACATTTAAACAAAACACTGAATTATATAAAAAAGATAATACTCATGATTAAGTTAAAATTATTACATAATACAATATTGGTCAAACATTAGAAAAACGAATTCACCATTTTAATAATTAAAGGAAAAGGACAATATAGTTAGCTCAATGAAAACAGAAAAATCATTTGAGAAATTCGATACAAATCTATGGTAAAAAGTCTTAGTGGACTAGAAATCAATAAAAACATTCTTACTCTGATAAATGATATCTGCCAGAAAGGTATGAAAAAATCCTGCTTAAATGTGAAATGTCAGAAGCATTCCTTTTAAAAATAAGAACAAGACAAGGATGCCCACCACTAGCACTTCCATTCATACTGTGCATTCAGAACAATAAGACACACCAAAGGCCCAAGAACTGGAAAAAACAAAACTGCCATTATTGCAGATGTTATGATTGTTTACATAGGAACCACAGAGATTCTACAGGCAAATTATAAGAAATAATAATAGCACCTAATATTGTTGGTTAATACAAGGACTGTATATTAAAGCTTATAGTATTTTGTACTCAACTGTAATTAATTAAATGCAATTAAAAGATTTCCTTTACAATGACACACATATAAGGGGCTTAGAAATAAAGTTTTTAAATGTAAGACTTTAACATGAATATGTATGATTCTTTGTCAAAAGTGATTATGAAAGTCTTAAGGAAGTGGAGAGACTTTGTTTATGGGCAGAAATTCTCTATATTCTAGAGCTGTCAAATGTCTCAGTATTCTAGAGTGTCAAATGGATTTTTCAATATAATACAATATCAACAAAAGCCTCACCAGGGGTTTTCATGGGGTCTGACAAGCTGACTTTAACAGGTGTGTGGGAGGGTAAGAGACCAGCAAGATCTGGCTAGAGCTGTCCACAGATGTTCTGGCAGAAACCACCTACTTCCCTGCTCCTCATCCACAGAGCCTAACTGGCTACCCCAAGATGTGAGGGACCCCCATCTCCATCCATGTCTCCGGTCACACACTCATCCTTCTGCAAGGGACACATGTGGCAGTTACCCACAAATGTCCTTCTGATCCCTCAGAGCAGTGTTCTCTCTCCTGAGGCAGGGGAGGAGGAGGCTGGCCTCCCCTGTGCTTTGTTTAACCTCATCCAGAAGATTCTCTTAGAACTTGGGGACCAAGGGCTCCTTGTTCTTTCCTTGCTTAGGCAGCACCATCATGGAGACAAGTGACCCCAACTTTGCCCCTCGACTGGGCATCCTGAATACAGGACCAAACTCTCCTACCTCAGACACCTCATTCACAAAATGGAAATGTTCCCAGGGCCTGCAGGGGTGCTGTGAGGGTAAAATGACAGCTCTTAGGTCTTAGTTGGTATAAAACCAGTGGTGGTCTTTGCCCCTTTTCCAGAGGAAAGCTAGGGGATTTCGGGCTTAATTCAGACACTATTTGATCCTTCCTTTTCCCTTTCACTCCTCCCTCCCCACATGGCTCTCCTGGCCATCAGGTGATGCTTGCTGATGCTTGCTAGGGAGTTAAGCCTGTGGGTCTACCTTTCAGAATATAGCAATGAGAGTAAGTAGCCAACCAGCAGATCACCAGCTTCATAGGATAGACAGGGAAACTGAGGCTCAGAGAGGTGATGAGCACGTGAAGACCTTGCAGTGATACAGAGCACATCCCTTAGGATGTACCTTCAAGGCCTCCCAGTCCTGACAGAGAAGGCATTGGATTCACGGACAAATATATTCATCTGTCTCTGTCACCAGGAGCCCAGGCTCTGGTGAGTGGGGAGCCCCCCGGGGAGACAGCCTGAGAGGGTGTCCTAGTTGGTCGTGAGCTGAGAATAAAGCAGGGTGTCTGCACAATCTCTCCAGGCGGTCACTGTTTTCCTTTCCCTGTGTTCTCTCAGTGTGTAGGCAGCATTTATTTCCTGCACCTCTCTGGGCCCATGTAGCTAATTGCCCTTTTTCTAGGTCCTTGGAGTCACCATCATGTGGGTATTCTATGCGTGCCTGAAGCCACTTTCCAAAGGTTTGGGTCTGTGGTTGTCTCTCGCTTCCTAATCAAACAGACAGGTTTCAAGTCCTTGTGGTCAGTGGATTAGGTAACAGATGTAATCACTAGCAAATTGGCCAGACAGGCTTAGACAAGGCATCTCAGATCAGCCTAATTTAAACATGGGTGAAGATGAACAGAGGAAAATTAGACCAGTGCAGGCACACCCGGAGACTGAATTAAGCAGACTCAAGACTGACAGTGTCACATACATCTAACAATATGAAGGAAGTGAGCACCAGAAGGTGAGGTTGAGCCAGAAGCATGTGAGCGAGGTTAGCTCCTGACTCCTAGAATCACTCCCATGGGATCAGAGGCAGAGAATACACGCGGTGTCCACACTTCCCCCTCCAAGACACAACAAAGTAGATCAGGGGCCATATATACTGATACCTGAGCACTGGCAGAGCCTCCTGGCCTCAGTCAAGTGGCCACAGGGCAGACAGCACCTGGCAGGTCCAAGGTGCCACAGGCACAGAGGGTTCCAGCCAGGAGGGTCTCAGGCACCCAGTGCCAGATTCAGTTTCTTAGAGATCTGGGAACCAGCCGTGCTGAATTCTAGTCCCTGCTCTGCCACAGCCAACTATCTATCTGCTTTCCTCCAAGTTGTTTTGTTTCTCTGAGCCTCTAGTGACTTATTTGTTAAATAAGGTAACAAAAACAAAACAAACAAACAAAAGCCCAAACTGTCCTTTTGTGAATGGATATTCTACAATCTGAAATATTCATAAGATCTTCTAAATTAACCAATGGCTTGGAATTCTCTCTCTCTCTCTCTCTTTTTATTTTATTTTATTATGTTATGTTAATCACCATACATTACATCATTAGTTTTTTTGTCTGTATGTTTATTTTTCTTTAGATTTTGTTATTGTTATGTTAATCACCATACATTACATCATTAGTTTTTGATGTAGTGTTCCATGATTCATTGTTTGCGTATAACACCCAGTGCTCCACGCAGAACGTGCCCTCTTTAATACCCATCACCAGGCTAACCCATCCCCCCACGCCCCTCCCCTCTAGAACCCTCAGTTTGTTTCTCAGAGTCCATCGTCTCTCATGGTTCGTCTCCTCTTTAACATGCAGTAAAAACACGAGGTTCAGGGCTGGATCGTGTCCATTCTGGAGCCAACAACATGGTGGAGTTTGCATAGGGAGAGCTCCTGCCCATCTCACGATTGAACCCACTTTCTCCAGACCATGCACTAGTATTTTACTTGCCTTCTTTCATCCATTCCTCACAAGATAGCAGCGGTCCCTGAAGCAGCAGCATCAGCATCACTTGGCACTTGTTAGAATTGCAGATTCTCTGGCTTCACGGCAGGCCAGCCCAGCAACTCTGGGTCTGTAACTCGGCCCTCGAGGTGGCTATTCCTCAGGCTTGAGACCCACAGGGTCCAGCGATGCGGGTCGCCTGTTCTCAGCTTTCCCTGCACTCAGCTATGCAGTTATTTCTGCACCGCGCATCCTGCTTCTCCAATCAGGAGGCCTGGAGACTTCGGGGCTGATGCTGCAAAGCTGATTCTAATATGCACCCAAATCGGAAGCCTCAGAACTGGCTTGTTCAGACCCAGCTTCTCAGGTGTGAGTGCTGGAGCTCAGAGACATTCCCAACATATTCTTGAGAACATTTTGTCAAGTTGGGGGTTGACTCTGCGGAATCAGGATTTGATCTCAGGTCTGTCCTGCTCTCTGCCCTGCCTGTGGTTTTCAGGCCTGGGATTGGGCATCAAACACATCTGGGTCCATCCGTCACCTTGGTCTCCTGCCTGCCTCGGACTCTATCTCACCATGTGGATAATGGCATGATCTGGTCCCACAAATAGGACTGCAATGAAGAATAGAGGTAACCTTCAACACTCAGCACCTGGCATGGAATAGGTACCTAATAGAGGCTCGCTCTCATTGATAATCATACAGAACCACCTCTGAAATATTTCACCTAGACTAAGTTCAAGCTAACTTAAGAACTGTTCATTCCTGGAGACATGTAACTTCTTTTCTTTCTTTTTTTTTCTTTTTTCTTTTCCTGGAACAAACCATGGGTAGGTTTAGAGTGCTCCAAGGGCCCTGTTGGTTGAGGTGAGGAGGAAGGGAAAAGCTGGCTGGAGAGGGAACACCATCAGCATGCACTCTAATTCACTCAGAGCTGATGTGGCCCAGGGCTGATTCAGGTCAGGCTTCAGGAAGGGGGGAAAAGCATGCACACACTTACCCACCACCCACACTGACCCCAGGCACCACACCACAACCCCCTCCTCACGCCTCCTGAGCCCCACACACACCCCTGCCCCACCAGCAAACCCCCTACATGCACACACACCTCTCTGGGCTTCTGTGGCCATGACTTGACTTTAGTTTATTTTCTGCCTCACAAAGCAAAGTAGTATTCTGATACAAGGCTGAAACTGAATTAAATACATTTTCTCTAATAATATGATTTCTGCACCCAGCCAGGGCGACTAGGCTTCATTTTCCTAATACGGTTTTTCCACATAGTGGCAGGTGCTGTAGGTTGGCAATTGTGACACCGGATGAGCAGCTTCCCCCACGCTGTCAGCATCCAGGGCTTTTAGGGCCTTGTTAGGCTGACCGTAGGACGGACTGGCACTGTGCTGCAGGCCAGTATAAGGAGGAACAGCTGCTCACAAAGTGGAAGGGAGGCTAGTGTGGAAACTTTCCCCACTTTATTGTTTCTTAAAATGTAATGACACTGAGTACATGGGGACCAGTGTTGGTTTTTAAGGCTGAGGTCAGCCTTCACCTAGTTACATGGCCTAGTGCTCCCCCTCCGGTCTTCAGGATGCTCTTGTCTATAAAATAATAGGAATAAAATTAGGAAACTACCAGGTACAGGATTCCATGATTTTGAGGTAGGGAGGGGGCAGGTATGGCTGCTGGGGGACACTGCGTGGCTTGTGACAGCAGGCAAAGAGGTGACTCTCAAGTTCTCTGAATCTCCAGTTCTTCCTTATTTCCCTCAGATTTAACTCTGCATTCAGTTTCTCATGACAAGATGAGAACCGGGATTAGTTCAGAAATTTAAGTCCATCCTTTGATTTTGCCCTTCACTGGTGACGTGACCTTGGGGATTTTACTTCATCTTTCTCAGGATTTGTTTTCTCACTTGAAGAAAAAAAAAAGATTTCTGGATCCTTTCTATTTCTAGCATTCTTTGCTTCCATGAAACTAAACTTTGTGAATTATAGAGTGGTCTATGATGTTTACTCCATCAGACACAAAAACTCAGTGGCCCCGAAATGGAAAACTCATAACTATGTAAAATAATAAAAGTATTTCTGTGAACAAAACTCTGTGTTTTAACAAAGTTTCCAAAGCAGCTTTTGGCCAACTAACATGCCCTGGGGAGTCCTTTCTGATACCTGGGCTCCTTCTGTTCTTTTAAGGCCTTCACCCACGTACTTCACACACCGTTACTCCTAAGATGCCTTGACCCCGGGCCTGTGAACGCGCAGCCTCGGGTCTGCTAAAGTTTCCAGCATATAAGTTTTTCCAGTAACCGTGATAAAACACAGTTGTGTTCTCCCTGCTTTCTCCCTCCACGTGGTGTGCGATCTTCTACCTTGTTCCTCTTCCTGTTGTGTGCTCTGGGGCACCTCAAGGGGAAACCAGTCAGCTCATTTTTCTGATGGGTGAAGCAAGATTGGCTAAAATCGGTTCTTAAGCTTGAGTAGTTACAATTCATGTTTGTTCTTTTTAGCAGTTCTAGATGCTCAACACATAATACATTTTGTGGCTGCACATAGGCCTTTAAGTTAAATAAATAGGGGAAATTATAAACCAGAGGGTCTTTATTTCATGGGCTGCTGGCTAAGATAATTATGGGCAGATGTATTGAGTTTGGGCTTTCCTTATCTCAAAGTCTCCTGTTCATTTCCTTAGCTTCCACTCTTGATTTATTACATTTAATGGGCTCTTGTCTTTTCTGGTATTTTTGGTTCTCATGAAAAAAGATGAACTTAAGAGCAAGTTGCTTATGCTTCCTCACTTATTTACCCTTCATCTAGGTGCTGTTTAACTTGAGATGTCTTTTAGAATTAATTGAAAGAAATTGACCTGCATAATTTACTCCTCCAGTGTGCCAGGTAGTGAGGTAGATGAGAGGAGTGGATATACCATGGGCTTGGTGCCTGCCTGGGGGGTCCTCCAGGGACTGTGTGCAGGGCCAAACACTGTCACAGGGAGAATGGTGGCAGAAGGACTACCACGGCTGCTCAAAGTGTGGTCCTGGAGCAGCCACACCAGACTCATCTGGGATCTTGTTAAAAATGCAGAAGCTCAGGCCCTGCCCCAGACCAGCAGTCTGATCCTGAGATCCTGCATTTAACAACCTCCCTGGGTGATCAGGTGCACATTACAGTTTGAGAAGCCCTGATTCTGGCCCAAGAGGAGCAAGGCTTATGGTTATGACATGATTGGGGAAAGAGAGAAATGGAATGCACATGAGTTTTCAGGGGGAATACTAGCTCTCAGGTGTGTGCAGAACACGACTCCCAGTTGCCCTCGTGAAGCCACAGCCCTGAGCCGCACCATGTGAGGAGAAGGCATTGCAAGTCAGACTTCCATTTCCAAACATAGGACAGACTAGATGACCTGAGACCCTCTTGCACTATAATATACCCAAGAATGCTGGACACAATCCAACGACTTACTGTGTGCAGAAGCTAGTTACCTGAGGTGCTCTCCCCTATCTCTGATATAACCCAGAGCTCAGAGAGAAGGAGGCCCAATGGTGGGGTAGTTGCTCTTGAAGGGACAATGTGTATTTCAGGGAAGGAGCACAGTGATAGAGAAGACCCATCCTGTCAGGGACACTAGGGGAAGGAGCTGAGATGCCAGAGAATCAACTCTGCAGACAGGTGGCTAAGCCAGGGTGACTTAAATCTGTTCTAAAAGTGCTTTTTCTGTCCCAAAATGTTTTTTCCATCACCAATCCAGTGCTTTACAGTTTTGGCTGAAATTATAATGATTAAAGTCATTAATGGCCTAAAGATGTGAAAGCTGAGACATACCTCTAGAAACCTTCCATTAAATATGCAGTTCCCTTGTGCCAACCCTGCCCCTGAACACTGTGCCCTCCAAATACATTGGCAGGCCCCTCATGGCCACAGATGTCCACCCCATGTGCCAGGCACAGGCAGAGTGCAAGCTCCTGGGACAGGTGATTGTTTTATGTATTAGAAAAACATTTTTTTAAAGATTTAAAGATTCTAAACATAGAAAAACAAAAACAAAGATAAGGCCTTTATCATTTATGTCCTTAAATGTGATCCTTTTAAATGGGAGGTTTTTGGGCAAATTAGAGACCTTTCTTCCTTGACATCTACTCTTCAGTTCCTCTGCCTGCTTTGGCTTCATCTGTTTCCCCCAACTACCCTATATGTGAGAAAATAAGCACATGCAATGGGCATGTTATGTTTTATCTTTAATTTACTCCAGCCCCTTTTTCTGCAGCTTCTTCTTAATCTCTTTGAAATTCTGGTTTTGTGATCCTCTAAAATAAGAGTATTTTTTTCATAACAAATCCCCTTCGCTCAGTAGTGAATATATATTCTCTTAAATATGCCACTGCTTTCCAATAGTATTTATTGGTGTGTTTTATTGTTCTTGATAATAACTTCCACTTTTTTATTTTATTGTTCATTAAGAAGATAATTATATACATTGGAAATCAACAAGTAAATAAAAATGGAACAAAGTGGGGCCATTTATAACCTGCAATACACCACAGTAAATTTATGCTTTCTAGCTTAACTATAGAAACCAAGATATTAAAAACAAAACAAAAAGCAACCACTGTAATAGAAAATAGCATACTAAAACCTTCTCTGATCTAGATTAGCAGTTGTAGCAATTATGAAAAGTTGAGGAAAGAGAGAAATGGCATGCACATGAGTTTTCAGGGGAAATGCTAGCTCTCAGGTGTGCAGAACATGACTCCCAGTTGCCCCCCATGAAGCCACAGTCCTGAGCCGGACCATATGAGGAGAAGGCATTGCAAGTCAGACTTCCATTTCCAAACATAGGACAGACTAGATGACCTGAGACCCTCTTGCACTATAATACACCCAAGAATGCTGGACACAATCCAAGAAACATCCTCTTCATGGAAAGTTAAGCTTGTTCAGAAATAAGGAAAATTCCAAGGTGCCAAAAACAACAAAGAAGTTGAAAATCAAAAAGGTGAGGAAAGGAAAGTGCATCTGGAGAGCTAGCAGACGGCAGCTGGCCTGGTACTAACCCGTTCCACAGAAATCAACATCAGGAAAGGCCATTGAGCAGCCATGGGGGAGCAAGCAAAACAAAGACCCCTGTCATTGTGTCTGAGCAGAGACAAAAATAGGAATGCTGAGCAAAGCACAGGCAGGACCATGCATTCCCTCCCCCTTCCAGAGGAGTGATTGCTGCTTCTCTACCTGTTCTAGCTCAAGTCCTGCTCTATTTTCCCACCCCTTGGCGGGAATCATTAGAGACTCAAAACATCAGGGGCACAAAACAAGACACAAAAATCATTAGAGGGCACCTGGATGGCTCAGTTGGTTAAGCGACTGCCTTCGGCTCAGGTCATGATCCTGGAGTCCCGGGATCGAGTCCCACATCAGGCTCCCTGCTCGGCGGGGAGTCTGCTTCTCCCTCTGACCCTCTTCCCTCTCGTGCTCTCTATCTCTCATTCTCTCTCTCTCAAATAAATAAATAAAACCTTTAAAAAATCATTAGAGACAATCATGGAGTAACCCCACCTTCGGGCAGGATCCAATGCAGAGACCCCTGCTTTCTTGATCCCTTTCAGGTCACATAACACCAGCCCAGACCTGGTTACAGGCTTCCCCTGGCACCCTCTGACTGAGAGGTGCAAGGTCCTTTTGAGCTACAGCAGGTAATAAACCCAACGCTGACCCCAGGTGCAATCCTGGTGGTCTCTGGCTGATGGCGTGGACAGAGTCAGCCTGTGCTGACACTTGGGGGCTCTTGGACAGAGGGGGACCATCTCAGGAGATAAGGTCTCGGTGAGGTGATGGGGCCAGTGGGAGAGGAGGCTTGAGAAGGAGGGCTTCAGCAGGAAGTAAAGGATTTGTATACTTCATAAGAGTGTGGTTTATATGTTACAGGATGGGGGTTTAAAAATGACTGGTGGGGGCACCTGGGTGTCTCAGTTGGCTAAGTGTCTGCCTTCGGCTCAGGTCATGATCTCCAGGTCTTGGAATCTAGCACCAAGTTGGGCTCTCCACTCAGCAGGGGTTCTGCTTCTCTTTCTCTCTCTCTCCCTCTGCCCCTCCTCCCTGCTTGTTCTCTCTCTCTCTCAAATAAATAAAATCTTTAAAAAAGTAGTCATATATGTGTGGGTACATTTCTGGGCTCTCTATTCTATTCCATTGGTCTATGTGTCTATTTTAGTGCCAGTATCATAGTTTTGATTACTATAAATTTGTAGCAGTTTGAAATCTGGGATCATGATACCACCAGCTTTGTTCTTCTCTTTCAAGATTGCTTTGGCTATTCAGGGTCTTTTGTGACTCATACAAATTTTAAGATTATTTGTTCTACTTTTGTAAAAAAAATACTACTGGTATTTTGATAAGGATTACATTGAATCTATAGATTGCTTTGGGTAATATGGACATTTTAATAATATTAAGAACAAATAAACAAAAAACAGATATAGACTCATAAATATAAAGAACAAACTGGTGTTGCCAGAAGAAAGGTTGGTGTGTGTGGAGGGATAGGTGAAATAGGTGAAGGGGATTAAGAGGTACAAACCTCTAATTATAAAATAAGTAAGTCACAGGGATAAAAAGTATGATGTAGAAAATACTATCAAAAATATTGTAATGATGTTGTATGGTGACAGAAAGTAACTACACTTATCTTGGTGAGCACTGTATAACATGTAGAATTGTCAAATCACTATGTTGTACACCTGAAACTAATGTAGTATTGCATGTTAACTATACTTCCATTAAAAATATAAATATCAATAAATAAAAACATTTGGATTTGCATCTTAGTGGGCCACTTTGGCTGCAGTTTTGAGAATGTGTAAGACTAAAGACATGCCGACAAATTATCTCTGAAGATCAGGATTATCTGGGTGAGAGATGATGCTGACTTACAAGGGAAGGAGTGGACTGCATAAACTTAAGGTGGAAACATAAGATTCGGCAGGGAGTTGGCAGGGCAAGGGAGGAAAGAATACCCCCAGTTTTCTGGGTCAGGCACCTGGAGGGTGTTGGTGCTGTTTGGCTAAAGGGAGAGATGGGAAGAGCAGGATCAGGTGCTCATTTTAGGTGAAAGGTGTTTATTATTGTCTGGGGGGGGGGCACTTGCAGTTTGGGAGAGTTAGGACACCCAGGTGAGGGTGTTCTCTTGGGAGGCCTTTGGATTTAATGAGACAGAACATGTTGAGGGATGGAGACACTAAGCAAACTGTGTTGGGTGTGAGATTGAGTGCTCAAGCTGGGTGCCTAGCCACAGTAAGGAGGGTCTGGCATATTACAGTGGGAGGTGGAGGGTTTCATTGTGGCCTCTGACAAGGAAGTATGGGTGAGCAGAGCAAACTTATACAAGTCCTTTCATTTCTGAGTCCACTTTTCCTCTGTACAGTGGGAGTGGATGCATCTTCCATGTTACTCGCAGGGTGGAACAACATTTTGAGAGGGTCCTCATTACCTGAATGATGTTTTCTGATGCCATGCAGTTGCATGGTTTCACAGGGAAGCGTCATGGCATGAACGTAATTCCTCATGAGATGGCAGCCCCTTGGAAAATGAGTCTCCATTCCATCATTCTCTCTGCTCAACCCTCATATCTGTCTCTACTAATCTACTAATATTCATATCATGATCCCTCTCTTGATAGTTGTTAGCTTTGGATGAGTCAAAGAAAATGCAAAGTAACTGCAAAAAGAACATGACTGATTTGAAGAAGCTTCAGGATTTCGGTGAGTTAGCCAATGTTGGGGGCTAAACAAAGAGCAACACTCCACTGACTCTGGCAGCATCAGGCCCCCAGGCTAGGGAGGAGAGAGACGTTCCACAACACAACAGCTTCAGAAGAAAACATCTTGATCATAAGAGGATTAAGAGAGCTCTCGGAAAAATTAATGCAGCTCTGGAATACTATATCCCACGTCCAATAACTTTCTCCCCTTAGTATAGGACTGTGGGAGTCCAACACAGGCAAAGGGCTTCATAGTGGACATACATAATATTTTGGAAAAATTTAATCCCTACATCCCTATCCACACTTGATTCATTATTTGTTTATCCTATGAAGTAGAACATGGTTATAAAGAAACCTAAGTTTCATCTATCACAAGCCAGGATCAACCTATTTTATGAGTTTTACTTTCATTATTCAATATATTATGTCACACACACACACATTTTTTGCTTAAATGATTGCCTTTGAGGGTCCTGTCTTCTGATGTGAATAAACCTCCAGGGACAAGTAAGGAGTGAGGAGCTGGCTCTGTACCTGGCACTCCTAGTAGATGTTTCATAAATGGCAGTTCTCTCTTCCAGTGCCTCAGTTTATTCAAGACCGGAGGGAAGGAGGAGGTTAAAGATGTTGAGGCCTAGATTCCAGGGGCTGGAGAGAAATGAGGAGGGGGATACACTCATCAGTAGAAGTGCAAGTGGTAGGTTCAGCACACACAGGTATTCAGTAGGGTGAGTGGAATCTCGATTTTCTTTCTACCAGCTTCTTAAATGAAGACTGCTGTTCAATCACTTCACTCAAAGAGGAAGAACTCTTTTATGCACCTCAGGTAAGCAATTGGGTCTGATTTTAGAATTTGGATATCCTCTCCCCATTTAAGCCACGTGGTTTGAGTTTTTTCTTTCTAGATTTGCACAAAGCAAAAATAACATTGAATAACTCATCATGCAAGAAGAGATTAATTACTTTGAATAAATTAGCAATATCAATTTTAAGTAACAGGTAGTAATATAGTCATCAGCCAAAGATTCAGTAACCCCTGTGTTTCAACACCTCTCCCTCCTGTCACTGCTAGAGTGTGGACAAAGGGGGTTATCTGAGAATGCTATTCTGCTGGCAGTCTAAGGAGGTGTTACAGTTGTTTTTCCAATTTCTGACAAATAGGGAGGGGATGGTGAAATACACCATTGGCTGGATGTAGTAAAAAGGAGGCAATCTAGGACTTACCACTGCCGTTCTAATTTATTAGATTCTATAAATGGGCACAGGAGGTATAACAAGGGACAGAGATGAGGGGAACTTACATCTGTCTTCTGCTGAGACAACACATGGATGTTCATTGGGGTTAGAAATCAGAACCATTCCGGGGCACCTGATTGGTTCAGTTGGTTAGGTGTCTGCCTTTCGCTCGGGTCATGATCTCAGGGTCCTGGGATCAAGCCCCACATCAGGCTCCCTGCTTGGTGGGGAGCCTCCTTCTCCCTCTCCCTCTCTGTCTGCTTGTGATCTCTCTCTGTGTGTCAGATAAATAAATAAAATCTTTAAAAAAAAGAAATCAGAACCATTCCTTGTTTATAAAAGTGTACTTAACTTACAGGGGAAAAGGTACAGTGATATGCTAACCTACACATTCAAATGAATGAAGACAAAGGCTGATTGTAACTGTGGGTGGGTTAGGAGCTATCTGGGCAGGTACTAAACATTTGGAGAAAACCTTACACACAACCTGAGGTCCAAGGGTGTTCTGAAAGTCTGACTGACTTAGAGATTAGGGAGATAAATAGCTAGAAATGAAAAAGGTGGTGGTAAGGTACGATTTTTTTTCAAGGGCGAGGTCAGTCCCATTTCTGTTACTCTATGAAATGATGACAGCGTTTTGGATATTTGTGTGGGACTAAGGCCCAAGCTCCCATAGACTTGGCTGTATAAGGACTGCCATGATCAACACATGATTTTTGAGGGGCCATCAGTGCTGTGTGCTAAAAATTGTGGATAGTATTAGAAATGAGAGGTCAGGAAAGGAGAAAAACCCAAAACCCCAAGCTTGGTTTTCCTTTGGAGCCTGAAGCATCGGGCTAGTTGTGTCTCATGCTGAAGCTTGTGTGTGTTCTGTACACAGCTCTTGATTGGTTTGATTGGTAGAAAGTGCTGACCAAGACTGTGTGTTACCACGGTGACTAACAAAGGACTTCCTGCAGGACACTGGGCCCTTCCCTGTAAGGTAAGGAGGACATGTGAGGGGGGACATTGATTTCCAGAGCTGCTCTTCACCCTCTGGCCTTTGTTCTCTGAGGGAACCTGCCTATGAAAAGGAGCAGGGCTTGTCTTAATGAGGGTCAGAGCGAATACCAGATTTTCTCCTTGGTGCTGCCCAATGCCTTCAGGGGACCATTCCCATCCACTTCAGGGGACCATTCAAGGGGAGGAGGTGCTGCTCTGCAAGTGGGCTCCAGGGTTTAATTGACCACCCCACCTGGGAGCTCATATAATTTCTCTCTTCTCAAAAGCAAATCTCTCTTTTTATTTTTAATTTAAACTCAAAATCTCCAGCACTCTGTTTTAAAGATACGGCAAAATGTTGTCACAGACCATAATTACAAACTTACATTTAAATACTCCAAGACAATGAATATATACCTTAGTGCCATTTCTATACAATAAATTATACTTTCTTGATCTGTTTACGAATCTCCCCTAATTTTAACTTTCTTCACTTGGCTTCCTTTTATGCAATATCTTTCATCTTGTAAAAAATGTAGAAGCAGGGGGAGGAGCAAGATGACAGAGGAGTAGGAGACCTGGATTTCGTCTGGTCCCAGGAATTCAGCTGGATAGGGATCAAACCATTCTGAACACCTACAAACCCAACAGGAGATTGAAGAAAAGAATAGGAACAACTCTCTGGACAGAAAAATGACCACTTTCTGGAAGGTAGGACGTTCAGAGAAGTGAAACCGAGGCGATATTCGGGAGGATAGACGGCGGGGGAGGGAGCCTCCATCGGCCACTTCTGGCAAGTGATAGAGCCGCGGAGCACAAAACTGGAAATTTTAGAAGCTGCTCCGCTGAGGGACGTCGCTCCAGTGACTAAGTGGGGGGTGGAACCCTCGCGGGACAATGTGGTCTCAGGACCCTTGGAGTCACAGAAAGACCAGGGGTGCCTGAGTGCGGCAGAGCTCCCAGGTATCACTGTGGGGAAGCCCAATGCACAGACAGAGCCGAGGCGTGGGTTCTCAGCTCAGGGTTGCCAAAAACTGTGATCCATAGCAAAATCGGGCCACTGCTCCTCCAGCAGGGACCCAACAAGGGGCAGATCCGGGGAGACTCCCCTTCCTCCCTGAGAGGAGAGGCATGGGAGTGCACTGCAGGGATCTGCTGGGTTTGGAAACTCCACACCAAGTCAGGTGTCAGAGATAGAAACGCTCAGTCACAGGCCGGGTGAGCACGGAGTGCGGCCAGAGAACAGGAAGGCAGGAGTGATTGACTGCTTTTCTCTGAGGGCACACAGAGGAGTGGGGCCCCGAGTTCTTTGCTCCTCTGGGGCAGAGATTGGAAGGCCGCCATTTTCATTCTCATCCTCCAAAGCTGTACTGAAAGCTGGCAGGGAAAAAAAGCTCCCGGGAGCAAACCCGAGCAGATGACTTAGCCGGGCCCTGGCAAGGGTGTGGCAATTCCAACGTCAGTAAAGACATTTGGGAACCATGGCAACAGGCCACTCCCCAGAAGATCAGCAAGAACAGTCAGCCAAGACCAAGTTTACCAATCAATGAGAATGGAAGAACTCCAGCGCTAAGGGAATAATGCACATAGAATTTATGGCTTTTTCCCCAAGATTCTTCAGTCTTTCAAAGTTAATTTTTTTAACTTTCTTTTTTTTTTTTTTTTTTTAGATTTTTTATTTATTTATTTGAGAGAGAATGAGAGATAGAGAGCATGAGAGGGAAGAGGGTCAGAGGGAGAAGCAGACTCCCTGCTCAGCAGGGAGCCCGATGTGGGACTCGATCCCGGGACTCCAGGATCATGACCTGAGCCGAAGGCAGTCGCTTAACCAACTGAGCCACCCAGGCGCCCTCTTTTTCTTTTTTTTAAATTTTTCTTTTTCCCTTTTTCAACCACATCTTATCAATCCCTTTTTAAAAAATATCTTTTTTATTTTTCATTTTCAGTCATATTCTATCCCTTCATAGTAGTTACCCTTATTATATTATATTATATTATACATAATATATATTATATATAATATATAACAATATATAATATATATATTATATATACATATAATATAATATACATATATTATATATAATATACATATATATTATATATATTATATATAACTATATATATTATATATATTATATATATAATATATAACAACATATATATATATGTTGTTCTCTCTTTAAAATTTTCTAGTCTACTGCCTGATCACATTCTCTCCTTTTTTTTTAAATCCTCTTCTTTATTTTTTCAACCAACTTCTTATCTTATCAATTCCTTTCATAAAATCTTTTATAATTTTCATCATTACAGTCATATTCCATCCCTTCATCATATTAATCCTTACTTTTGAACATATGTAAGTTTTTCTTTTTTTTTTCAAATGTTGGGAGGCACTTTCATCTAACAGACCAAAATACACCCAAAATCTAGTGTGTGGCACTGATCTATTCACCAGCCTGATCATATTTGACATATTCTGTTTTTTTGTTTTGTTTTGTTTTTGTTTGTTTCTTTTTCTTTTTCTTTTTTCTTCTTCTTTTTTCTTTTCTCTTTCTTTTCTCCAGGTTTCAGGGCTTTTCTGATATGTTTAGTGTATATTTTCGAGGTACATTGTTACCCTGTTAGCATTTTGTTCTCTTATTCATCTATTCTCCTCTGGACAAAATGACAAGACGGAAAAAATCACCTCAACAAAAAGAACAAGAGGCAGTACCGACTGCCAGGGACCTACTCAATACAGACATTAGTACAATGTCAGACCTAGAGTTCAGATGATGATTTTAAAGATACTAGCTGGGCTTGAAAAAAACATGGAAATTATTAGAGAAAAGCTTTCTGGAGAAATAAAAGTACTAAATAAATCGAGATCAAAAAGACTATTAATGAGGTGCAATAAAAAATGGAGGCTCTAACTGCTAGGATAAATGAGGCAGAAGAGAGAATCACTGATATAGAAGATCAAATGATGGAAAATAAAGAAGCTGAGAAAAAGAGAGATAAACAACTACTGGATCACGAGGGCAGAATTCGAGACATACGTGATACCATAAGATGAAACAACATTAGAATAAATGGGATCCCAGAAGAAGAAGAAAAAGAGAGAGAGACAGAAGGTATATGGGAGCAAATTACAGCAGAGAACTTCCCTAATTTGGGGAAGGAAACAGGCATCAAAATCTAGGAGGCACAGAGCAACCCTCTCAAAATAAATAAAAATAGGCCAACAACTTGACATCTAATAGTAAAACTTATGAGTCTCAGAGACAAAGAGAAAATCCTGAAAGCAGCTCGGGAGTAGAGGTCTGTAACCTACAATGGTAGAAACATTAGATTGGCAACAGACCTATCCACAGAGACCTGGCAGGCCAGAAAGGACTGGCATGATATCTTCAGAGCATGAAATGAGAAAAATACGCAGCCGAGAATACAATATCCAGCTAGGCTGTCATTGAAAATAGAAGGAGAGATCAAAACTTCCAGGACGAACAAAAATAAAGGAATTTGCAAACATGAAACCAGCCCTCCAAGAAATATTGAAAGGGGTCCTCTAAGCAAACAGGGAGCCTAAAAACAACATAGACTAGAAAAGAACAGGACAATGTACAGTAACAGTCACCTTACTGGCAATAAAATGGCACCAAATTGATATCTTTCAATAGTTATCCTGAATGTAAATGGGCTGAATGCCCCAATCAAAGATGCAGGCTATCAGATTGGATTAAAAAACAAGACCCATCAATATGCTGTCGCAAGAGACTCATTTTAGACCCAAAGACACCCCCAGATTGAAAGTAAAGGGGTGGAAAACCATTTACCAGGTTAATGGACATCAAATGAAAGCTGGGGTGGCAATCCTTATAGCAGACAAATTAGATTTTAAACCAAAGACTCTAATAAGAGATGAGGAAGGACAGTATATCCTACTTAAAGGGTCCATAGAAAAAGAAGATCTAACAATTGTAAATATCTATGCCCCTAACATGGGAGCAGCCACTTATATAAGGCAATTAATAAAAAAAGCAAAGAAACACATTAACAAGAATACAGTAATATTTGGGGAATTTAACACCCCCCTTACTGAAGTGGACAGATCATCTAAGCAAAAGATCAACCAGGAAATATAGGCTTTAAATGACACCCTGGACCAAATGGACTTCACAGACATATTTAGAACCTTCCATCCCAGTGCAACAGAATACATATTCTTCTCTAGTGCCCATGGAACATTCTCCAGAATAGATCACATCCGAGGTCACAAATCAGGTCTCAATTGGTACCAAAAGATTGGGATCATTCCCTGCATATTTTCAGAACACAATGCTTTGAAACTATAACTCAATCACAAGAGGAAAGTCAGGAAGAACTCAAATACATGGAGGCTAAAAAGCATCCTACTAAAGAATGAATGGGTCAACCAAGAAATTAAAGAAGAATTAAAAAATTTCATGGAAACCAATGGAAATGAAAACACAACTGTTCAAAATCTTTGGGATGCAGCAAAGGCAGTCCTAAGAGGAAAGTGTCTAGCAATACAAGCTTTTCTAAAGAAACAAGAAAGGTTTCAAATACACAACCTAACCTTACACTTAAAGAGCTAGAGAGAGAACAGCAAATAAACCCTAAGCCCAGCAGGAGAAGAGAAATAATAAAGATCAGAGCAGAAATCAATGAACTAGAAAGCAAAAGAACAGTAGAACAGATCAACAAACTAGGAGTTGGTTCTTTGAAAGAATTAACAAGATTGATAAACCCCTGGCCAGACTTATCAAAAAGAAAAGAGAAATGACCCAAATCAACAAAATCATGAATGAAGGAGGAGAGATCACGACCAACACCAAAGAAATACAAACAATTATAAGAACATATTATGAGCAACTCTATGCCAGCAAATTAGATACCCTGGAAGAAATGGGTGCATTCCTAGAGATGTATCAACTACCAAAACTGAACAGGAAGAAATAGAAAATCTGAACAGATGATAACCACTAAGGAAATTGAAGAAGTCATCAAAAATCTCCCAACAAACAAAAGCCCAGGGCCAGATGGCTTCCCAGCGGAATTCTACCAAACATTTCAAGAAGAATTAATACTGATTCTTCTGAAACTGTTCCAAAAAAGAGAAATGGAAGGAAAACTTTGAAACTCATTTTATGAGGCCAGCATTACCTTGATCCCAAAACCAGACAAAGACCCCATAAAAAGGAGAATTACAGACCAATATCCTTGATGAACATGGATGCAAAAATTCTCACCAAAATACTAGCCAATAGGATCCAACAGTACATTAAAAGGATTATTCACCACGACCAAGTGGGATTTATCCCTGGGCTGCAAGGTTGGTTCAACATCCACTGGGCTGCAAGGTTGGTTCAACATCCACAAATCAAACAATGTGATACACTACATTAATAAAAGAAAGAACAAGAATCATATGATCCTCTCAATAGATGCAGAAAAAGCATTTGACAAAGCACAGCATCCTTTCTTGATCAAAACTCTTCAGAGTACAGGGATAGAGGTTACATACCTCAATATCATAAAAGCCATCTATGAAAAACCTACAGCAAATAACATTCTCAATGGGAAAAACTGAGAGCTTTCCCCCTAAGGTCAGGAACATGGCCGGGATGTCCACTATCACCACTGCTATTCAACATAGTATTAGAAGTCCTAGCCACAGCAATCAGACAACAAAAAGAAATAAAGGCATCCGAATTGGCAAAGAGGAAGTCAAACTTTCACTGTTTCCAGATGATATGATACTTTATGTGGACAACCCAAAAGACTCCACCCCAAAAGTGCTAGAACTCATAACAGGAATTCAGTGAAGTGGCAGGATATAAAATCAGTGCACAGAAATCAGTGGCAGTCCTATACACCAACAAGAAGACAGAAGAAAGAGAAATTAAGGAGTTGATCCCATTTACAATTGCACCCAAAACTCCAAAACTATAAGATACCTAGGAATAAATCTAACCAAAGAGGCAAAGGATCTGTACTCAGAAAACTGTAAAATACTCATGAAAGAAATTGAGGAAGACAAAAAGAAATGGAAAACGTTCCATGCTCATGGTTTGGAAGAACAAATAGTATAAAGATGTCAATGCTACCTAAAGCAATCTACACATTCAATGCAATCCCTATCAAAATACCACCCAATTTTTTCAAAGACATGGAACAAATCATCCTAAAATTTGTATGGGGAACCAGAAAAGACCCTGAATAGCCAGAGGAATGTTGAAAAAAAAAGCAAAGCTGGCGGCATCACAGTCCCGGACTTCCAGCTCTATTACAAAGCTGTCATCATCAAGACAGTATGGTACTGGCACAAAAACAGACACATAGATCAATGGAACAGAATAGAGAGCCCAGAAATGGACCCTCAACTTTACAGTCAACTAATATTCAACATAGCAGGGAAGAATGTCCAAAGGAAAAAGACAGTCTCTTCCACAAGCTGTTGGGAAAATTGGACAGCCACATGCAGAAGAATGAAACTGGACCATTTCCTTACACCACACACAAAAATAGACTCAAATGTTTGAAAGACCTAAATGTGAGACAGGAGTCCATCAAAATTCTAAAGGAGAACACAGGCAGCAACCTCTTCAACCTTAGCTGCAGCAATTTCTTCCTAGAAACATCAACAAAGGCAAGGGAAGCAAGAGCAAAAATGAACTATTGGGATTTCATTAAGATAATAAGCTTTTGCATGGCAAAAGAAACAGTCAGCAAAACCAAAAAACAACCGACAGAATGGGAGAAGATTTCTGCAAATATTATATCAGATAAAGGGCTAGTATCCAAAATCTAAAAAGAAATTCTTAAACTCAACACCCAAAGAACAAATGATCCAATGAATAAATGGGCAGAAGTCATGAACAGACATTTTTCCAAAGAAGACATCCAAATGGCCAACAGACACATGAAAAAGTGCGCAACATCGCTCAGCATCAGGGAAATCCAAATCAAAATCCCAATGAGATACCACCTCACACCACTCAGAATGGCTAAAATTAACAAGTCAGAAATGAAAGAGGTTTGTGGGGATATAGAGAAAGGGGAACCCCTCCCCCTACACTTTTGGGAATGCAAGCTGGTACAGCCTCTCTGGAAAACAGTATGGAGGTTTCTCAAAAAGTTGAAAATAGAGCTATCATATGACCCAGCAATTGCACTACTGGGTATTTACCCCAAAGATACAAATGTAGGGATCCAAAGGGGTACGTGCACCCCGATGTTTATAGCAGCAATGTCCACAATAGCCAAACTATGGAAAGAGCCAAGATGTCCACCAACAGTTGAATGTCTAAAGAAGATGGGCTATATATATACAATGGAATATTATGCAGCCATCAAAAGGAATGAGATTTTGCCACTTGCAACAATGTGGATAGAACTGGAGTGTATTATGCTGAGCGAAATAAGTCAATCAGAGAAAGACATGTATCATATGACCTCACCGATATGAGGAATTCTTAATCTCAGGAAACAAATTTAGGGTTGCTGGAGTTGTGGGGAGTGAGAGGGATGGGGTCGTTGTGTGGTAGACGTTGGGGAGGGTATGTGCTATGGTGAGTAGTGTGAATTGTGAATTCAAGACTGTCGAATCACAGACCTGTACCTCTGAAACAAATAATACATTCTATGTTCAAAAGAAAAAAGAAGAAGATAGCAGGAGGGGAAGAATGAAGGGGGCAAATCAGAGGCGGAGACGGACCATGACAGACTACGGACTCTGAAAAACAAACTTAGGGTTCTAGCGGGGAGGGGGTTGGGGGGATGGGTTAGTCTGGTAATGGGTATTAAAGGAGGGCACGTTCTGCATGGAGCACTGGTTGTTGTATGCAAACAATGAATCATGGAACACTACATCAAAAACTAATGATGTATTGTATGGTGATTAACATAACATAATAAAAATAAATATAAAAATAAATAAAAATGTAGAAGCAAAGTTGATCTCTCTATTTTATAAAGATTTTACTTAAAAAGTGACCACTAAGGAAATTGAAGCAGTCATCAAAAATCTCCCAACAAACAAAAGCCCAGGGCCAGATGGCTTCCCAGGGGAATTCTATCAGACATTTCAAGAAGAATTAATACCTATTCTCCTGAAACTGTTCCAAAAAAATAGAAATGGAAGGAAAACATCCAAATTCATTTTACGAGGCCACCATTACCTTGATCCCAAAACCAGACAAAGACCCCATCAAAAAGGAGAATTACAGACCAATATCCTTGATGAACATGGATGCAAAAATTCTCACCAAAATACTAGCCAATAGGATTCAACAGTACATTAAAAGGATTATTCACCACGACCAAGTGGGATTTATCCCTAGGCTGCAAGGCTGGTTCAACATCTGCAAATCAATCAATGTGATACAATACATTAACAAAAGAAAGAACAAGAATCATATGATCCTCTTAATAGATGCAGAAAAAGCATTTGACAAAGTACAGCATCCTTTCTTGATCAAAACTCTTCAGAGTATAGGGATAGAGGGTACATACCTCAATATCATAAAAGCCATCTATGAAAAACCTACAGCGAATATCATTCTCAATGGAGAAAAGCTGAGAGCTTTTCCCCTAAGGTCAGGAACGCGGCAGGGATGTCCACTCTCACCACTGCTATTCAACATAGTATTAGAAGTCCTAGCCACAGCAATCAGACAACAAAACGAAATCAAAGGCATCCAAATCGGCAAAGAGGAAGTTAAACTCTCACTCTTTGCAGATGATATGATACTGTATGTGGAAAACCCAAAAGATTCCACCCCAAAACTGCTAGAACTCATACAGGAATTCAGTCAAGTAGCAGGATATAAAATCAATGCACAGAAATCAGTGGCATTCCTATACACCAACAAGACAGAAGAGAGACAAATCAAGGAGTCGATCCCATTCACAATTGCACCCAAAACCATAAGATACCTAGGAATAAATTAACCAAAGAGGCAAAGGATCTGTACTCAGAAAACTATAAAATAATCAGGAAAGAAATTGAAGAAGACACAAAGAAATGGAAAAACGTTCCATGCTCATGGATTGGGAGAACCAACATTGTGAAGGTGTCAATGCTACCTAGAGCAATCTACATATTCAATGCAATCCCCATCAAAATACCATCCACTTTTTTCAAAGAAATGGAACAAATAATCCTAAAATTTGTATGGAACCAGAAGAGACCCCGAATAGCCAGAGGAATATTGAGAAAGAAAAGCAAAGCTGGTGGCCTCACAATTCCGGACTTCCAGCTCTATTACAAAGCTGTCATCATTAAGACAGTATGGTACTGGCACAAAAACAGACACATAGATCAATGGAATACAATCGAGAGCCCAGAAATGGACCCTCAACTCTATGGTCAACTTATCTTTGACAAAGCAGGAAAGAATGTCCAATGGAAAAAAGACAGTCTCTTCAACAAATGGTGTTGGGAAAATTGGACAGCCACATGCAGAAGAATGAAACTGGACCATTTCCTTACACCACACACAAAAATAGACTCCAAATGGTTGAAAGACCTAAACGTGAAACAGGAGTCCATCAAAATCCTACAGGAGAACACAGGTAGCAACCTCCTCGACCTCAGCCGCAGCAACTTCTTCCTAGAAACATCACCAAAGGCACGGGAAGCCAGGGCAAAAATGAACTATTGGGATTTCATCAAGATAAAAAGCTTTTGCACAGCAAAAGAAACAGTCCACAAAACCAAAAGACAACCGACAGAATGGGAGAAAATATTTGCAAATGACATCTCAGATAAAGGGCTAGTATCCAAGATCTATAAAGAACTTATCAAACTCAACACCCAAAGAACAAATAATCCAATCAAGAAATGGGCAGAAGACATGAACAGACATTTTCCAAAGAAGACATCCAAATGGCCAACAGGCACATGAAAAAGTGCTCAACATCGCTCGGCATCAGGGAAATCCAAATCAAAATCTCCATGAGATACCACCTCACACTAGTCAGAATGGCTAAAATTAACAAGTCAGGGAACGACAGATGTTGGTGGGGATGTGGAGAAAGGGGAACCCTCCTACACTGTTGGTGGGAATGCAAGCTGGTGCAACCCCTCTGGAAAACAGTATGGAGGTTCCTCAAACAGTTGAAATTAGAGCTACCATTCGATCCAGCAATTGCACTACTGGGTATTTAGCCCAAAGATACAAATGTAGGGACCCGAAGGGGTACGTGCACCCCAATGTTTATAGCAGCAATATCCACAATAGCCAAACTATGGAAAGAGCCAAGATGTCCTTCGACAGATGAATGGATAAAGAAGAAGTGGTATATATACACAATGGAATATTATGCAGCCATCAAAAGGAATGAGATCTTGCCATTTGCAATGACATGGATGGAACTGGAGGGTGTTATGCTGAGTGAAATAAGTCAATCAGAGAAAGACATGTATCATATGACCTCACTGATATGAGGAATTCTTAATCTCAGGAACAAACTGAGTATTACTGGAATGGTTGTGGGTGGGAGGGATGGGGTGGTTGGGTGATAGACATTGGGGAGGGTATGTGCTATGGTGAGTGCTGTGAATTGTGCAAGAGTGTTGAATCACAGATCTGTACTTCTGAAACAAATAACGCAACATATTTTAAGAAAAAAGGAAAAGAAGAAGATAGCAGGAGAGGAAGAATGAAGGGGAGTAAGTCAGAGGCGGAGACGAACCATGAGAGATGATGGACTCTGAAAAACAAACTGAGGGTTCTAGAGGGGAGGAGGATAGGGGGATGGGTTAGCCTGGTGATGGGTATTAAAGAGGGCACATTCTGCATGGAGCACTGGGTGTTATGAACAAACAATGAATCATGGAACACTACATTAAAAACAAATGATGTAATATATGGTGATTAACATAACAGTAAAAAAATTTAAAAAAAAAGTGACTTACCACCAATCATACGACTAGCAGATTGTGAGGTCTTAGGTCTTCTATATTTTTATGAATTGGCATCATGGAGAATGATAATAAGAAGGAGCAGGAGCATCATTTCAGTCTCTCTCATATTCCAGAAAGTATACTAGACACCACATGCATGCTTTGTTAAATCTGAACATAACTCTGCAAGGGAGAGAGGAGTTGGTTACATGGCATGAAAGCAATGGAGTCACCTGATAATCTTTCTCTTTAAGTCAGACGGGGGGCTCAGTAGACACTAACACTGGAACATAGTGTCCTCTGCATAGCATCCGCTGCTTGTACAGAGTGTAAACATTATTCTGAGCCCCTAGGTGGTTATTTGGTAGCTACTGGTCCGCAAGCTCCTCTGGAACTTCCCTAATGAAATCTGAAATTGGCCTCCATCCTTGGAGCGCAGGGAGAAACCAAAGAAAGAGACAGGACACTCCAGATTGGTAGGTGGCAGTTTTATTAAACAAGGGACCTTATATATGAGGCTTGTCTTGGGCCACTGCAAGATGACTAGATCTCTGCACCTGCCTGCCATAATCCTAAGTTTATATAGAAGGCTTAACTGAGTTCAGTAACATATAACATCCAGATGGGCTCAACACTACAATACTATCTCAAGTCGGTGTCCTTGGTGCATCCTCTGGGGGCAGGGAAGGGAAACAAAATGTATATTCCAAGGACAGGGGCAGTAAGGAACCTCTAATTCCCAGGGTCCAGCTCACAGGTGAAACAGTGGTCATGCCTCTCAATGATCTCCCTCAACAGTAGCAAGTAAGACCTCCATTAAAATGGAGGATGAATATGTGAGTGTATGAATGATAGAGTCATTCAAGTTACCTTATTATCAGATGTGTAGTCCACCTAGAAATTTCCCACATGGGAACATATATTTTAAGTGTATATTTATGACAACATGTCAAAGTCCCTCCTTTCTTTAGATACCTTGGCTCCAGCCTCTGTAATGAGATCAATATGCTGGTGTTCATCACTGTGTTTACCAAGGAGGTGCATTCAGAAAAAGCAGCCCACTGCAGTTTGCTCCTCATGGAGAAGAAACACCTTTTGCCAAGCGAGCTACCATAGTTGGCTGAGAAAAAACAGAGGGATGAGAATGAGATCATAAGAATGAATAAGAGAAAAAGAGAGAGGGACAAAGATACAGGGAGAGACAGAGAGAGGGGTGACATACAAAGCAAGCAAATGGCAAAGTCAACGAAGACTAAACATATACTCTTGGATTTTCAGAAGTGAAAGAAAATGTAATTAAGTATTTCTCTTGATGTTAGTATACACTTATGTGCTTACCTAAATAAACATGCATGTATGTATATAGATGTGTATATACACATTCATATAGGTGTGTGCATCCGTCTCTGGCTGGCACTGTGGAAATGCCAGTGATGCCCCCACCCAGATCTCCATTACTCAGCTGGTACACCCATCCTCAGCTGCTGGGAGGTTTATTGCCAAGTCTCTAAGCCATACCCTCCCTGGAAAACTGCCTTTGGTTAATGGAGAGCTGCCCTTCCTCTCCTGGAGCTGCCCTTGGCTTGTTACCCCTGCCACAGGGCCTACTTGATTGTAAATACTGATCCTGGGATATAAGGGCCTGGCTTCCTGCCTTAGGTGGGACAACTCCCAGATGTCATTTACCATCCTGAGTTCCCCATTGATCCCAGTTTCTTATGTGGCCTAATAGCCACTTGAAACGAAGCAGCTTAAAACAACATGGTATTATATATCATAATTCATGGGTGAGGGATTCAGGAAGGGCTCAGCAGGGCAATTCTTCTGTTGCACATAGTGTTGACTATGGTTTATGGGATGTTTAGCTGGCAGATGGACCAGTCCCAAGGGTCACAGACAGCTTCACTCAATTGCCTCATGCCTTGGTGGGGACAGCTGGAAAGCTGGACCTGACAGGGTCCCTGTCACTCTTCATAGTATCTCAGGGTCTCCTGTGTGGTCTCTTCAGGAGGGTGGTTGGGCTTCCTTTGTGACAGCCCAGGGTTCTAAGAGATAGGGAGTGGCAGTTACCAGTTCCTTGGGACCTGGCCTGGAAACCAGCATGGCATCACTCCCACCACATCCTCCTGTCAAGGTTGTCAAAGATGCACCCAGATTCCATGGGAGGGGCCACAGGCCTCACCTCTGGATACAAAAGGTCATAGAATGTAGTGCTCAGTACCAGGCAGAAGTTAGACTTCTGATGAAATCACATGTTGCCTGCCTCATCCTGATTTCTTCACTTCTTCATGGTTTTCTCCTGTGAGCCCTCCCTCAATAAGTCAGTTCACAAAAACCCCAATCTCAGACTCTGCTTCTAGGGAACATAACCAAAAGTGTCAACCTTACATCCATCCCTTGTCCTCTCTGCTATCAGGACCATAATTTTAGAGGTTTATTGTTGTAGCCGCAGGTAACCAATCATTCTGTTTTTAGCTTTCCCAGCTTACCTGGCAGCTGAGGGGGAGGTTAAACTCATTTCTGGCCAATGAAAACAAAAGAATGCTGCTGTGGGGCTTCTCAGAAAACTTTCACTTTCTCAGTAACAGGAAACAGATGTGTCTGACACTGACCTTCCCTTTCTCTCTCTCTCTCTCTCTCTTTCTCTCTCTCTCTCTCTCCCTTGGACTGAAGTATTGTTGTGATGGTTGGAGCTGCAGCAGACATTTTGCAAACATGAAGGAAGGGTCAAAAGACTATGAGGGCCATCAATTTTGACATTGTTAAGTCACCAAGCCAATGGCAAGAACCATTTACCTCTGACTTCTCAAATAAAGCAAAACAACCACTTTTTATTTCGGGTATTGTCCCAGGTTTTCTGTCACTTGTGTCCAAACACAATCTGAGCTAATCATTGCAGGAGGTTAAACCAACCAAACTAATAAATGAGGCACAGGACAGGTTACTTTTCTACAGTTCAAACCATAGACAGGTATCTTTGCAAGATGATAGTAAAGATGCAATTTAAAATATTGACTTCATTTGGGGGACATTTTCCCCATGAGTCTATGTTTAGGGTTAGTATAAATGCAATAGAAGAATTAGTCTGATTTACTTTCCTTTGTTATTTGTGGATTTTTTCCCCTCTATTTAAACTAAAATTACTGATTGTCATGTCTATGGATGTATCAGAACCTAGATGTCATTTTCAAAATATGCAAGAACTAATGAAGTTTAGTTTGAAACTGGTATATCATTTTTCACCTAATTCTGTTCTCTACTCATGCTGTTCACATGGATTTTAATAATGCTTAAAGTAAATATTAAAAATCATTCAAATCCAGTGTCACCATTGTTCCAGCTTTCCTTTTTTTTTTTTTTTTTTTTACTATGCAAGCTGGTGAGGCAGACATTTCTCTTGGTGGCAATAGCTTTCTACCAGTGGAGAAATGAACTTGGGCTTCCCTTTATCTTCCTGAAAAATGCCAGTGGGTAGGGCCTGATTACACAGCTGCTAACTCTGTATTCTTGCCATTTTTTAAAATACAGTTGATATACAATGTTACATTAGTTTCAGGTGTTCAACATAGTGATTGGACAACTCTATGTTATGCTGTACTCACCACAAGTGTAGCTGCGATCTGTCACCATACAATGCTATTACAATATTATTGACTATATTCCTTATGCTGAACCTTTTATCCCCATATCCAAATCATAACTGGAAGGCTGGACCTCCCACTCCCCTTCGCCCATTCTGTCCATCCTCCACCCCCTTCCCCTCTGCCAATCACGTTTGTTCTCTGTATTTATGGATCTGTTTCTGCTTTTTGTTTGTCTGTTTATTCATTTTTTTTTTAGATTCCACATGTAAGTGAAATAATTTTTAGTACTTGTCTCTTTCTGTCTGATTTATTTCACTTATCATAATACCCTCTAGGTCCATCCATATTGTTGCAAATGGTGAGACCTCACTCTTTTTTTAGGACTGAGTAATTGTCCCTGCCACTTGTTGTCTTTCCAGTCATTTTTTTTTAATACTGCACTCTTTTTAAAAAAGATTTTATTTATTTGTCAGAGAGAGAGTGTGAGCAAAAGCAGGGGTGGGGGCGACTGGCAGAGGGAGAAGCAGAATCCCTGCTGAGCAAGGAGCCTGATGCAGGACTCAATCCCAGGACCCCGAGATCATGACCTGAGCCGAAGGCAGATGCTCAACTGATAAGCCACCCAGGTGTCCCTAATACTGCCTTCTTAATGTTGTGTAGATTACCTGGGATTACCAGATATCATGGGTCAACCATTGTCTTAGCCCGCGTTCCTCAAAGAAAGCAGATGCTAGGGTAAGAGTTTGCCAGAGGAGAATTTATTCAGGGGAAGTAATGCTAGGGAATAGGAGCAAAAACAGGAAAATGAAACAGACAAAGAAAGGGAAACCATTCAACCTGTGATTTGAACAGATCACCACTGTGGGCAACACTGCTCACTCTTGTTGAGCTTCCTTTGGGAAGTTTTGTCAAATGTGCCTTAGAATTGTCCACACAGGGATGGAAGTGGGGAGTATTCACCACCAGCTCCATACCCTAAATTGTCAGGGTTGCCCCTTGGGTGCTGCTTTCTTGTGCCACCAGGTAGCACAGGGGTGAGTGCCAGGTGACACGTTCCATGGCAAGAGATGCACAGTTCAAGAGAAGTGGGCTCCCCTTTACAAAGCTGACCCAGGCAGCAATGGCTGGAGGAAAGGTGGGCTGAGAGGATACAAGGTGAGACACAGGAAATGCTCAATGCAGCATCTAACAGGAGAGGTAGAAAAAAACCTTTGTGGAGGAAACAGGGACAGAGAGCATGAATGAACTCAAGGGAAGTAAAAATAGGATGGCCCAACTGAAAAGCCTAATAGAACATCTGGAAGAGAAAACTGTGACTATCTAGGAGTTAGAGCAAACAAGACAAAGACAAAGACATGGAAAAGAGATGGGAAAATATACAGTCTGTCAGAACTGAGAGAAGAATCTTAATGCCCAACAGAGGAGGGAAGAACAAAAGGTCGTTGCACAGGGCCAGGAATCAGTGTGGCTTTGGAAGTATCAATAACAACACCAACTGTAGAAAATTCTGAGGGAAAATTATTCCCAACCAATTATTTCCAAACTCCTGATAAACACGAGTAGATAGTTTACAACATATACGTCTCAAAAAATCATCTGCCAAGTGTCCTTTCATAGAAACCTGCTGGAGGATATGCTCCACCAAAACAAGGGACTAAACCAAGAAACCAGAAGATGAGAGACCCAGAAAAGGGGAAACAACTTGAGAGAGAGGTTAAGGGGATCTGAGGATGACAAAGTGACTCCAGGATGACCATTCTGCTCCAATGCAAGTGAGTTATTTGTCCCAAAGGAAACAGGTCTGAGAGGTCCTAGAGAGATGTTGTCAGGAAAATGGAATTGGTGGAACACTTTTTACTTCCCTGTGATTCAGACCAGATGTTGGCACATTTTTTTTCTTAAAGGGTCAGATGGTGAATATTTTGGGCTTGGCTTTGCAACAGTCTGTTGCAAACATTCAACTCAGCCTTATAGGGAGAAAGCAGCCCTGTGCAAAACATAAATGCAGGGCGTGGATGTGTTGCAGTACAACTTTATTTACAAAAAAAAAAAAAAAGAGAGAGAGAGAGAAACAGGTCAGTTTTGACCCATAGGCTATAGTTTACGGAGTCCATTTTGGAAAATTAGGGTGGAGTCAGGGTATGAATTAATGATGATTTCATAGGAACCTAGGCATATAAAAAACCAAGATGATAACTCCATGGCAGACAAATTTTTTAAAAATGTATTCCAAAATAATGGTGCATATTGCATGGTTCACCTATGAACTATCTTTATATAAGCACAATGATGTAAACACTGAATGCTTACATATCTCAATTTATAATATAACTGTATGGGGACCATGAACGGATGGAAATTATGCATATGAAGAATGGGTGTGGGTAAAAGAAGGAGCCAAACTCTTGCCTCCTGTGGGAGGAAGCCAGTGGTGATGATTAGAATGCAGAAGCAAGAAGCAGTGATAAAGCATGTAATTTAAATCCATGCCAGGACACCTCAATAACAAGTAGTTAAGGGTTGCAAGAGATGGGATCTGGGAATAGGAATTTGGGGGAGTGTCTGGGGACCTGAAGAGAATGCTCAAACTCCATGAACCTCCCTCTATGGCCTGGCAGGTGCCTTCCTTCCCCAGAACAGCCTTCCTAGGGGCTGCTCAGTGCACTCCTAAATCAGAGGCCTAACATGAAGTACAGACAAATTTGGATATGTGGCCAGGGTGTCCCCCTGCACGTGGGCAGGACAGCTCACAGTGGGGGTGGATTTGGGGTGGGAAGAGAAGTAGGTGTCCCTGAACTGGGGGTGGAGATGCCAGGATAGCTTTCCTAACAATGCCACATTCCAGCATAAACTCCTAGGACATCTGAAGGTGTATTTGTCAATGCAGGAGGATAGAATATTTTTTATTTAGCAGTTTATTTTATTGATTTATAACTTTTATTTAAACCTGAGGTAGGTGAACTCTTCTCCCAGGCCCCACTATGACAGGGCACACCTGGCTGCTTTGCCCAGTATAGACAGCCAAAGCAGGCCACCAGAAGGAAAGAAGAAGGTAGAGAAAATTCAACCCACAGCACAGGTACTTGGCCTATGTGCTGTCTGACTTAGGACAGAGGTCCACCCAGGGCTGTCAGTGGCCCTCTTTCTGTCTAGGGCTCATGCAAGGTTGCTATGAGAAGTCAGTACTGAATCAGGAACAGAGACCTGGAGAGGGCAAGGTGACCCTTGGGGGTCTGGGGCAGGCACACCATGAAGCCAAGACCATGAAACAACACTGGACTTGGGGTTGACTGGTGTCAGGTTCTGGATCAAAGCAGGTATGATCTGGGGTTGCTGCAGGTATGAGTCCATGGGCATACCGGAGCTGGGGCCAGCAGTGCTGGGGAAGGGGCTGCAGATAAACCATGGGTCTGAATGAGCTCAGGGGCTGGCCACTCACTTTGAGGTTCCCCTCTTCACTGTAAAGAGGTCACAACTCTGTTTCAGTGGTTTCTATGGGTCAAGCCTGGGCATGCATCTCTTTTATTCTGTACTGAAATCCTGTGCAGGATTTTGTCCCACTTCACATGTAAGAAAACTCAGGTTCAGAGAGTAGTGTGCCCAAGGCCATGTGAGCTGCTCCAACCCCAGGACTATACCTCACAGCCTTCAGAAGTTCTCCAAGCCTCAGGGCCTCTCTTGGTATCATTGGACAGAGCCAGTTTCTACCTAGGTGCTGCATCTCTGGGCAGAAGCTACAAAGCACACTGCAATCTTTGAAGGAAGACAGAGTACTCAAAAAAAGAAAGAGGTTTTGTTTGTACCTCATGTCTTTGATTCAGGTTTCATTAACCTCTTTAGTAGTCAAAACATCATGACTTTGGTAGTGACTTAGGTAATTTTTATAATACAGTTTTTCTCAGAACCTCAAAGAACTCATTTACACTTTCTGGATCTCCTATTGTCAGAAATCTGGAATAGACTGATTCCCGGTATCATTGGGGGAAATTGAACTACACAAATGTCAAGTATCTTAACCAGATTTAAACAGCCATCAGGGAAGCAAACAAACCGAGTATGATCTCTTACTGTGTGCCTGGCTGTGTGTGGGCTGCTCTGTGAAAGACTCACAGGATTGCCACTTTCCTCAACAAGTGTGTGTGCTCTCTTGGCTGGAGTGTGTCAATCCACAGCCTCCTGCCAAACATAATTATTGAGGACAGAACCAATACCCTGGGACAAGAGTTCAAGAAGGCCCAGAATAGAGATGGAACCTGCACTCAGAGCCAAGTTGATGCCCCTATTATGCACTAAGCATCAGTTTTTGTAATCCATCAAAGGGGACAATGACACATGGTTCTGAGGATACTGAGATATTTGCAGGTGGTTCAGTCTAAGTGTCTCCCACTGTGTGGGACCTGTGTCCTGCAGGCTTGCCTCACTCTGTTCTCCATACCATAATAAAGGAATGGGCACTCTTGGGTGTGGACATTGCCTATGTAATCCTAGAACCAGACTGAGAAAAACACCTGGTAATCAATGTGCAGTTAGGACCAGCGCTGTCCAATCTCCTGCCATGAAGGTCATTTCTATAACTCCACTGTCCTATATGGTAGCCACCAGCCATTTGTGGCTGTTGAGCACTTGAGATGTGGCTATTAGAACAGAGGGACTGACTTCCATTTAATTTAATTTTAATTAATTCACACTTAAGCTTAAATAATCTCACATGGGTAGTGGCTACCCAAGTGGACCATGCAGAGGTGGACCATAGGGTATGAAGAAAGATCTATGTTCAGTTTCACTCTTCTGGGTCTCTGCATCCCAGATCCCATTCCCAGCCCCTCACACAGGCCTTCCTCTGGAGAACCCCTATCAAGTCTTGTTCTGCTGGTGGCAGCAGAGTTAATCCAGCCCCAGCCATGGGCAGAAACAATTACTGATTAATTAGAAGAATGAGCTGAGCTGCAAGGGCAGTGGGAGCACCTGGGTGTGTCGTTCTTGCTTTTGCTCTGATCAAAGGAAGGAAGGTGTGAAAAATTCATGGAGAGTGTAAGGTGCTGGGGAAATATTAGTTACTCTGATGAATTGTAATTATCACAGTGGCCTATTTTTGCATCTTCCCCCTTTGTGACTTGTATAATTTTCACATCCCTTTGGTGGTGTCTATCTCAAGTTTACAGAATTGAAAACAGACTTAAAAGGTGAGGGACTTACCCAAGACACATGGTAGTGGGTGCAGGGCTCAATGGAGCCCAGATCTTGGTCCCCAGAGCCCCCTTCGATGCTAGATAGATAGGGGACATAGTGTCCCAAATTTCTGTCCTTACCTCCCATTTCTCTGTCCAAAGCAAGTTGTTTCCTTTCCAGGTGGGAGGGGCCAGGCTTCAGCCTTGGCTATGAATTAATCCCCCTGCCTGGTCATAGCACACCCAGCACTGGCTTTGCTCTGGGGGCCATCACCTGTCCCCTCTGCCCCTCAGCTGAGTTTGCTGGGCTGGCTACATAGCTTCCAGGCCCTCTTGCCAGTCCCCTCCCCTCAGTGGCTGGGACTCTAACTCAGCTCATTGCCTGGGTGGGGGAAAACCAGGCTCTAGGGATGGTAGAATTCCTTGTTTTAGGATCTGAATCAGGCAGATCTGTACCCCCAATGAGTTCCTCGGTCTGAATGCACCCTGACTTGGTTCTGCAAAGATGAGCAAAGCCACTGGTTGGAATTATGACCTGAACACTGCAGGTATGCCAGTCTGCCAAGATCCATGTGCTGGTTGTTACAAGCCCCTCCCCACCTTTTCCATCACAGTGAGATTCCCCTGCAATCCCTATGGTGTGAGACCAGAGTAGGGGCTCTCACAGAGTGACCCAGAATGCTGGGGGGCTGGTTGCTCCCCGCACTGGGCTCTCTTTTCCCACTGGTGGGACTAGAAGCTCAGGAGAGACCTCTCCACATGGTGCAAGGGCCCGGGGAGGGGCAATGTAGTCAGTGTTGGCCACTTTTCTTACTCTTTCTGTCTTGGTCTCCGTGGTACAGGGGGTGCTTTAGCCTCGCCCCCGTGTTCTAGGATTGTCTCAGTGGTGTCTTGTTCTTGAATAATTGTTAGTTGTTCTTGTGAAGGAAAGCAAAATCAGAAACAACCTGTGCCACTCCATCTTGGTGACATCACTCTACCAAGTCTGACATTTTTCATTGTACTGGTAGGAACTCCTTTCAAACTACATTTCCTTAAACTCCAAAATCCATTTGAAAGCTCTGATACTAGTGAGGAGAGAAGAATGTGCCTCATGTTTAAGGGTCTGTTTAGATTCTTCCTGTGCATGCCAGAACCCTAGAGCTGGGAGAGGCCCTTGCTGGGGTATGGAAATCACCTCTTTTTACTTGATGTGGTGTGCTCCTGCCTGGTGAGTGTTACACTAGCAGGACACATGCCTTTTGTCCTCCATGCACCAGCACTGCACTATCATCCTGCCCACCCAGGCCGACCTTTCACCTTTCTTAGAGTAGAAGCTCTAAAGGGAAAACATGTTCTTTTCACTGTGGAGATTAGATTGCCACCCAAGCAGCAATGGGCTGCTTCCAGAGGCCACACTCTCTGGACACTCAGTAGGACCTCATTGTGATCTCCTTAGGTGTTCTTTTGCTTGGAAGTGCTCTTGTTTCTTTCCCTAGAAAATGTGAGTTCACACTTCCAGGTCCGAGTCAGATGCCATGGGGTAGGAGGCTCAGACAAAATGCTTCCTAAGAGGAGAATGAACTCTGGCATCTCTCCCCAGCCAAATAGGGAGATTCCTATACAGGGATTCTCCCCCTTGTACAGGGGGATTCTCATACAGGGTCTAACTGTCCATAGCAAGGGGCTTACCAGGAGGCTCCTGAGCTATTAAAAGGGGATATCTGTGTGGGGTGGGTAAGATGGGGCCTGAGTTGAGTGCCAGGTCAAAAAGAGCACCAGTTTGGCAGGATGAACCAGGGCCTGTGCTGGCTGCTGCTGAAGGGAGGACGCTGACCCTTCCCCGGCTCCAGGGCACAGCCTGGGTCCTGCTCTCTCTATCCAGCACATACGCTCTCCTGGCCCCACAGGCTCCCTGGTGCTTTATCTAAAGATGAAGTACCTTCAGAGGTGCTGATCCTGCCCCATCCCTCCTCCACCAACAAAGCCATGAACTTGCAGCCTGTGTCTTAGTTAGGTTCAAGGTCAGGTAGTTTATTTGGGAAGTAAGGGAACAATGGCAGGGAAGGTGGGGGAAGCAGGAGGAAAGGCAGCCGATGAGGATGTGCTGTTGAGCCATTTATCATGACAGGTGCCTGGAGTTCTTAATCACACAGGAAGCTGGAAAAGGGATAAATTCCCCTGCTCCTTGAAATGCTCCCACTGGAGGATGTTATGGGTTAAATTGTGCCCCCCCCCAAAAAAAAAGATATGTTGGAAATTCTAACCCCCAGTATCTGTGAATGTTTCCTTCTTTGGAAATAGGGTCTTTGCAGATGTAATGGAGTTAAGGTGAGGTCATTAGGGTGGACCCTAATCCAATAGGACTGGTGTCCTTTTTTATTTTATTTTATTTACATATTTTTTAAGATTGTATTTATTTATTTGTCAGAGAGAGAGAGAGAGATAGCACAAGCAGGGGGAGCAAAAAACAGAGAAACAGCCTCCCCGCTGAGCAAGGAGCCTGATGTGGGACTTGATCCCGGGACTTGATCATGACCTGAGCTGAAGGCTGATGCTCAACTGACTGAGCCACCCAGGCATCCCTCAACTGGTGTCCTTATAGAAAGAGAAGAGACCCAGAGACCTAGACATGGAGGGGAGAAGACCACATGAATATGGAGCAGAGACTGGAGTGCTGGGTCCACCAGGCAAGGAAAGCCTGGGGCTCCCTAAAATTGGAAGACATGAGGCAGAACCTCCTCTGGAGGCTTTGAAAGAAGCGTGGCCCTGCCAAAACCTTATGTGAGACTTCCAGCCTCCAGAATTGTGAAAGAATAAATTTCTGTTTCTTTAAGCTACCCATCTTTGGCATTTGTTCTGGCAGCCCCAGGAAACCAAAGCAGAGTGTGTGGGTTGGCCTGGGCTGTTTATCCACATCCCGTCTTTGTACTCCTGTAGTGGAGGCTCAGTACATATTTTGTTGTGTCCATTTTCGGAGAATAAACTCTGAGAGCTAGCCCAGGAAACACAGGGCCTTGTGTAGGCTCCTGTGTCTGATCAGGTCTGGAGGCCTGGGGCGGAAGAGTGGGTCCCTGCCTCCTCCTAGCAGTACTCCGCGGCACACACTGAGTCCCACAGGATGGAAGGCACAGCTTTCCCTTGTGTGTGGCCCTGCCAGTGTCCCAGGCTGTGTGGCTGCATGGAAAGAATGCCTCTTCCTCATTCACTGTGAAGCCACCAAGTCCCCCTCTCATCCTTCCTAGTTGAGAACGAGCTGTGGGTAACCCAGCTCAGCATAAGCAGCTCACCTGTTCTAGAGAGGAGATGGCTTGTCACTGCTGGGCCAGTCCTCCCTGTCACATTGGAGCCTGAGCTATCTAAGGGCAAATAGGCAGCCTGCCTGGGGCAGGAGGGCACTGGAGAGGACTGATCGCCATGCCTGCCTGCACTGGAGCAGAAAGTGTCCACAAAGAGCTAACCTATCTTCATTTATATGTATTTTTTCCTTCCTTGTTCAAATAATAATTCCATGTTCACTCTTTTTTTTTTTTTTTTAGGTCACTTAGGTTCTAAGACTCACCGTAAAATGTCCTTAAAGCAGAAAACTCTTCCTCTTGATTCCTCAGAGAAATCGCTCATGAATGACATTTGCTTTTTGCTGGTCTAGTCGTCCCTGATGTGCATTTGGGGGAGTTGGGTTTCTTCTACACCCTGACCCTTTCTCCTATTGTTTTTTTTTTCTTATTTTATTATTTCTTAGTTTCTTCTTTTTTAAAAATCATAGATAAACATTCACACAAACATTGGTGCATAAAACCCTACAACTTTGATCAGAGAAGCAGCACAGTATAATCATGGACCCCCTTGTCAGGTCACCATGCAGGACTCATGCCATGGGTTGGGGTCACTGTCCCCATCCCCTGCTGGTCATGTGACTTTTAGAGGATCATGTCCCTGCCCTGCACCCCATTTTTTCATCCGAGGATGGAGAGAAAACTTGTACTCACATTGTTCTGAAGACTGAATGAGAGAATATGTACTAGGGATTCACATCAGTGTCTGGTATATGGTAGGATTCAATAAATGTCACCTACAAGAGATTGATAGATGATTAGAAATGGCCAGCATTATACATACAGTCACTCACACGTGACTATGTGTGTAGGGGGATTGCAATCCTAGGGAGATGTAAACACTACACAAATCTTTGACCACTCACGGCAAACATTAACACATTGGCCAAGTTAAATAAGACCTATTTTTCATTTTATCTCTGCCCTGTATTTTATTCCTGTATCCAAACAATTTTGTTATAAAACAGAATTCAGCTGAGTAAATTTTAAATATCTTATTGGCTTTATTGAATGTTAGATGATTTGGGCCACATCCAATTCAGCAGATAGAAAGGAGCTCGTAGGAGTTGTGCAAAATAAAAGGTTTTTATAGGCAGAAGGGAGTGGGAACAGGAAGTTACACTAAGCAAAAAATGAGTTGATTATCACCAGCCCACTTTCCTCTAGGGGATGGCCGGGGTCTGTCAGGCAGATTACCTTGCTAGTGCTGATCAGGTGATTCCTGATTGACTGGTTTAAGAGTCCATTGTTGGGAGAGCCTAAACTGTAAGTAAATTAGGTCTCACGTTGGTGATGTGAGAATGAGCATAAGAAACTCCATTTGGGGCCTGTTGTCTTGTTTTTAACAAATTAATAAACTTTACATATCCAACTGGGAACAACAGGAATGCCTTGGAGAAACCCCTCGAGAGGACTGCCCTGCACCCTGCAGTCAGGAGTAGCAGACGGCATTGAGTGAGGCTGGATCCCTCAGGATCCTGGGGGCAATTATGGGCTCTCCCCCTGTCAGCTCTGGGACATCAAACAAGTTACTTCATTTTTCTCTCCTTTAGCATTCTCAGCTTTAAAATGG
This sequence comes from Zalophus californianus, assembly GCF_009762305.2. Classification (NCBI taxonomy): domain Eukaryota; kingdom Metazoa; phylum Chordata; class Mammalia; order Carnivora; family Otariidae; genus Zalophus; species Zalophus californianus. The sequence continues at coordinate 90,841,727 of NC_045602.1, read as the reverse complement.
GGTTAATAGTGGTTCCTGCCTGAGAAAATGAAGTGAGACATTTGCAACAAGCAAACATCCCATCTTTTGCTTCTGGGTCTTAGGACAGGGTACCTTCAGATGCACCAGGACCTGCACCCCTACAAAATCTGGCCCCCTTGCCTCGGTCACCTGATCTCACACTTATGGCTGCCCCTGCTCTCCTCGCCTCCCTCCTCCTCCCCCATCTCTCTCACCCTTACCTGTGAATGGGGCTGCATCCTGGGCTGCCTCCCGGGTCTGGCAGGCCCTAGAGAAGGTCTTTGCACACAGATATTAGGCCATACTTGCTCGGGAGCCCTGCTCTCCTATTCTGCCCCTAACAGCCTCCAGCCCTGTTCTCCACAAACACCAGCTGGCTAGGGGCTTCAGTCAGGGAGAAGGGGTCTCTCCCTCCCAGCTGCACACATCTGCTGGCCCCAGCACTTCTACCTCAAACAGATCAGCAAGCCTTTCCCAGCAGGGTTATTCTGGCAACATATAGATAGACAACACCTGTTTGAAATCCTCATCAATTCATCTTTGCTTCAGGGGCCCTGTGTGTCCACATCCCGTTTGCTCAGTGCTATCAACAGAATGTGTGGGAGTTGATTAGGTCACGAGGGTGAAGCCCGCGATTGGGATTTGCACCCTTGTAAGAGAGGCTCCAGAAAGCTCCCTTACCCCTTCCATCCAGTGAGGAGGCAGCAGAAAGCCAGGAAGCAGGCCCCCCAGACACTGAATCTGAGCTTCCCAGCCTCCACAACTGTGAGAAATATGTTTCTGTTGTTTACAAGCCCCCAGTCTATGGTAGTTTGTTATAGAAGCCCAAAAAGACCAAGACACTTAGCCCCTTCCTCACCAGGGCAGTGAGAGTGCTGCTGGCCTTCTGGAACCTGTTGCTGGACATAGCCACAGAGCATATTCTCAGAGAGGAGGGGGTAAATGGGAGAACACACCAGAGCCAGGGGTGCCCAGGGCCAGCCCTTACATGGCTCAGTTTGAGGAGCACTGGCTCATGGGACAGAGGGACATGGCCTGGGGTGATCACTGTGATGCAGCTTTATGACAGTGGCTTTCCCCTCTCCCCAAGTCAGTACAACTTCCAGCCAGCCCATCCCCTGTGCTAGGAAGAAGCCAGGAGTCTTCTTAGATGCTTGCTTTATTCTATAGTTTCCTTTACACTAACATTCAGAGATCCCTCCAATTCCACTGATCCCACATTGCTGTGGTGAGAAGCCTTTGTTTTGTCCCCAAGAAATACCTTCAAAAGAGAGTATGGTTACTTCACAAGTCAAGACTTAGATCAAAGGATACTCAAAATAAGACTAATGATAACGCAATTATAGAAATAGTAATAGTAATAATAATAAAGCCAGGACTGCTTCCCACATGCTGGGTGCCTCCGCTGAGCTTGTTGTGCTTATGAGAACCCATCTGGGCTTCACATCCCTTCTGAGTAGTTATTTCAGTCAATCTGTCCTCCAAAGAGGAGATTCTTCTCCCAGAGTCTGCACAATTTACCCTCTCAATTCACTTGTGTTTCTACTCAGGGGTCCTCTTATCAGAATGCCTTCCTTTTTACCCCTAAAATAAACCCCCTTCCCCAAGATTCTCACCCCTCATCACCCCCTGACTGGCTGGACTTTGGTGCATGTATTATTATCTCTCCAGCACGCCCCCACCCCCAGGACAAAAACTTTACCTGTGCGGTTACAGCCTATCCCCAGCGCCTAAACCAGCATGGCACATGGTATGCTCAGTGAATAGCTATTGCATGAATAAATCCCCATATTACAGATGAGGAAACTGAGGCACAGAGATACCACCTAACTTGTACAAGGCCACACAGCAGAGCCAGGATGTGACTGTGGGCAGGTGTCTGGGCCCATACTCTTTTTTATTTTTTAAGCTTTTATTTTAATTCCAGTTAGTTAACATACAGTGTTATATTAGTTTCAGGTGTATAATACAATGATTCAACAATCTATACATTACTCAGTGCTCATCACAAGTGCACTTCCTATAAATAGATATCCATCAACAATTTCCCCTATCCCCCTATGCCACACCTACCTTTCCTCTGGTAACAAGCAGTTCATTCTCTATACTTCAGAGGCTGTTCTTGATTTGACTCTCTCTCTTATCTTTTTTTCCCTTTGTTTCTTTTGTTTCTTAATTCCACATATGAGTGAAATCATATGGTATTTGTCTTTCTCCGACTGACTTATTTCACTTAGCATAATACTCTCTGGCTTCATAGTTCTCTCCATGTCATGTCATTGTAAATGGCAAGATTTCATTCTTTTTATGGATGAATAATATGGCTATTGTAAATAATGCTACTATAAACATCAGGGTGCATGTAACCCTTTGAATTAGTGTTTTTGTATTCTTTGAGTAAATACCTAGTAGTGCAATTGCTGGGTCATAGGGTAGCTCTATTTTTAACTTTCTGAGGAACCTCCATACTATTTTCCACAGTGGCTAAATTAGTTTGTATTCCCACCAACAATGCACAAGTGTTCCTTTTTCTCCACATCCTTGTCAACACTTGTTGTATCTTGTGTCATTGATTTTAGCCATTCTGACAGGTGTGAAATGAGACCTCATTGTAGTTTTGATTTGCACCTTCCTGATAATGAGTGATATATAACATCTTTTAATGTGTCTGTTGGCCATCACTATGTCTTATTTGGAGAAATGTCTGTTCATATCTTCTGTCCATTTTTTAATTGGATTATTTGGTTTTTGGGTGTTGAGTTGTATAAGTTCTTTATATATTTTGAATATTAACCCTTTATCAGATATGTCATTTGCAAATATCTTCTCTCATTCTGTGGGTTACCTTTCAATTGTGTTGATTGTTTCCTTTGCTGGGCAGAAGGTTTTTATTTTGATGAAGTCCCAATTGTTTATTTTTACTTTTGTTTTTCCTGCCTCAGGGACAGGTCCACACTCCTTTTTTTTTTATTGGTATATTAATCACCATACATTACATCATTAGTTTTGGATGTAGTGTTCCATGATTCATTGTTTGTGCATAACACCCAGTGCTCCACGCAGAACGTGCCCTCTTTAATACCCATCACCAGGCTAACCCATCCCCCCACACCCGTCCCCTCTAGAACCCTCAGTTTGTTTTTCAGAGTCCATTGTCTCTGGGTCTCACCCTCCGATTTCCCCCACTTCATTCTTCCCCTCCTGCTATCCTCTTCTTTTATTTCTTAAAATATATTGCATTATTTGTTTCAGAGGTACAGATCTGTGATTCAACAGTCTTGCACAATTCACAGCACTCGCCATAGCACATACCCTCCCCAATGTCTATCGCCCAGCCACCCCATCCACCCACACCCCCACCACTCCAACAATTCTCAGTTTGTTTCCTGAGATTAAGAATTCCTCATATCAGTGAGGTCATATGATACATGTCTTTCTCTGATTGACTTATTTCACTCAGCATAACACCCTCCAGTTCCATCCATGTCATTGCAAATGGCAAGATCTCATTCCTTTTGATGGCTGCATAATATTCCATGGTGTATATATACCACTTCTTCTTTATCCATTCATCTGACGATAGACATCTTGGCTCTTTCCATAGTTTGGCTATTGTGGATATTGCTGCTATAAACATTGGGGTGCACGTACCCCTTCGGGTCCCTACATTTGTATCTTTGTGGTAAATACCCAGTAGTGCAATTGCTGGATTGTATGGTAGGTCTATTTTCAACTGTTTGAGGAACCTCCATACTGTTTTCCAGAGGGGTTGCACCAACTTGCATTCCCACCAACAGTGTAGGAGGGTTCCCCGTTCTCTGCATCCCCACCAACATCTGTCGTTTCCTGACTGGTTAAATTTAGCCATTCTGACTGGTGTGAGGTGGGATCTCATGGAGGTTTTCATTTAGATTTCCCTGATGCCAAGCGATGTTGAGCACTTTTTCCTGTGCCTGTTGGCCATTTGGATGTCTTCTTTGGAAAAATGTCTGTCCGTGTCTTCTGCCCATTTCTTGATTGGATTATTTGTTCTTTGGGTGTTGAGTTTGATAAGTTCTTTATAGATCTTGGATACTAGCCCTTTATCTGATATGTCATTTGCAAATATTTTCCCCAATCTATTGGTTGTCTTTTGGTTTTGTGGACTGTTTCTTTTGCTGTGCAAAAGCTTTTTATCTTGATGAAATCCCAATAGTTCATTTTTGCCCTTGCTTCCCTTGCCTTTGGCGATGTTTCTAGGAAGAAGTTGCTGCGGCTGAGGTCGAAGAGGTTGCTACCTGTGTTCTCCTTTAGGATTTTGATGGACTCCTGTCTCACGTTTAGGTCATTCAAACATTTTGAGTCTATTTTTGTGTGTGGTGTAAGGAAATTGTTCAGTTTCATTCTTCGGCATGTGGCTGTCCAATTTTCCCAACACCATTTGTTGAAGAGACTGTCCTTTCTCCATTGGACATTCTTTCCTGCTTTGTCAAAGGTGAGTTGACCATAGAGTTGAGGGTCCATTTTGGGCTCTCTATTCTGTTCCATTGATCTATGTGTCTGTTTTTGAGCCAGTACCATGCTGTCTTGATGATGACAGCTTTGTAATAGAGCTGGAAGTCCAGAATTGTGATGCCGCCAGCTTTGCTTTTCTTTTTCAACATTCCTCTGGCTATCCGGGGTCTCTTCTGGTTCCATACAAATTTTAGGATTATTTGTTCCATTTCTTTGAAAAAAGTGGATGGTATTTTGATGGGAATTGCGTTGAATGTGTAGATTGCTCTAGGTAGCATTGACATCTTCACAATGTTGGTTTTCCCAATCCATGAGCATGGAACGTTTTTCCATTTCTTTGTGTCTTCTTCAATTTCTTTCATGACTATTTTATAGTTTTCTGAGTACAGATCCTTTGCCTCTTTGGTTAGATTGATTCCTAGGTATCTTATGGTTTTGGGTGGAATTTGAAATGGGATCGACTCCTTGGTTTGTCTCTCTTCTGTCTTGTTGGTGTATAGGAATGCCACTGATTTCTGTGCATTGATATTATATCCTGCTACTTGACTGAAATCCTGTATGAGTTCTAGCAGTTTTGGTGTGGAGTCTTTTGGGTTTTCCACATACAGTATCATATCATCTGCAAAGAGTGAGAGTTGGACTTCCTCTTTGCTGATTTGGATGCCTTTGATTTCTTTTTGTTGTCTGATTGCTGTGGCTAGGACTTCTAATACTATGTTGAATAGCAGTGGTGAGAGTGGACATCCCTGTCACGTTCCTGACCTTCGGGGGAAAGCTCTCACCTTTTCCCCATTGAGAATGATATTCGCTGTAGGTTTTTCATAGATGGCTTTTATGATATTGAAGTATGTACCCTCTATCCCTGTACTCTGAAGAGTTTTGATCAAGAAAGGATACTATACTTTTCAAATGCTTTTTCTGCATCTATTGAGAGGGTCATACGGTTCTTGTTCTTTCTTTTCTTAATATACTGTATCACATTGATTGATTTGTGGATATTGAACCAAACTTGCAGCCCAGGGATAAATCCCAATTGGTCATGGTGATAATCCTTTTAATGTACTGTTGGATCCTATTGGCTAGTATTTTGGTGAGAATTTTTGCATCCATCTTCACCAAGGATATTGGTCTGTAATTCTGCTTTCTGATGGGGTCTTTGGTTGTGGGATCAAGGTAATGGTGGCCTCATAAAATGAGTTTGGAAGTTTTCCTTCCATTTCTATTTTTTGGAACAGTTTCAGGAGAATAGGTATTAATTCTTCTTTAAATGTTTGGTAGAATTCTCCTGGGAAGCCATCTGGACCTGGGTTTTTGTTTGTTGGAAGATTTTTGATGACTGCTTCAATTTCCTTAGTGCTTATAGGACTGTTTGGGTTTTCTATTTCTTCCTGGTTCAATTCTGGTAGTTGATACATCTCTAGTAATGCATTCATTTCTTCCAGGTTATCTAATTTTCTGGCATAGAGTTTCTCATAATAAGTTCTTATAATTGTTTGTATTTCTTTGGTGTTGGTCGTGATCTCTCCTCTTTCATTCATGATTTTGTTGATTTGGGTCATTTCTCTTTTCTTTTTGATCAGTCTGGCCAGGGGTTTATCAATCTTGTTAATTCTTTCAAAGAACCAGCTCCTAGTTTCGTTGATCTGTTCTACTGTTCTTTTGGTTTCTATTTCATTGATTTCTGCTCTGATCTTTAATATTTCTCTTCTCCTGCTGTGTTTAGGCTTTATTTGCTGTTTTTTCTCTAGCTCCTTTAGGTGTAGGGTAGGTTGTGTATTTGAGACATTTCTTGTTTCTTGAGAAAGGCTTGTATTGCTAGACACCTTCCTCTTAGGACTGCCTTTGCTATATCCCAAAGATTTTGAACAGTTGTGTTTTATTTTCATTGGTTTGCATGAATTTTTTTAATTCTTCTTTAATTTCCTGGTTGACCCATTCATTCTTTAGTAGGATGGTCTTTAGCCTCCATGTATTTGAGTTCTTTCTGACTTTCCTCTTGTGATTGAGTTCTAGTTTCAAAGCATTGTGGTCTGAAAATATGCAGGGAATAATCCCAATCTTTTGGTACCAGTGGAGACCTGATCTGTGACCTCGGATGTGATCTATTCTGGAGAATGTTTCTTGGGCACTAGAGAAGAATGTGTATTCTGTTCCTTTAGGATAGAATGTTCTGAATATGTCTGTGAAGTCCATTTGGTCCAGTGTGTCATTTAAAGTCTTTATTTCCCTGTTGATCTTTTGTTGAGATGATCTGTCCATTTCAGTGAGGGGGTGTTAAAGTCCCCCACTATTATTGTATTGTTGTCAATGTGTTTCTTTGCTTTTATTAATAATTGCCTTATATAATTGGCTGCTCCCATGTTAGGGGCATAGTTATTTACAGTTGTTAGATCTTATTGTGGGATAGACCCTTTAAGTAGGCTATAGTGTCCTTCCTTATCTCTTATTACATTCTTTGGTTTAAAATCTAATTTGTCTGATAGAAGGATTGCCACCCCAGCTCTCTTTTGGTGTCTATTAGCATGGTAAATTGTTTTCCACCCACTCACTTTCAATCTGGTGGTGTCTTTGGGTCTAAAATGAGTCTCTTGCAGACAGCATATTGATGGGTCTTGTTTTTTAATCCATTCTGATAGTCTGTGTCTTTTGATTGGGGCATATAGCCCATTTACATTCAGGGTAACTATTGAAAGATATGAATTTAGTGTCACTGTATTGTCTGTAAGGTGACTGTTACTGTATAATGTCTGTGTTCCTTTCTGGTCTATGTTGCTTCTAGGCTCTTTCTTTGCTTAGAGGACCCCTTTCAATATTTCTTGTAGGACTGGTTTCCTGTTTATAAATTCCTTTAGTGTTTGTTTCTCCTGGAAGATTTTTATCTCTCCTTCAATTTTCAATGGCAGCCTAGCTGGATATAGTATTCTTGGCTGCATATTTTTCTCGTTTAGTGCTCTGAAGATATCATGCCATTCCTTTCTGGCCTGCCAGGTCTTTGTCGATAGGTCTGTTGCCAATCTAATGTTTCTACCTTTATAGGTTACAGATCTCTTCTCCCGAGCTGCTTTCAAGATTTTCTCTTTGTCTCTGAGACTCATAAGTTTTACTACTAGATGTCGGGGTGTTGACCTATTTTTATTGATTTTGAGAGGGGTTCTCTGTTCCTCCTGGATTTTGATGCCTGTTTCCTTCCCCACATTAGAGAAGTTCTCTGCTATAATTTGTTCCAATATACCTTCTGCCCCTCTCTTTCTTTCTTCTTCTTCTGGCATCCCAATTATTCTACTGTTGTTTCGTCTTATTGTATCGCTTATCTCTTGAATTCTGTCCTCGTGATCCTGTAGTTGTTTATCTCTCTTTTTCTCAGCTTCTTTATTTTCCATCATTTGGTCTTCTATATTGCTGATTCTCTCTTCTGCCTCATTTATCCTAGCAGTTAGTGCCCCCATTTTTTATTGCACTTCATTAATAGCCTTTTTGATTTCGACTTGGTTAGATTTTAGTTCTTTTATTTCTCCAGGAAGGGTTTCTCTAATAACTTCCATGGTTTTTTCAAGCCCAGCTAGTATGTTTAAAATCATGATTCTTAACTCTAGGTCTGACATCGTACTAATGTCCGTATTGAGTAAGTCCCTGGCAGATGGTACTACCTCTTGTTCTTTTTGCTGAGGTGATTTTTTCTATCTTGTCATTTTGTCCAGAGAATAGATGAAGTGGAGAACAAAATGCTGACAGGTTAACAACGTCCTCAGCAAATATATTCTAAACAAATCAGAAAAGACCTGAAACCAGGCGAAAAGAAAGGGAAAGAAAGAAAAAAGGAGAGAAAAAAATGAAAAAGAAAAAGATAAAAACAAACAAAAACAGAACAAAACAAACAAAAAACAGATTATGATTAAATATGATCAGGCTAGTGCATAGATCAGTGCCACACACTAGATTTTGGGTGTATTTTGGTCTGTTAGAAGTAAGTGTCTCCTAAAATTTTAAAGAAAGAAAGACTTATATATGTCCAAAATAAGGGTTGATACAATGAAGGAATGGAAGATGACTGTAAAGATGAAAAGTATAAAAGATTTTATAAAAGGAACTGATAAGATAAGAAGTTGTTTGAAAAAAGAAAGAAGATTTAAAAAAAAAGAAAAAAAAGGGAGAGAGTGTGATCAGGCAGGAGACTAGAACAAAGCCATACACTAGTGATTTAGGGTATATTTTGATCTGTTAGAAGAAACTGTATCTCAAAATTTTAAAGAGAGAACAACTTATATATATATGCCAAAAATAAGGGTATCTACTATGAAGTGATAGAATATGACTCTAAAAATGAAAAATAAAAAAATTTGTCTTCAAAAAGGGACTGATAAGATGTTGGTTGATAAAGGGAAAAAGAAAAACTCAAAAAAAACCAGTTAAAAAAATTAACTTTGAAAAACTAATGAATCATGTTAAAAAAGCCATGAATTCTATGTGCAGTATTCCCCTAGCGCTGGAATTCTCCCGTTCTCCTTGATTGGTAAACTTGGTCTTGACTGGCTGTTCGTGCTGATCCTCTGGGGGAGGGCCTGTTGCCGTGGTTCCCAAATGTCTTTGCCGGAGGCGGAATTGCCCCACCCTTGTTTGTCTGGGCTAAACAATCTGCTCGGGTTTGCTCTCGGGAGCTTTTGTTCCCTGCAAGCTTTCCGTACAGCCCTGGAGGATGAGAGTGAAAATGGTGGCCTCCCAATCTCTGCTCGGAGGAGCCGAGAACTCGGGGCCCCGCTCCTCAGTGTTCCCCCAGAGAAAAGCAGTCAGTCACTCCCATGTCCCCAATCTCTGGCCTCACTCCGTGCTCACCTGGCCTGTGACTGAGCGTTTCTATCTCTGGCACCCGACTTAGTGTGGAATCTCCAAATTCAGCAGATCCCCGTGGTGCGCTCCTGTGCCGCTCCTCCTGGGGGAGGAAGGGGAGTCTCCCCGGATCTGCCCCTTGTTGGGTCCCTGCTGGAGGAGCAGTGGCCTGACTGTGCCGTGGATCATGGTTTATGGCAACCCCGAGCTGAGAGTCTGCGCCTCGGCTCCGTCTCTGCAGCCGGCTTCCCTGCTCTAGTACCTGGGAACTCTGTCGCACTCAGGCACCTCTGGTCTTTCTGTGACCCCGAGGGTCCTGAGACCACACTGTCCCATGAGGGTTCCACCCCCAGCTTAGCCACTGGAACAACGTCCCTCAGCGGAGCCAACTTCTAAAAGTTCCGATTTTATGCTCCACGGCTCTATCACTTGCCAGAAGCGGCCAACAGTGGCTCCCTCCCCTGCCATCTATCCTCCCGAATATCACCTCAGATTCACTTCTCCACACGTCCTACCTTCCAGAAAGTGGTTGCTTTTCTGTTCAGAGTTGTTGCTATTCTTCTCTTTGGTCTCCTGTTGAGTTTGTAGGTGTTCAG